>NC_088716.1:58668227-59005727 GCF_963576615.1 Watersipora subatra | reverse complement strand
TGACACGCGTGTCGTACAATTGACACGCGTGTCGTACAATTGACACGCGTGTCACTTTAACATCAATTAAAGTGCTTTTGGAAACAAACCTACAAGCGTAATTTACAGTTCCTTATTCTGAAAACTTTCAGGTTTGTTGAGTTTTTTATGCACATCTAAACCTTCCATGGTGTAATTTCTAGAGAAGAAATACATCTGTCAACATGGGATGCACAAAAAGTCTCTTTCGGAAAAAAGAAGAACCCCAATTTTGCTCAATGCTCGCTGATCCGGATGTAGACATCTCTTATATTCTGGAGGCAACTGGTCTCACCTTTCAGAAAATAGAAAGGGATTCATCTCTTGAGGAATGGTATGAATATTTCAGAGTAAGTAGTTTTCTTTACAGCTAATTTTAAGGAATTCCACAAATTATTGAGACTGAGAGATCAGCATGAGGAATCGGTATAAAGAGAATTATCTCTTGAGCCTGTAAGGTACCCGAATGGTGTAGTGGTCGGGTTTTTGCCATTGCATGTGATACCCTTGGTTTGATTTCCATGCGAGGTTATATTTTTATGTTTAACATTTTTGGCGTGACTATAGACAGACGAAAACTTTTTTTTAATACAGTAAAAGTTGTAGAATGTAATAGCGTCGTGGCACTAACATATAATTAATGTTTTTGTTCTAGTTAGTAATCATTATTCAGGTCAAACCTGCTTTATTAATCGATTGCCCACCTGTTTGCTATCACATGGCATGAAAGCAGATCCGTTTTAAAAATATCTGGATGCAAAGCAATTCTAAGGAGGCGGGAATTTGTCAGCTCTAAAAATTGTTACAACCGAATTTATCGTAGTGATGTATAAATATACTTCTGTGCTAGTGTGTTAAAAACATCATAAACAGGAAGCACTAGGCGATATATGTTGGCATATGGAAGCAAGTATGCAATGGCTTTCTGTTACTACGCAGGGTGTTGGCATAAAGTCACCAGTAGGCATAAAGTGCTGATAGCTTTTATTAGTAAGCTTACTCAAATTATCCATTGACAATGCGCCAGGCTAATAGCAAGTGGCCGGAAACTCATTACCACTCATTGTTTATAAGCTGGTTTTTAATACCCGAGCAACTCGGGTAGCACAGCTAGGAAATACTAAAATAAGAAGTATAAAGTTGATATAGGCATGGCATTTCAAACAGATGCAGCGACTTCAATGACTAGGAAGTGACATGTATAACTGTGATGAAGACAATAACCCAAGGCTGTTATGACTCTTCAGAGTTGACATCAAAACTACATCCATAGTTTTGAGGTTGAACTTGCTCAAACAGTGCGTACAAAAAGTTTATGATATTAAAGTTACGCTTTCCAAATTGTTTAGCCCTTTAATACATTCAAATCCAATTCTAAATTAAAACCGACTTTGATTCTACTAATAGTTTTATTGGTTGAATTATTATACAAAATGTATCTCTATTTAACATAGTTTTGCATGCTAAAGCTTTGCGCTGTGTTGAAAGCATATGAACAAAGGCCTCTCATGGTTTTTGCATCATGCATTATCAACTGCTCAAGGCTCAGTTTATAGGAGTTTTCTACTCTTGTGAAGCTGAGCATGTGGTAAATCATAAAATCTGATGGTGTCTGTTCAACTTAATACTACTGTGTCTAATAAGGCATAAAATACCACAAAACAATAAAATAAAATTGTGTAGAGGATTACATGTTCCTGCGTAATAGCAGCATTACTCGTCCTCTAGTAGTTATCTCATGACAGGTGCTTTCTGTTGGCAGCTGATGTTTGGCCACGCCATCTCGGCATCATATCTATTTGAGCTCTATGAATCCTTTTTTAAAGTCAGAAGTAGTCAGCGTATCATCAATTGCATAATCAACACCTTCTCAGGACCCATGATGAGAGGAGATGGTATAGACTTCAACACATTTATTGTGGCTCTATTCAAAACAGCGCCTGCCTACAGCCCGTCCAGAACAGCATTGGATCTACATTTTGCTATGTTTGACCTCTTTGATCAGAAGGAACTAGTACCAAGGAACATGTATTTCGTTGCGTTAGTACGTATGACTAGGAGTTATTATCTCTCGCTTTATCAAACAAAGTTGCCTTACGGCTCAGCCCATGCGGTTTGTAGAACTGTTTATCATTTTCTTGTCAGTGATTAATTTGGATATTTTTTATGAATTTTATATTTAGATTAATTGCTGAATCAATTTGATGCATCTGTTAAGCAGGCAACTAGTGGCTTGAGAAATTTGACCTATGGATATTAGGCTCTAGCGTTTTAAACTTAAGTCTACAATAGTTTATCATAGAATGCTGCTGATAGTCCAGAAATAGTTTGATTAGCATGGATATTATTGTTTTGATAAATTGAAGCACCAAACAGTAGACATAGGTCAGAAGTAGGGCTAACGTAGGTCAAAATTAGGTCAAAAGTAGGTCGGAAATACAGAAGTAGGTCAGAAGTAGGTCATGAAATGGTTAATTATATACTTGTAGGGGTACTATCGAAGATGTGGCATCGCGAAGCCATCAGAAGCTGCTCTTAAAAAAGTAGGGTCAATCTGCTCTTTGCTAGGCATGGACGCTGACTCATTTCTTTCTTTTAGTGAATATCAACATATAATCAATCAAACAGATTCTTATGAGCAACTGATTGCTGCTCTTAACTTTATAGAAGCGCATGATATTGCGCTATTGGCAGTGGCTAATGTTGTATACAATTCTTTGGAATATCAAAACATGGTAATCCAATTTGATTTGAATGTCTCTAGCAGCGACAGAGGCAGTAGTGGAAGTAGCAGCAGTAGTGGAAGTAGCAGCAGTAGTGGAAGTAGCAGCAGTAGTGGAAGTGACAGCAGAGGCAGCAGAAGCGAAGGCTCGCATCAAGAACCAATTACTCAACATACTGCTGTAGAAGTTCACTATTCAAATCGTGCATCTTCTGAATCGGACAGCCAAGCCTCCTGCAAGATCCAGGATACTGCTGAAGCATCTGCGGGCGGCAACCTCCATTCTGAGAGCCAAGAATTGGAAATGGAAGGCGAGCAATTCATGAGCCAAAGTAATATGTATCATTTGCCTCCGGTTCCAGAGAAGCACTCAGAATCATGGAGTAGTGATGATACGAGAGAGTCACCCGCAGCAACAGCTATCGAGGTTGCCATCAGAAAGAACAGAGAGTCTTGGGAACACCTAAACACATGTTAAACAGATAAGAGATCGATATTCATGAGAAGTGCAAGATGAAGAGCCTGTTAAGTGCTTATAGTTAGACAGACCTTTACTCCCTATTTTACTTACATGCATTTATTTGCATTATTAATCAAACATTCATGATTTAGTAAATATTTTATCAGCGATGCAATTATGTGATTGTATTAATGCTCCTTACAATAATATAATAAATAGAAGGGAAATACTAATAGACGCGTATATAAATGTCTGGCATATGAGCACTATACCTTCTACATAAGGAGAGAGCAACTAATAATATAACAGATTTAATGTTTTTAAGCTGGGATTAACGCAAACAATAGTTAAAAAATTATAAAATAAAATGGATGTTTTTCAGTCTTTTGATAAGAGTTTTTCAGAACGACAATTCTTTTTTAGAAATTTTTTTCTCTAAAAAATACATAACTGCTTATTTGCAGCACCAAGACTAACATAGTAAACTGTATGCTACAGGCAGGCTGTTTTTAGGCAATGCATTAATAGGCTGTTACAGTCAGCGCTGACAATAAGCTGACATCAGCGCTAATGTAAGGCAAACTCTTGACACTGAAATATATAAGCTATATGTCAGAGAATGTAGCTAATGCTTACAAATAATTAACATTTAAAATCTCTGAACAACCTTTCTGATAGAGCAAAAAACTATGGTTTGACATCAACTTTCACACTACTTTTGATAAGCTTACAAACATGAGGAAAGAAAAAGATTTTCATTGACTTGCTGATGGGAAGACGAATCTGATAGCATTGAAAATAATTGATATATATATTTCTCAGTGCTCTTATGTGTGTCCCTTTAGCTATAGCTATTAAAATCTTGAAGTTAAAATTCTGCATTCTGATCTATTTGAATTGACAACGATTGCATTGACAAGTTTGTTATCTGGAAGCTCTACCACTGAGCCACAACAGCAAATTAATCAAAGATGTTTTCATATTCCACATACCTCATGCTCATTCTAATTATTTTAGCATTGTACCCAAGCATTACAATGCCCCTGTTCAGAAATGTTTTGGGACCTAAGTATATATGCAACACGATGCTTTTTCGTATTTTTTCATTAGAGCTTATAATTTATCTCGAACTTGAAATTTGGCGATTTTTGTACTGATTATATATGTTACCAAAAGATATGCAATGACATTTCGTAGTTTACATACTTGCTATTTATTTTACATCTACATCTGATTCACTACTAATTTATTCTAGCTGCTCAGAAAACTTTTTCCCAGCTTCATTATGTTTCTCGAATTCTGATTTGGTACCTTGCGCTCCACAATCATGAAATACGAACAAAATCTTTTTCTTTTATTTATTCACGGTTTTTACGTTATTTATTTGAGTCAGAATAGGTTCTCGAATCAGTTCTATTTAAAAAAATTTCTCTTTGTTTGTATAAACATTTTTCAATTTTTTATTTAATGTTTATTTAAATATCGATATAGTATATTAACATGCGCAATTTCCTTTCCTCAGCAGATGGATGATGAGTTTGTTACACATGTGTTTCACGAAAGTTACCATCAGTGCTAGCTTTGTGTATTAACTTACACATCTATCACCTTCTTGATAGAAAAAATGTATTGCATTTATTGCTAAGCTGTATTTATACTAGCACTTACTGACGAACAACGTGCACAAAGACAAGCGTGTAATCGAGAGCGGATCTCAACTGCAAGATCTTTGAAAACGAGCAAACAACATGCACAGAGACAGGGTTAAACCTTTTTACTGCATACGAGGATGCATAAAACCACCAGTGATATGTTCTCCTAAGGGCATAGCGCAAAAAAATGGAACAATACAATGTACTGTGTGCAGAGTTCTTACCTTCAAGACAGACATGTAACATAAACGCTGCATCTAACTTATATGAATTTAGCTTGCTAAAAACATACTTGAAATAAGTTTTTGTATGGATTTTTGTAATCTTTTAACTAAAATTTTATCACCTATCTGTTTGCGAACACGCTTTTATTATAACGAATAAAAAAAACCAGATAAAACGAAGTCCTAGCTGTGAAGGGAAAAAGGAATAGGGAAAAGAGAAGATTATTACAACAATAGAACATTCTAACAAGCAAGGTTGGCTCTGAAATGTGTTTCCTTGAAATCGGAGCAGTAGTTCTTCCCTGAGGACATTTCCTCCCCTCTCGAATCGCGAGCAGAAAAATGGCCAGATGATGGAGTGCGCCTCCAGAATGAGGCAATGTATAAACGATGAGTCGTTGCCACAGTTCGCCTTTGAATGACCTCTAACACAAAAAGTCAAATCTATGTAGCCTATTAGCACTGCATACAAGGATCCATAAAACCACCATAAAAATGTATACATATACAGTTTATATGCTTACTGGGAACACGCCCCCTTTAAAAAAATGATTAATGCGCCATTTGTCTACCTCTTGGGTAGTGTGGAAATGAGTTATGTCTACAAATATTAAAAAAAATTTTGTTTGTCGGGCGTTGCCGGAGTTTGCAGCTAATTTGTTTATCAAGGAGGCAGAATGGATTAGTAGGATGAACGCTTTGTTGGGTATGGCTCAAACCCTCACTTGAAAAACAGGTTATTACCAAGTGAATAGATTGTGAGCCCAGGCTAACTGTCAACTCAGACATATGCAACAGCAATAGAACCAAAAACATTTAAAGATATGGACCTAAGGCTATAGCAATAGCAATAGTATGGGTGAGATTTGAAGCTATGGACATGGAGCTAAAAGAAAAGTTCCACTAACACGTAAAGCTATAGACCTATGAATGAAACAATAGTACTGCTAACATGTAAAACTTGAGACTTAAGGCTAAAGCGAAAGTACTACCCACATTTGTAGCCCAACTATGATAATGCAAGAAAATCTGTTAAACTGACGTGACTCACAGGTTAGAATGTATGGCTCTTAGTAAACCTGCCTCACTCTGCAGTTGTAGCATGATAAGAACTGCTAAGGAACTGCATAGTGAAACATTGTGACGACTGAAAAAGTGTAAAAGCGCCATTGTTTTTCCTCCATTTAAGTACGTACTCAGAATGGGGTCTATAGAAACTCATAAGAGTACTACACAAAATAATTCAGTCTAAAAATGGAAAGCTTGATATTCCTACTTCCTCTAAGCCCTCGCTTGAAAAGGAGTATCGCAATGATATCACTCGACCTTCAAGAAACAGCAAATTAGCTTATTTTAACGATTCTACTTGTTTACTAATCTACACGTTATCTTCACAGTGAATGCCTGCTACAAAACTACAAAATGATAAAGCTGATATTCTTCATAAAGCCTGGTTCCCATATACATCGCAAAGCACCGGCGACAGCATCGCAGGATATTAGCGTTGAAATGGGAACCTACGCGCCGGGTACCGCTGAGGACAGCCGAGGACAGCCGGTAGTTGCCGGCGGCGAGGCAGGTGTTTAGTGCTGTTCAAATTTCGCGAAGAGCTGCAGGCAAAACCTTCCTAAAATGTATTGTACAAGTGAAGGTCAGCATTATCGAAACGGCATGGCGACTGAAGCTTTTTATGCAGTATTAGCGATGCAGCTTTATGTGAACATAAGTCGCCAAGCCTAGCGTCGCAAGCGTTTTGCTGCGCAATACTACCGCTGGAGTCTTGCAATCGATATGGGAACCAGGGTTTAGCCCAATCAGCTTAATGAATGTTATGAGTTGTCATTATCAAATCCTATCACTGAGCCATTAGACAGCTTTCAGTGTACTTTATTCACTTCAGAGTACTTACCAAAAGATAACTCTTGAAAAAAAAAATCTCTGAGGCAGCAATCAATTGTCAGCTGTACATAAATAAAGGTATCTTTTTCTAATTCTAGTTAGAACAACTTCATCATCCTCTTCCAGAAGAACTGACCAGCAACAGTCTTTTGAATAAACTCTCTGCTGTTTGTAGATACAGTCTATTATCCTTCTGTCCTTCACACACACTTTTAGTCGGGTTTTTCCAAGTACTCAATTTGTACTAGATCACTTGGGACACAACTGACTGAGATAGGAGAAAGAGGCTGAACGTGATGAGGTCTTGTGATATGTCACGCACAGGCTGGAAATGAATGAATTGACAAACTGTGGTACAGTCGTTATGAGCAAAGACATTTATATGGGGAAACAAAACTTGTTAATTGACTTGGCAGTTAATTGACTTGGCAGTTAATTGATTGGGCAGGCTTTTGATGGCACATGACTGTAATTTAACTAGATGCAGCAAATCAAAAGAGTAGACTAAGGCAACTGGATAGCAGATCTGCTGATGTGAATGTTCAGCGTGCCTAGATTCTTCTGGTCAAAGTTCACTCTGAAATAAACTTGACCTTAATCATTTGCTCTTTCTGTGGAAACACTCAGGTCAGGTTCACAGGCTGGTTATTTGATATTTTAGTTGGATAATGCGAAGAGAATGATGGAATATTTGTACACAAACTGAAGGAGAATTCGCGTATTCTCAGAAGACTACATGCAATTTGAAAGATGGTACTTTACATTTTACCTAAGCTCTCGTTTCGTTGATTGGTAACAACCCTCTTTAAATAATTACAGAATAAGCACTGAAGCCAGCGCCTGACACTCTATTTTAGCGCTGAAGTTATATTAAATTAGCTTTTGATCTCAGAGACAATTTGTAGTAGAACCTAAGCTACGATCAGCTAAAAAAGATTTGAAATCAGCAATCTTCTCAAATGCAATAGCAAACAGACAAAAATTATTCAGAATTTCGCCTGTACTACGGTTTAAAGTTGTCATTATGTGTGGTAATACATCTTATGGTGCCATGAACATTACAGAAGCACATGATATAGTCCTGTTGGCAGTGGCTAATATTGCATGCTATTCTTTGGACTATCAAAACGTGGTAATCCTCGTTGATGCAAGCGGCATCTCTAGAAGTGGCAGCAGAGGCAGAATAGGCAGCAGAGGCAGCAGAAGCAGTGACTGACTCACTCTCCAAATACTCATCAAACTTGCCAGCCTCTCTTTCTAAATAACTGAGCACATCATTGCAGCCTTAGTGCTAATACTAGAAGGGGCACCTCCATCATTGCAGCCTTAGTGCTAATACTACAAAGGGCACCTCCATTATTGCAGCCTTAGTGCTAATACTAGAAGGGGCACCTCCATCGATGCAGCCTTAGTGCTAATACTAGAAGGGGCTCCTCCATCATTGCAGCCTTAGTGCTAATACTAGAAGAGGGAACTCCATCGTAACTAGATCACTTCACACCTTTGGCCAGCTGCGCAAGCCAGATAAATGTCCCACCTTATCTCAATCGTTTACCTTTTATGATGCCTTTCTAGTTTTTATCCTTATTCTCCTATAGGATAGTTTACAATAGCAGAGATTCATTATTTGAACTTATTGATTACATATTGGAAATCTTGAACGAAATTATTTGATTATTTTGCTCCTTATCATTGCCGAGTACAAAAAATAAATACAAAAATATAAATGAAAATACGAAAAAAATATTTTTTTTAAGCTTCTCACATAATTTAAACTTTTGTTAACAAATTGCACAGACTTCACAACTTTTTGACTGAATAAAAAAAATGTACTCGCATCTAAAATTTTAAAATATTGCTAAAATATATGCACACACAGAAACAAACAGTTCTGTATACACATTAGCAATCAAGCCACATGAGGAGGAGAAGGAGGAAATGACTGGTGTCACGATGACCTACAGGAGGAAAGATCAATGTTCTGCTGTTCTATTGCTACTCTATAGTGGCGGTATCGTAGTCTCCTTTGAAGTGGTAACACGTTCCTTTCATAGATATGACAGATTTATGGCTCTTCTATTTTAGGCAGCAATAGGAGAGCTAACTTGTGGATCATATAATGAATGCTTTTCTGTAAGCCGGTGACACACGTAAAAAGATAGCTTGTAATTTTATTTAAAAATAGCCATAAATATATCGAAGTTACAGGCTAGTGACTAATTTACAACTAACATTTCCTAAACTTGCTCTAAGTTAAAAAGAACTATAATTTATGATAGCCTATGACGTCAAATTTTGTATGTAGATCAGTTACAAACCAATTTTACTCCAATAACCCTTCGCTCACAGCTCATAATTTCCGGTTCACAGCTCACTCTAATATTAGCATCTCACTGATTCACTGCCTAGATCTTACGCAGAAATATGCTCTACCTTGCTAGATAGTCTAATCTCCATATGCAAGATAATTCTAATGAATCAATCGTGGTAATGCAGGAGTTATAATTTTTTGTCAGATAGTAAAATGATATGACGAGACAGACCAAATAGTGTTTTCTGGTGAAGGATCTATTTACTCTTCCTGTACACAACTACTACTAGAACCATTTACGAAAGCATATACGGTAGGTCATGCATATAGGTCATGCATATAGGTCATGCATATAGGTCATGCATGGTTTGAGTTTAGCACTTGACAGTCAAGTGGTTCACTTTCAAATATTTTTGGGAGGTAAATTTGCTGATAATTTTTACATACTTCATAGTTAAACAAAATATTCAGAAAATATTTGTAGAATAAAAAAAACTAAACTTTTTGCAATACTATTTTAAAATAAAAGTATTGAGGTATATTACTTTATTGGCAATAATTTAATTTCAAATAGAAATGCCTTTCAAATTATGCCATAGAACAATAATAAAAGAAAAAAAAAGAAAAAAAGGGTGCTGATAATATAGTTGAAATCTTAAAGGCTCAATATAAAACGTCTCGTAGCACCAGTTTATGACAAACACTTCGGGTTTTACTGAAGAGCCCTATCAAATATAGATGCTCACTACTTTACAGTTTCGTTTCAGCTTGGTCTAATCATCTAGTCGTAATCTGATAATGTGACCCATATTCTGGCCAAATAGCGGAAATAATTTCGGTAGCATTTTTTGACCATCACAGGTGACCAACAGGCTCCTCATGTTTATCAGAGGATGATATGCACTCCTTCAGGCTAAGGTTAAAAAATTAAACTAATGTTTAAGCTAGGTTTTGAGATGTCAGTGCTCAAAGTGACAGCATTACAATGATAATGAAACTGACTCGTAAAGACAATAGACGTGGTTTTATTAAATGTGTGAACTATATTTGTGAATATATTTCGACGAAGGAGATTGCATGAAACTGTAAACAGAAGCACGTCGAGTTCAACTACGCCACATTGGAGCCGTTTTGAGAAGGATTCCAGGCTACGACATCTTCGTGATGGCTGTGATTAACTGTTCGTTTTTGAGCTTTTAAAGGCTTGTAATCAAATTCCACATATTTTGAAGTTACAACACAGCAGAGTACGACATGGTGAACCTTTCGATACCAAATACCGGTAACTGTATAATGTGAATTTTGTTGCAAGTCAACCATTTAATAATAGCTATAGCCGCTGTTATTGCTTGATTAAGTATGTATTAATGTATAAATAAATAGCATAAACTTAGTTAAACTTGTAGCACACACAGAAATAAACAAACAAACACCTTCATTTAAAAGTTACATGGTAAACAAATGTCGATTTTCTATGCAAAAACTTTTTTATTACTTATGCAACAAAGGGCAGCCATTTGGTTAGTTTACAAATGTGCTCGCTATTTCAGCTAATCTTGTTAGATGAACAAGTTCAGTCATGAAAAATATGTTCCTGTTCGATGCAGTTGCCTCGATATAATTTCAGAAGCTTTTACAATGATCTGTATGACTTATAAATTTTTCCAAAGAATTGAAAAAGTCCTCCCGCTACAGATCTTGAATGAATATTTTCGTTATTTATTTCTAAAAGAAAACCATGATGGATTCAGCCTGCTTTACTTATTTCCTTTGAAAGCTATTAACAGAAAAGTTTGCGCTGAATAAAGTGCTGAAATATGGAATAAAAACTTTACAATTTTCAGTAATATCAGACAGAATTTAAACGATCAGACAACAGCATGTTTTAAACCACGTGAAAGAAAAGCTCGCTATCTATCACCACGATTCATCGGTACATACCATTCAATGATATTCTATTGTGGATATGAGTACGACGATTGTTTATAATTAGAAAATGAGCTAAGCCTTTAGCCAATGAGGGTTTAGCGACTGGTCATACGGCAGATAACGATGTTCAAGGGGAAATTTACAAGGAAATTAATGGGTCAGAAGCCATAAGATTTGACACGGGATACGGAATAAGCAGATAAGCAGCATCACAAGATGGCCGGCCGGCGACTACTGTATCCCATGAAGCGTGAAGTGTGACATCAATTTCCTGTATGTGAAGCTTTTATAAAAGAAAACTGCCCAAAAATATCAATTACTCGCTCTATAACATCAGGTTGGGATAGAACTAGTCAAATCAATAAGATATTTGTCAAGCAAATATAGATGTAAGTAATTTATAATTTGTACTATCAGATAATCGTTATCATTTTCGAAGGAAGTCAAATTTTTTATTCTATTTTATTTATCTATTGTATTTGTAAAATCCTGATACGGACAATTGCAGCAGACCTTTAATATACCTTCTTCTATATCCGATCAGTAATTCTTCGACTGGTTCTGAGTTTAGTGTGCAAATTGGAATTTTAGAGAGAAAGTGGAAGAATTTATTCGCTAACAATAATCCAAAATTAACCTCCTAGCGCTTGCTATTTTGCAGATTTCTACACACATAATGGAAAACTCCATAGCCGAGGAACAGGCCTTACATGCTTCTGACATAGAATGTGGTCATTTATCCGGGAGCAGCTGTTCATCAGTTTACGACGATGAGGAACATTCTGAAGGTGACAGAACTTCTGGGCAACTACGTAAAACAAAACTGGAAAGCCAAAGCAGTAGCGTATCATTCCAAGACTCTGAAATGTCTAGAGACAGTAGAAAGAATAATCACAAGTGCGCAATAGTCGTGCTGCTTTTCATCACTGTCATATTTTTGCTCTCTTGTGTTGGAGTTTTATCGGCATTGCTTTATTCAGAGAAGATGAGCACGGACTTGCTGATGAACGAACTGTACTCTCAGAATCAGCTTTTAGAGTGTTTAAGTCAGCAGCCTGGTTGGGGTCTCTGTCCCAGACACTATCAACCAGCTCTGCGTTGCACAAGGCGTATTTCTCTAGATTGTAGTCAAATTGAATGATTGTGATAGCATTTAGTATAATTTAATCTAGATTGCATTATGCTCTCTCTGTTGTGATGCATGATGCAATCTTTATGCATTTTTATTTATTTATTGTTAATCGTAGTCGCTGATGACCTTTGACCTCTGACCTAAAATAAAGTTGTTTGATCAGCTGTTTTGATTGTATTATGCTTGTCACGTAATTATATAGCCACTAGACGCCAGATAACTGCAATTTATTATGCTAATAAACAGACTCCTTCAGCTCACACAATCATAATAACCACGGACTACTTACTCTGTGTTTGAATACTTACTCTGTTTTTGACTACTTACTCTGTGTTTGACTACTTACTCTGTGTTTGACTACTTACTCTGTGTTTGACTACTTATTCTGTGTTTGACTACTTATTCTGTGATTGACTACTTACTCTGTGTCTGACTACTTACTCTGTGTTTGACTACTTACTCTGTGTTTGACTACTTACTCTGTGTTTGACTACTTACTCTGTGTTTGACTACTTACTCTGTGTTTGACTATTTACTCTGTGTTTGACTACTTACTCTGCGTTTAACTACTTACTCTGTGTTTGACTTGACAGCTCAGTTGTTCCTCAGCTATCTTAGCGGTTTGCACTATATTGCTATGTGACGGCATTTTCCTTTCCGCGTTCATCGTCAATTATTGTAACTATAAACCAATGGAATCGACGAAGCAACATGGACACATCGGGAAAGTTTGCAGCTGTCTAACTTTTTCGATATTTAATCGAGCTTGCACGACCGCCTGTACAATGTGAACCAATTCACACAGAAAATCTTTTATACAATCAATGATTCACTCTCTCAACGGCACTAGCTGTGTGAAAGTTATGATGACATCGGCCAAAGTAAATTGAGAGACAGCAAGTATATAAGTATAACAGTTCAATTGTAGTAAGAGTGGCCGTTAGTTAACCCATAGTTCAAAGTCTGTGTCTAGCTATCAGTATATATAAATGACCATCCAAATTATTAGTGTCAGAACTAACTAATGCTCAAATTTTTGAATTTTTTGCAAATTTAATATTATTCCATGCAAATAACAAAACCAGTTAGTCTCACTCTTGCATGTAATATTAGATTTCAATACATATCAATCAAATGCATAGACTAGCTTGAAGCAAAGATGTCCACTAGTTAGTGGACATTTTTGCTTGATGTGAGCAAGCAAAAAGTTTGAAAGTTAGAGGGGCAAATGTTGTTATATGTTAAACAAAAATAAATTATACTTAATTATACTAAATTATAATTATTTAAAAGTAAAATAGACTTTTGTATTACTTTATTTATTAAATAATTTTTTATTGTAATCATAGCTAAGCAGATTATATTTAGCCATTACTTGCTAATTATTTTACATTTAAACACATTTACAGTGTTATTTTTTTCCTAATTTATTTCAACAAAACACTTCTTTCATGATATAAAATTTAAAAATTGTAGTTGTTTGAGAAAGCTTGAAAACCTTTACAGTTTTTTTTCTTTTTCCTCTTAATTCATGTGAACTGCTTAAAAATATTTTCTCATGATATGAAGTTTAAAAGTTAGAATGGTAAATGTTATATAAAAATAAATTTTCTGTCCAAAGACTTTTTTGTTACTCAGGCAACTCGGGTAGTACAGCTCATAGTTGATGGCAGTCGATTAGCTGCCCATCACATTAATGTAATACAACCCCAGTATGACTATCTATCTTATTTATGAGTAACTGATTGCATTAGCTCACTTACTTAACACTATCCATTCAGTGCCTTTGCAAGTCAACTAGGTATCAGGGATTACGTGTATGTCACAATTTCCATTTCCATAACATTTCCATAATTCATTTCTATATTATTTCCATTTTTATAACATTTCCATAACTCATTTCCATATTATTTCCATTTTCATAACACTTCCATAATTAATTTCCATAACATTTCCGTAATTCATTTCCATATTATTTCCATTTCCATAACATTTTCCTACTTCATTTCCATATTATTTTCATTTCCATAACATTTCCATTATTCATTTCCATATTATTTCCATTTCAATAAAATTTCCCTACTTCATTTCCATATTATTTCCATAACATTTCCATAATTCATTTCCATATTATTGCCATTTCCATATCATTTCCATTATTAATCTTCATATTATTTCCATTTCCATAACATTTCCATAATTCACATCTATATTATTTCCATTTCCATACCATTTCCATATTTCTATAATAAAATTTCCATATCCATTTCCTTAAAATTATGGAAATGTTTATGTTTATGGAAATGGATATAGAAAAGTAAACATTTCCATAATATGTTTAGCGATCCCTGGTAGGTATTGAATTGCTTTAAATAATAAGCATATGCTAAAGTAATAAACTATAATCATCATTTCTTTAATATGAGCATTAATTACTATCTTAACTGGAAATTCATGATCCTTGTTTAAACATTCTCATGGCTGATGTTATTGATCTAGTCAATTGACGAGATCACTACGATTGACTAGCACAAAAAAGGGGCGTGGCCTAAACGCTCCTTGTTGGCACCGGAAACGCTCCTGTTGTTATCACTCTAGGGGGAGATAACTCTATGATAGAGACCATTGCTTCTTTAGCTTAGGTGTGTTCAGGGTTAATAGATGGGGAGCTATGACAGATTGCCTCTGATTTGTTGCATGTCACTTATGGATTACTGGTAAAACATACTTTGTACTCTCTTACCCTTCCCACAAAACTTATTGCGCTATATAGAAGTTGTTTATCTGTTGCTACCGAGTTACACAAGGCTTTCAGTAGTCAGTTGTAACTATAGAATGTAGAAAATTAGGTAGTTTGGAGTTATCTGCTCAACTTCATAATTAATTTTCTTCCACAATGAGGACCAGCTATGCTGAGTAGTGGCAATGCATGTTCAGCAACTGAACACAAAGCATAAGAGTTGAAGTTGCTTCCTCCTCAGAGATGTATTGACAATTTTAATCGTCTCATGGGCACAGGAGTCTCACAATAGCTAAAATATCTTTATAAAAGAAGACAGGCAACATAACAAAATATCATAGAGCACATGCATTGCTCTTTAGTTTTGTAATAAACCCTCCTTTAGGATATAAGATTTTAGTTCAACTGCGACTGACAAGCTTTGTGGAAGAAGATAATTGCCATGTGGTTAATCACTTGGCTATCTCCAGCTTCCCTGAAGTATTCCTACTAACCCTCCAGGCATTGCTTGTGGTATTGCAGTTCATTGGAGTTGCTGCTACTCTCCAGGTACTTTTAGCTGTTTTTCTGCTTTTTCTGACGCTAAGTAGAGTTTTTTTGCATCGCTTTACGATCTGCAGTGTATACGATTTGCGCTGTAACGAGTTTTTTTGCACAAAGTTATACACATAGATAAATTATTTGCTTCCTGTAATACATTTAAATCTGTTTTATGCATGATTCGCAGATATGTGTATTTAACATTTCAATTGTTTCACTTCTGTAGAATTTTGTATTCTCGTTAGGAATTCCAAAATGTTGAATTTATAACAATCCTTCAGAAGCATGTGTAGAGGCATTACTTGAGATTGAAATGACTGCTGGGCTCTGGACACGTGTGTCATACAAGTGATACGTGTGTCATACAAGTGACACGCGTGTCATACAAGTGACACACGTGTCATACAAGCTATGTTTACCATCAACCAAAATGATGTATGTCGATGGATGCTTCTGTTAATAGTGCTTTTTGAAACAAACCTATGAGCGTAATTTACAGTTCTTAATTCTGAAGACTTTCAGGTTTGTTGAGTTTTTTATGCACATCTAAACCTTCCATGGTGTGATTTCTAGAGAAGAAATACATCTGTCAACATGGGATGCACAAAAAGTCTCTTTCGGAAAAAAGAAGAACCGCAAGTTTGCTCAATGCTCGCTGATCCGGATGTAGACATCTCTTATATTCTGGAGGCAACTGGTCTCACCTTCCAAAAAATAGAAAGGGAATCTATTGAGGCTTGGTACCAATATTTCAGAGTAAGTAGTTTTCTTTACAGCTAATTTTAAGGAATTCCACATAATTTATTATTGAGACTGAGAGATCAGCATGAGGAATCAGCATATGGAGAATTATCCATTGAGCCTGTAAGGTACCCGAATGGTGTAGTGGTAGGGCTTTTGCCATTGCATGTGGTACCCTGGGTTTGATTTCCATGAGAGGTAATATTTTCTTCTAACTCTTTTGGCGGGGCTAATAGACGGATGGAAAATCTTTTTATTACAAAATAATTGTAGAATGTAATAGCGTTGTGGCGCTAGCATATAATTGATGTTTTTGTTCTAGTTAGTAATCAAGAATGACATGAGAACAGATTCGTTTCAAAAATATCTGGGTGCAAAGCAATTCTAAGGAGCCAGGAATTTGTCAGCTCTCTAAAAATTGGTACAACTAAATTTATCGTAGTGGTGCATGAATATACTTCTGTGCTAGTGCGTTAGAAAACATCATAAATAGGAAGCCCGACTATTGCCGTAATTTTTAGATAAGACTGGGTGTATCTTTTTGCCGAGGGTTTAGCTTATGATCAAGCTTAATCAATTTTCATTGTGAAACATCCTGGCAGTCAGATCACCTAAAACAACAACGAAAGTCTCAAATGAAAAATATCTTTACTTTCTAACAAAAAATCTACTAGAGTGTGATGTGATCACATATTTGACAGCTTTTCAAGATGATGTTAATAAATATTAACTAGAATTGGCAGCGAACTTATAAAATCATATTTTCGGATATTTATGAAATACTAGAGTAAAATCTTTATTCTTTCAGACAGACCAAAACTTAGTAAAATGGCAAAACTAAAAACCCACAGTGTTGAAATATTTACATGTCTTTGTGTAGATGGACTTTGCTTGTTTTCTGTATACTGAGATACACGTATGTCAGTCATTTAGTACGACTAATATCGACCATATTTATAAATTTCTCAATTTCTCAAGGTTTTTGCATCATGCATTAGCAACTGCTCAAGGCTCAGTTTATAGGAGTTTTCTACTCTTGTGAAGCTGAGCATGAATTAAATCATAAAATCTGATGGTGTCTGTTCAACTTAACACTACTGTGTCTAATAAGGCATAAAATACAATAAAATAGAATTGTGTAGAGGATTACATGTTCCTGTGTAATAGCAGCATTACTCGTCCTCTAGTAATTATCTCATGACAGGTGCTTTCTGTTGGCAGCTGATGTTTGGTCACGCCATCTCGGAGTCGTATCTATTTGAGCTCTATGAATCCTTTTTTAAAGTCAGAAGTAGTCAGCGTATCATCGATTACATAATCAACACCTTCTCAGGACCCATGAAGAGAGGAGATGGTGTAGACTTCAACACATTTATTGTAGCTCTATTCAAAACAGCGCCTGCCTACAGCCCGTCCAGCACAGCATTGGATCTACATTTTGTTATGTTTGATCTCTTTGATCAAAAGGAGCTAGCGCCAAAGAATATGTATCTCATTACATTAGTATGTATGACTAGGAGTTATTATCTCTCGCTTTATCAAATGAAGTTGCCTTATGGCTCAGACCCTGCGGATTGTAGAACCTATCATTTTCTTGTCAGTGATTATTTTGGATATTTCTTATCAAGTTTATATTTTGATTAATTCATGAAAATTACTTTGATGCATCTGTTAAGTAGGAAACCGGTAGCTTGAGGCTAAAGCTAAGGCTCTGACCTAAGGCTACAATAGTTTATCATAGAATGCTACTGATAGTCCAGAAATCATTTGAATAGCATGGATCTTATTGTTTTGATCAATTGAACAGCCAAACAGTAGACATCTAGACCTGAAGTAGGTCATGAAACAGTTAATTATATACTTGTAGGGGTACTATCAAAGATGTGGCATCGCGGAGCCATCACAAGTTGCTGCCAAAAAAGTAGCGTCAATCTGCTGTTTGCTAGGCATGGACGCTCACTCAGTTCTTTCTTTTAGTGACTATCAACATATAATCAAACAAACAGATTCTTATGAGCAACTGAATGCTGCCATGAACTTTATAGAAGCGCATGATATAGTCCTATTGGCAGCGGCTAATGTTGTATGCAATTCTTTGGACTATCAAAACATGGTAATCCACTTTGATGCAAGCAACATTCTTAGAAGTGGTAGAGGCAGTGGTGGAAGTGACAGCAGAGGCAGCAGAGGCAGCAGAAGCGAAGGCTCGCATCAAGAACCTAATACTCAACAGATTGCTGTAGAAGTTCACTATTCAAATTGTGCAACTACTGAATCGGACAGCCAAGCCTCCTGCAAGATTCAGGATACTGCTGAAGCATCTGCAAGCGGCAACCTTCATCCTGAGAGCCAAGAATTGGAAATAGAAGAAGGCGAGCGATTCATGAGCCAGAGTAATATGTATCATTTGCCTCCGGTTCCAGAGAAGCGCTCGGAATCATGGAGTAGTGATGATACGAGTGAGTCTTCTGCAGCAACAGTTATCGAGGTTGCCATCAGAGAGAACAGTGAGTCTTGGGAACACCTGAACACATGTTAATCAGATAGGAAATTGGTATTCATGGGAAGCGTAAGGTGGAGAGGTTGCGAACTGCTTATAGTTACACAACAACCTTTACTCCTATTTTACTTGCATGCAATTATTTGCGTTATTAATCAAACATTCATGAATTTAGTAAATATTTTATCAGCGATGTAATTATGTGATTGTATTAAATGCTCCTTACAATAATATAATAAATAGAAGGGAAATACTAATAGACGCGTATATAAATGTCTGGCATATGAGCACTATACCTTCTGCATAAGGAGAGAGAACAACTACTAATATAACAGATTTGATGTTTTGAAGTTGGTATTAACGCAGACAATAGTTAAAAAATTATAAAATAAAATGGCTGTTTTTCAGTCTTTCGATAAAACATACAGACATAGTAAACTGTATGCTACAGGCAGGCTGTGTTTAGGCAATGCCTTAATAGGCTGTTACAGTCAGCGCTGACATGTTCTTATGTAAGGCTTGACTTTCTAATGAGAAGATGAATTTGATGGCATTGAAAAGAATCTATATATATATTTCCCAGTGTTGGTATGTGTGTCCCTCCAGCTATAGCTATTAAAGTCTTGAAATTAAAATTCTACATTCTGATGGATTTGAACTCACGACGATTGCATTGACAAGTTTTTTTTCTGGACACTCTACCAATGAGCTACAACAGCAAATTAATCAAAGATGTTTTCATACTCCACATACCTCAAGCACATACTAATTATTTTAGCATTGCAAGAAAAGATTAATACAACAATACAACATTCTAAAACGCTGACTCTGAAGTGTGTTTCCTTGAAATCGGAGCAGTAGTTCTTCTTTGAGGACATTTCCTCCCCTCTCGAATCGCTAACAGAAACACGTACAGCTGATGGAGTGTGCCTTTGGAATGACGCGATGTATGAACAATGACTCTGCCACGGTCCGCCTCTGAATGACCTGTAACTCACAAAGTCAAATCTAGGTAGTCTAATAGCACTGCGTACAAGGATCCATAAAATCACCATAAAATGTATACATTTTCGATAGTTTATATGCCTACTGGGAAACCCGCCACCTTAGAAAATTGGTAATGCGCCATTTGTCTACCTCTTGGGTAGTGTGGAAATGAGTTATGTCCACAAATATTTAAAAATTTTGATTTCCGGGTGTTGCCGGGTTTTGCAGCTAGTTGGTTTGTAAAGGAGGCAAAATGGATTGGTAGGATGAACACTTTGTTGGCTATGCCTCAAACCCTCACTTGAAAAACAGGTTATTACCAAGGTAATTTATTGTGAGCCCAGGCTAATCGTCAACTCAGACATATGCAACAGCAATAGAACCAACAACACTTAAAAATGTGGACCTAAGTCTATAGCAATAGAAATAGTACGAGTGAGATTTGAAGCTATGAATATGGGGCTAAAAGAAAAGTTGCGCTAACACCTAAAGCTATAGACCTATGAATGAAACAATAGTAATGCTAACATGTAAAACTTGAGATTTAAGGCTAAAGCAAAAGTACTACCCACATTTATAGCTCAACTATGATAATGCAAGAAAATCTGTTAAACTGACATGACTCACAGGTTAGAATGTGTGGCTCTTAGTAAACCTGCATCACTCTGCAGTTGTAGCATGATAAGAACTGCTAAGGAACGGCATAGTGAAACATTGTGACGACTGAAAAAGTGCAAAAGCGCTATTGTTTTTCCTCCAATTAAGTACGTACTCAGAATGGGGTCCATAGAAACTCATAAGAGTACTACACAAAATAATGCAGTCTAAAAGTGGAAAGCTTGATATTCCTACTTCCTCTAAGCCCTCGCTTGAAAAGGAGTATCGCAATGACATCACTCGACATTCAAGAAACAGCAAAGCAAATTAGCTTATTTTAAAGGTTGACTTGCAACAAAATTCACATTACCGTTATTTGATATGAAAAGATTCACCATGTCTTACTCTGTTGTGTTGTAGGTGCAAATATGTGGAAAGGTGATTACAAGCTCTTAAAAGCTCAAAAACGAACAGAAAATCGCAGCCACACGAGACCGCCGTAGTTTGGATTCCCAAAATGCTCAAATGTGATGTAGTTGTGAGAGATGGTTTCTGTTTACACTTTCTTGCAACCTTATTCGTCAAAATATTTTTACAAATATATTTCACGCATTCAATAAAACTATGTCTACTGTTCTTACGCGTCTGTTTTATCGTCATTGTAATGCGGTCACTTTTAGCACTGATATCTTACCGTAAAAAATCGTTAAATTTTTCAACCTTAGCTCGAAGAAGTACATATCATTGTCTGATAATCATGACGAGCCTGTTGGTCACCTGTGATAATCGAAAAGTGCTGCAAAAATTATTTGCGAAGTATTGGGTCACATGATCAGATTACGACTTGACGATTGAATAATGTCGAAACAAAGCTATAAAGTAGCGAGCATCTATATTTGATACGGGGTCTTCGGTAAAACCCGAAGTGTTTGTCATAAACTAGTACTACGATAAGTTTTATATTGAGCTTTGTATTGGCCATTCAATTCACGTGAGAACATACGTGACAAGACGATAACCAAACTTCGTGGTTACATCATCGAAATAAAGATTCCAATCTACAGCGGCTTTTCGTTTTTGAGCTTTTAAGAGCTTGTAATCACATTTCCACATATTTTGCACCTACAACACAACAGAGTAAAACATGGTGAATCTTTTTGTACCGAATAACTGTAATGTGAATTTTGTTGCAAGTCAACCTTTAACGATTTTACTTGTTTACTGATCTACACGTTATCTTCACAGTGAAGGTCTGCTACAAAGCTACAAAATGATAAAGCTGAAATCCTTCATAAAGCCTGGTTCCATATAAGTCGCAAAGCACCGGCGACAGCATCGCAAGATATTAGCGTTGAAATGGGCACCTACGCTCCGGGTACCGGTGAGGACAGCCGGTAGTTGCCGGCGGCGAGGCAGGTGTTTAGTGCTGTTCAAATTTCGCGAAGAGCTGCAGGCAAAACCTTCCTGAAATGCACTGTACAAGTGAAGGTCAGCATTATCGAAACGGCATGGCGACTGAAGCTTTTTATGCAGTATTAGCGATGCAGCTTTATGTGAACATAAGCCGCCGAGCCTAGCGTCGCAAGCGTTTTGCTGCGCAATACTACCGCCGGAGTCTCGCAATCAATATGGAAACCAGGCTTTCGCCCAATCAGCTTAATGAATGTTATGAGTTGTCATTATCAATTCCTATCACTGAGCCAGTAGACAGCTTTCAGGGTACTTTATTCACTTCAGAGTACTTACCAAAACATAACTCTAAGAATTCTCAGGCAGCAATAAATTGTCAGCTGTACATAAATAAAGGTATCCTTTTCTAATTTCAGTTAGAACAGCTTCATCTTCCTCTTCCAGAAGAACTGAACAGCAACAGTCTCTAGAATAAACTCTCTGCTGTTTGTAGAAACAGTCTATTATCCTTCTGTCCTTCACACACTTTTAGTCGGGTTTTTCCAAGTACTCAATTTGTACTAGATCACCGATTGGGACACAACTGACTGAGATAAGGGAAAGAGGCTGAACTGATGAGGTCTTGTGATATGTCACGCACAGGCTGGAAATGAATGAATTGACAAACTGTGGCACAGTCGTTATGCGCAAAGACATGAGGAAACAAAACTTGGTAATTGACTTAGCAGTTAATTGACTTGGCAGGCTTTTGATGGCACATGACTGTAATTTAACTAGATGCAGCAAATCAAAAGAGTGGACTAAAGCAACTGGATAGCGGATTTGCTGATGTGAATGTTCAGCGTGCCTAGATTCTTCTGGTCAAAGTTCACTTTGAAATAAACTTGACCTTAATCATTTGCTCTTTCTGTAGGAAACACTCAGGTCAGGTTCACAGGCTGGTTATTTGATTTTTTAGTTGGATAATGCGGAGAGAATGATGGAATATTTGTACACAAACTGAAAGAGAATTCGCGTATTCTCAGAAGACTACATGCAATTTGAAAGATGGTACTTTGCATTTGACCTAAGCTCTCGTTTCATTGATCAGTAACAACCCTCTTTAAATAATTACAGAATAAGCACTGAAGCCAGCGCCTGACACTCTATTTTAGCGCTGAAGTTATATTAAATTAGCTTTTGATCTCAGAGACAATTTGTAGTAGAACCTAAGCTATGATCAGCTAAAAAAGATTTGAAATCAGCAATCTTCTCAAATGCAATAGCAAACAGACAAAAGTTATTCAGAATTTCATCTAATAAAAAGACGATATTGTCAAGCATAAACATATTGGGTGTACTGCGCTTTAAAGTTGTCATTATGTGAGGTAATACATCTTATGGTGCCATGAACATTACAGAAGCACATGATATAGTCCTGTTGGCAGTGGCTAATTTTGCATGCTATTCTTTGGACTATCAAAGCGTGGTAATCCTCTTTGATGCAAGCGGCATCTCTAGAAGTGGCAGCAGAGGCAGAATAGGCAGCAGAGGCAGCAGAAGCAGTGACTGACTCACTCTCCAAATACTCATCAAACTTGCCAGCCTCTCTTTCTAAATAACTGAGCACATCATTGCATCCTTAGTGCTAATACTAGAAGGGGCACCTCCATCATTGCAGCCTTATTGCTAATACTAGAAGGGACACCTCCATCATTGCAGCCTTGGTGCTAATACTAGAAGGGGCACCTCCATCATTGCAGCCTTAGTGCTAATATTAGAAGGGGCACCTCCATTATTGCAGCCTTAGTGGTAATACTAGAAGGGGCACCTCCATCGATGCAGCCTTAGTGCTAATACTAGAAGGGGCTCCTCCATCATTGCAACCTTAGTGCTAATACTAGAAGAGGGAACTCCATCGTAACTAGATCACTTCACACCTTTGGCCAGCTGCGCAAGCCAGATAAATGTCCCACCTTATCTCAATCGTTTACCTTTTGTTAGGCTTTCCTAGTTTTTACCCTTATTCTACTATAGGGTAGTTTACAATAGCAGAGATTCATTATTGGAACTTATTGATTACATATTGGAAATCTTGAACGAAATTATTTGATTATTCTGCTCCTTATCATTGCCGAGTACAAAAAATAAATACAAAAATATAAATGAAAATACGAAAAAAATATTTTTTTTAAGCTTCTCACATAATTTAAACTTTTGTTAACAAATTGCACAGACTTCACAACTTTTTGACTGAATAAAAAAAAATGTACTCGCATCTAAAATTTTAAAATATTGCTAAAATATATGCACACACAGAAACAAACAGTTCTGTATACACATTAGCAATCAAGCCGCATGAGGAGGAGGAGGAGGAGGAGGAGAAGGAGGAAATGACTGGTGTCACGATAACCTACAGGAGGAAAGATCAATGTTCTGCTGTTCTATTGCTACTCTATAGTGGCGGTATCGTAGTCTCCTTTGAAGTGGTAACACGTTCCTTTCATAGATATGACAGATTTATGGCTCTTCTATTTTAGGCAGCAATAGGAGAGCTAACTTGTGGATCATATAATGAATGCTTTTCTGTAAGCCGGTGACACACGTAAAAAGATAGCTTGTAATTTTATTTAAAAATAGCCATAAATATATCGAAGTTACAGGCTAGTGACTAACTTACAACTAACATTTCCTAAACTTGCTCTAAGTTAAAAAGAACTATAATTTATGATAGCCTATGACGTCAAATTTTGTATGTAGGTCAGTTACAAACCAATTTTACTCCACTAACCCTTCGCGAACAGCTCATAATTTCCGGTTCACAGCTCACTCTAATATTAGCATCTCACTGATTCACTGCCTAGATCTTACACAGAAATATGCTCTACCTTGCTAGATAGCCTAATCTCCATATGCAAGATAATTCTAATGAATCAATCGTGGTAATGCAGAAGTTATAATTTTTTGTCAGATAGTAAAATGATATGACGAGACAGACCAAATAGTGTTTTCTGGTGAAGGATCTATTTACTCTTCCTGTACACAACTACTACTAGAACCATATACGAAAGCATATACGGTAGGCCATGCATATAGGTCATGCATATAGGTCATGCATATAGGTCATGCATGGTTTGAGTTTAGCACTTGACAGTCAAGTGGTTCACTTTCAAATATTTTTGGGAGGTAATTTTGCTGATAATTTTTACATACTTCATAGTTAAACAATATATTCAGAAAATATTTGTAGAATAAAAAAAACTAAACTTTTTGCAATACTATTTTAAAATAAAAGTATTGGGGTATATTACTTTATTGGCAATAATTTTATTTCAAATAGAAATGCCTTTCAAATTATGCCATAGAACAATAATAAAAGAAAAAAAAAGAAAAAAAGGGTGCTGATAATATAGTTGAAATCTTAAAGGCTCAATATAAAACGTCTCGTAGCACCAGTTTATGACAAACACTTCGGGTTTTACCGAAGAGCCCTATCAAAAATAGATGCTCACTACTTTACAGTTTCGTTTCAGCTTGGTCAAATGATTTAGTCGTAATCTGATAATGTGACCCATATTCTGGCCAAATAGCGGAAATAATTTCGGTAGCATTTTTTGACCATCACAGGTGACCAACAGGCTCCTCATGTTTATCAGAGGATGATATGCACTCTTTCGAGCTAAGGTTAAAAAATTAAACTAATGTTTAGGCTAGGTTTGGAGATATCAGTGCTCAAAGTGACAGCATTACAATGATAATGAAACCGGCGCGTAAAGACAATAGACGTGGTTTTATTAAATGTGTGAAGTATATTTGTGAATATATTTCGACGAAGGAGATTGCATGAAACTGTAAACAGAAGCACGTCGAGTTCAACTGCGCCACATTGGAGCCGTTTTGAGAGGGATTCCAGGCTACGGCATCTTCGTGATGGCTGCGATTAACTGTTCGTTTTTGAGCTTTTAAAGGCTTGTAATCAAATTCCACATATTTTGAGGTTACAACACGGCAGAATACGACATGGTGAACCTTTCGATACTAAATACCGGTAACTGTATAATGTGAATTTTGTTGCAAGTCAACCATTTAATAATAGCTATAGTCGCTGTTATTGATTGATTAAGTATGTATTAATGTATAAATAAATAGCATAAACTTAGTTAAACTTATGGCACACACAGAAATAAACAAACAAACACCTTCATTTAAAAGTTACATGGTAAACAAATGTCGATTTTCTATGCAAAAACCTTTTTATTACCTATGCAACAAAGGGCAGCCACTTGGTAGTTTACAAATGTGCTCGCTATTTCAGCTAATCTTGTTAGATGAACAAGTTCAGTCATGAAAAATATGTTCCTTTCTGATGCAGTTGCCTCGATATAATTTCAGAAGCTTTTGCAATGATCTGTATGACTTTTAAATTTTTCCAAAGAATTAAAAAAAGTCCACCTGCTACAGATCTTGAACGAATATTTTCGTTATTTATTTCTAAAAGAAAACCATGATGGCTTCAGCCTGCTTCACTTATTTCCTTTGAAAGCTATTAACATAAAATGTTTGTGCTGAATAAAGTGCTGAAATATGGAATAAAAACTTTACAATTTTCAGTAATATCAGACAGAATTTAAACGATCAGACAACAGCATGTTTTAAACCACGTGAAAGAAAAGCTCGCTATCTATCATCATGATTCATCGGTACATACCATTCAATGATATTCTATTGTGGATATGAGTACGACGATTGTTTATAATTAGAAAATGAGCTAAGCCTTTAGCCAATGAGGGTTTAGCGACTGGTCATACGGCAGATAACGATGTTCAAGGGGAAATTTACAAGGAAATTAATGGGTCAGAAGCCATAAGATTTGACACGGGATACGGAATAAGCAGATAAGCAGCATCACAAGATGGCCGGCCGGCGACTACTGTATCCCATGAAGCGTGAAGTGTGACATCAATTTCCTGTATGTGAAGCTTTTATAAAAGAAAACTGCCCAAACATATCAATTACTCGCTCTATAACATCAGGTTGGGATAGAACTAGTCAAATCAATAAGATATTTGTCAAGCAAATATAGATGTAAGTAAGTTATAATTTGTACTATCAGATAATCTTTATCATTTTCGAAGGAAGTCAAATTTTTTATTCTATTTTATTTATCTATTGTATTTGTAAAATCCTGATACGGACAATTGCAGCAGACCTTTAATATACCTTCTTCTATATCCGATCAGTAATCCTTCGACTGGTTCTGAGTTTAGCATGCAAATTGGAATTTTAGAGAGAAAGTGGAAGAATTTATTCGCTAACAATAATCCAAAATTTACCTCCTAGCGCTTGCTATTTTGCAGATTTCTACACACATAATGGAAAACTCCATAGCCGAGGAACAGGCCTTACATGCTTCTGACATAGAATGTGGTCATTTATCCGGGAGCAGCTGTTCATCAGTTTACGACGATGAGGAACATTCTGAAGGTGACAGAACTTCTGGGCAGCTACATAAAACAAAACTGAAAAGCCAAAGTGGTAGCGTATCATTCCAAGACTCTGAAATGTCTAGAGACAGTAAAAAGAATAATCACAAGTGCGCAATAGTCGTGCTGCTTTTCGTCACTATCATATTTTTGCTCTCTTGTGTTGGAGTTTTATTGGCATTGCTTTATTCAGAGAAGATGAGCACGGACTTGCTGATGAACGAACTGTACTCTCAGAATCAGCTTTTAGAGTGTTTAAGTCAGCAGCCCGGTTGGGGTCTCTGTCCCAGACACTATCAACCAGCTCTGCGTTGCACAAGGCGTATTTCTCTAGATTGTAGCCAAATTGAATGATTGTGATAGCATTTAGTATAATTTAATCTAGATTGCATTATGCTCTCTCTGTTGTGATGCATGATGCAATCTTTATGCATTTTTATTTATTTATTGTTAATCGTAGTCGCTGATGACCTTTGACCTCTGACCTAAAATAAAGTTGTTTGATCAGCTGTTTTGATTGTATTATGCTTGTCACGTAATTATATAGCCACTAGACGCCAGATAACTGCAATTTATTATGCTAATAAACAGACTCCTTCAGCTCAAACAATCATAATAACCACGGACTACTTACTCTGTGTTTGACTACTTACTCTATGTTTGACTACTTACTCTGTGTTTGACTACTTACTCTGTTTTTGACTACTTACTCTGTGTTTGACTACTTACTCTGTGTTTGACTACTTACTCTGTTTTTGACTACTTACTCCGTGTTTGACTACTTACTCCGTGTTTGACTACTTACTCCGTGTTTGACTACTTACTCCGTGTTTGACTACTTACTCTGTGCTTGACTTGACAGGTCAGTTGTTTCTCAGCTATCTTGCCGGTTTGCACTATATTGCTATGTGACGGCATTTTCCTTTCCGCATTCATCGTCAATTATTGTAACTATAAACCGATCGAATCGACAAAGCAACATGGACACATCGGGAAAGTTTGCAGCTGTCAAACTTTTTCGATATTTAATCGAGCTTCCACGACCGCCTGTACAATGTGAACCAATTTGGTGATAGCACTTCACAGTCACTGATAGCCGAAAATTTTTTATAATTACAATTTGAAATTACCATTCAGTCAATGGGTGTTTTGCAAGTTTTCACACAGACAATAACATAGTGCTTATAAAAGTTCTACAAGGAAAATAATGGGTTGAATCTGTGGCAGTTAATACAGGATACAGAATGGGTAAATAAGTAAACAAATGCATGAGTCGAAAAAAGGCTCTCTATTACGTGTGTCGTTTGCCATCATTCACTATTTGAACGTAAACAGCGTGAATCGGAAGGATAATCTATTTGACAATGTAGTAATCTAATAATGAAAATCTTCTCTACAACCAATGATTCACTCTCTCAACGGCACTAGCTGTGTGAAAGTTATGATGACATCGGCCAAAGTAAATTGAGAGACAGCAAGTATACAAGTATAACAGTTCAATTGTAGTAAGAGTGGCCGTTAGTTAACCCATAGTTCAAAGTCTGTGTCTAGCTATCAGTATATATAAATGACCATCCAAATTATTAGTGTCAGAACTAACTAATGCTCAAATTTTTGAAGTTTTTGCAAATTTAATATTATTCCATGCAAATAACAAAACCAGTTATTCTCACTCTGTTAGCTGGTTTGAATTGAATAGTCTAAGTTGCCTTGTCCTGATTGGCTGTATATATAGAGTCACTAATCATGGCAGTCTAGGAGCATCTACTCTAAACTAGGCAACTCTAAACACAGAACCATCACTCTAGAAACTATCCTAGATGCAAACTGTGAAAGGGTGCAGGTTTCAACTCATAAAACTTGTAGTTTAAATAAAATATTTACACAAAAATACACTGTCAATTGTTAAATCCATTCCACAATGCAAAAAATCTATGATCTTTTTAATAGATTCTACTATTATTAACTGTACATAACAACAACAAAAATGCATTATAGAGATATGTGAAAAAAAGATGAAAAATATATTGTCAATCAAGAATTCGATAAAATATTGGTTTAGTCTGCTTAGCATACGATGAGTGAGTGCAGGTTTGATGGCGGATTGGTGGAGAGCCAGAAGTGGTGACGAATTTGTAAAGAGCCAGACATGTCGAAGAGCCAAACATGGCGATGATGATGCAAAGCTTAGTTTACTTTAGCTGATACAAGATGAGATTTATCTCATAAAACCTACTTGACATTCGATCTAGTTACCATCGACCCCAATACAACATTCTCAATAAAAGTCACCATACAAGCTCGCAAAATCTTTACTATCACATATAGATATTACCCAAAGTTCACTTTTATGAACAAAAATCTTTTACAGTGTTTGGGAATATATTTTATCCTCAAGCGTTCTTCAGATGCTTCATTGATTAGTACTTTTTTTTAAAGAAAAACTTATAGCAGCTTATAAATATTTATACAAATTTCATCAGCTTGCGACTCGTACTTTAGTACAACAAAACAAGTACTACGGCATTCTCTTGAAACATGTTGTTGATAGCTCAGACATAATTGCTAAACAAGTCGTAAATCAGGTCTACTAAAACCATATTAATCAATTTTGCTATGGGAAGTTGCTCTGCAAGCACAATCGGTCTTTTTTATACATTTTTTTCCTTCAGTAGATTCGTTTACACCAATTGTGTGAAAGACTTATTTGATGCTGTAAGTTTAGACCTTAAAAAAAATGCTGATGAGGAAAGAACAATGACTATTACAGTACAACTCGATGACTCATTTATTGCTGCGTTTATAAGAATTGGAAGTCCTATATCACTTTAGAGAAAACAAGTAAGGAAGAAGGAACTTCTATGTACAATAACAATTAAACTGAAACATGAAGCTAGACTGTGATCATTCAATCGGAGTACAGTCAATGCTAATACGTCTGCTGCAATGCTGGGTAGGCTGATAATATCTGGGACACAGGCTCCAACCAGCCTGTCGACTTAAGCAATCTAGAAGTTGATTCTGAGAGTACAGTTCGTTCATCAGCAAGTTAGTACTCATCTTCTCTGAATAAAGCAATGCGGATAAAACTACAACACAGGTCAGCAAAAATATAAATGCAGTTGAGGTCATCATAGCCAATGCACATTTGTGGCTACGTTTTTTAGGCTTCCATGTTAGTTCAGAGCTTGCGTATGAGGGACTTCTGTGATTGTTTGGTGCCGATTCTTTGTGACGCTCTGAAGAACTGCGCTTGCTTCCAACTTGCCCATCGTCATTCTGTAGTGAGTTGATATTTTCTTTTGGTATACCATTCTCCGCATCGGGTATGGTTAATGTTTGTTGCTCTGCTAACTCAGGTTCCATCGTCTAAATACCTATCAAACGGATATAATATTAATTATTTCTCTCCAATATTGTTGTTTATGATGTAATATGCAAACAAATTAAACGTTAGTGCATGGTAGAACACAAGATGACATCAAATTTAAGGATCATGGGTGGTAACATCACAATGTCATTAAAATCTCTACAATAACAAAAAGTATCTGTCAGTCCAAAGCCAGGGTTAGAGGTTGTCAAAGAAATTGCTTGGTACAGGATTCCAACTCATGACATTTAGTTTGACAGCTCAACACTCTCACACTTCAACCAGATTGTTACTGTTTATTCCAGTATTTTATAACAATTAGTACTTTGGCAGTCCCATGTGTCGTGAGAGATCATCATGCACAATAAGTGTGTGCATAAGTATTCTGTAAGATGGCAAGGAGGCTGAGTGGCCCAGTAGTTGGCACATCTGTCTTCTCAGCCGATTGTCCAAATCCAATTCCTGTGTGATGCATTTTTTCCTAACACTCTAGGCACAGCTTTGGACAGACAGACGAACATAGTTAAAAGTTATTCTTTCCTCTTATCGGCAAACCTGATCTCTTCCAGTACTCTAGACTGCTAGGGCACTATTCATCTTGATATCAGTACTCTAGACTGCTAGGGCACTATTCATTTTGATATCAGTACTCTAGACTGCTAGGGCACTAGCCATCTTGATATCAGTACTCTAGACTGCTAGGGCACTATTCATCTTGATATCAGTACTCTGGACTGCTAGGGCACTATTCATTTTGATATCAGTACTCTAGACTGCTAGGGCACTATTCATCTTGATATCAGTACTCTAGACTGCTAGGGCACTATTCATCTTGATATCAGTACTCTAGACTGCTAGGGCACTAGCCATCTTGATATCAGTACTCTAGACTGCTAGGGCACTATTCATCTTGATATCAGTACTCTAGACTGCTAGGACACTATTCATCTTGATATCAGTACTCTAGACTGCTAGGGCACTATTCATCTTGATATCAGTACTCTAGACTGCTAGGGCACTATTCATCTTGATATCAGTACTCTGGACTGCTAGGACACTATTCATCTTGATATCAGTACTCTAGACTGCTAGGACACTATTCATCTTGATATCAGTACTCTAGACTGCTAGGGCACTATTCATCTTGATATCAGTACTCTAGACTGCTAGGGCACTAGTCATCTTGATATCAGCACTCTAGACTGCTAGGGCACTATTCATCTTGATATCAGTACTCTGAACTGCTAGGACACTATTCATCTTGATATCAGTACTCTGGACTGCTAGGACACTATTCATCTTGATATCAGTACTCTAGACTGCTAGGGCACTAGCCATCTTGATATCAGTACTCTGGACTGCTAGGGCACTATTCATCTTGATATCAGTACTCTGGACTGCTAGGACACTATTCATCTTGATATCAGTACTCTAGACTGCTAGGACACTATTCATCTTGATATCAGTACTCTAGACTGCTAGGGCACTATTCATCTTGATATCAGTACTCTAGACTGCTAGGGCACTAGTCATCTTGATATCAGTACTCTGGACTGCTAGGGCACTATTCATCTTGATATCAGTACTCTAGACTGCTAGGGCACTATTCATCTTGATATCAGTACTCTAGACTGCTAGGACACTATTCATCTTGATATCAGTACTCTAGACTGCTAGGACACTATTCATCTTGATATCAGTACTCTAGACTGCTAGGGCACTATTCATCTTGATATCAGTACTCTAGACTGCTAGGGCACTAGTCATCTTGATATCAGCACTCTAGACTGCTAGGGCACTATTCATCTTGATATCAGTACTCTAGACTGCTAGGGCACTAGTCATCTTGATATCAGTACTCTAGACTGCTAGGGCACTAGTCATCTTGATATCAGTACTCTAGACTGCTAGGGCACTAGTCATCTTGATATCAGCTATGAGTCGCGGACTCAGTCTCAAAAATGTTTATAGCATTGTTCTGTTTTATGACATCAGTATATTAAATGCTATTGTGACTTTATCATCACAACTTGATTAATAATTACTAATGTCCAGTATAGAGAAAATAGCTAGTTTTACCCTTAGTTCTACGATTGTATGTTTCAGTAAATATTTATGTACGCTTTAAAGTGAAAGTTGATTATTTATAAACCTTAACATTCGGATCTTTATAAAAATAAGTAACAAGCTCAAAGAAAAAAATGAATACTTATTTATTTATTTCCACTTAGTTTCAAGCTCATGCAATAAAAACTAAATGTAGCAGTTTGCATGAGAAGTCACAATTCCTCACTTTTATACAGAGCGCAGTTTCAGATAGAAAAGATTTTTAACACTTACTTTTAACACTTGCTTCTAACACCTACTTTAATATTCACTTTTAATACTTACTTTGTTGACTGTTTGGCAGAAAGAGTGAGGTAAGAGCTCTGGAGAGTGAATTCAACTTACTGATGCTGATACACTGATTGCTACAGGAGCCGTATTTCCTTTTATAGTAACAGCAACTTGAGGAAGTTTGTGTTGATGTCATGTTTAACGTGATACAATAGCTATCAGCAGACATTCGACTGCTAAACCATTTTATTAGATCGCTTATCTATGTGTTCCTTTACCATGGCAATAACCCGCTTCAAAGTTTTTGACAGTTGACTCAATAATTTCCTCATAGTGTTTTCCCACTTGCCGCATTTCACTATCAAATTTCTGGTTATTCTCATAACCCTGGCACCATGATTGGCTGTGTGAAATCCTGACTGCAGAGTAATCCAGCACTCTCAACCATGATGCTCCAAAATAGCTAGCTATTGGTCAAGATGTACAATTAAATTTCTTACGATCATCACTATCTATACATCTTTCAATTAGGAAAACTCAACAGGAAACAAACAACTATAATTTGCAGATACAACCAGGATGCTTTGTGTTGTCAACTGAAAAAGAAGCTTAAATTTTTAGGAAATTATTTGTTTGTTAGAAGATTCATTATTTCTTGGCAGACTAATGAAGGAAGCAAACTGGTTTGATGTATTAATCTCCTTGTACCATCTAATGAATAAAGGAGGCTGCTATTGTAGTAGACACTGCTATGAGACAGGTGAAACTCATTCATATACAGTACTACCTACTGGATGTATCGGTGTTGGTAGCAGAAAAGAATGGTACTCCTCTATCTGTGTAAGTTTTATTGCTAAAAGGCAAGCATGCGCACTATTTGTGTAAGAATTAAGGGCTGTCTATAGACTTCAATGCTAGTATGTATCAGCAAAAGGGTTATTTTATTCCACAATAAAAACTAATGAATACCCTATTTAACAATGGTAAGATTTAATGATGGTTTAGTCCATTGTGATATATTCTGACCTGCTAGCATTTATATTACATCTAACTACAATTTTACTATAATAAGAGCCGTTTTCCTCTATTTGTCCTTCTGCCATTCCAAAGCCAAGTAAAAGAAATTGCACTTTACAAAAATCAAACCCAGACACTCAGGTCCATAAATCCACAACTAAAGCTCACTACCGCTAAACTACACTGCGATTGCCACATCTGGGAATAATGTGCATATACTTATTACAGTTGGGAATCTCTCAGGGTGCTCTGGGCTGCAAATGCACTAGTCTTACATTCCATAAACATTTGCGAATTGGGAGTCTCCACGAAACAAAAACTAGATTTTTTGGAAGTGTGAGCTATAGTTTTAAAACTGCAGCAAACTTGGCTGATTTTAAAACTTTTACAATTACTATACATGCGAGTATATGTACACATCCTTCATGTACATTCAGTTTACTTATATAGTACATTGTATACACAGCAATGAAATTTGTAAAAATTTATCGAGAACTAAATGGTGAGGCATGAATGGAGTGAGAATTGAAGAGGCAAAGTCAATGCTAAATATTCTGCATCAAGATAACAAAATGATGGACAGAGCTTATTTACAATTCTCGGCAGATGAAGGAAGGAGAGGATGGTCAAATTCTATTTACTAATTGAAAAGCGATCTATGTTTGGTAGGGATCTAATTTTTATCTCTGACATCAATCAGTTCGTGGTTAGGATACTTTCATTTTAATAGACTCTGCTCTCCGCATTCATGCCTTAGCGATGACACTGACAGTATATTGATACATGTATTCAAATGAAGACCACTGCCGGTAGAAAGAACACCCAGAAGTGGCATAGTAACGATAAGATATACTGCAATGCCGTAACTGTACTTACTCTTTAATTTATTTGTTTCAAAACAAGATACCGATTTTTAAAATAAGTTGTCATTATTAAATGATAATGAAAAAACTGGAGTGACTGTGAAGCAATGACAGTTGATGCTGTGAAGTAAGAAGGATAATTAACCGCAAAGTAAAATGTAGTGGAAACTTACTCGTAATATTTGTAAGGCTGGTTTACACTATATCCCGTGTGTAGTTGTCTATATCCCGTGTGTAGTTGTATATATCCCGCGTGTAGTTGTATATATCCCGTGTGTAGTTGTATATATCCTGTGTGTAGTTGTATATATCCCGTGTGTAGTTGTATATATCCCGTGTGTAGTTGTATATATCCCGTGTGTAGTTGTATATATACCGTGTGTAGTTGTATATATCCCGTGTGTAGTTGTATATATCCCGTGTGTAGTTGTATATATCCCGTGTGTAGTTGTTAATCACACAACATTTCTGTGGTCATAAGTAATGACAATGTTCACACTATCACAAACCCATCCGTGTTTAAATCAGTGAAATGTCCGCACCATAGCGTTCTCATTCTCGTCCTCATTCACGGAAACGATGTCATACTATTCCGCAGTAGCAGCCATGATCAGTAGGCTATGGATCGAACAATCCGCAATGACCAATCACCATCGTCGAAGTGGTGCTCACTGCACAGACTGTTGTAAATGCTCAGCAAACTATTTGGAAAGTTTGACGGATTAAAACTTTTCCGATGTATGCGTGTTGCCTCGATGATACTATTGGTTTTCGGCGCAAATATTCGATATGGAAGCATAGTGTGGACCAGCCTTCATCAAGGTTAACTTCAGAATTCAGTGTCAGCATATATGGAGATGAGATCTCCATATCTTTTACCACTAAAAATTTTGTTATCAGTTGTACCTCGGAATGAGTTGCTCAAGAGCAGCCCAATTAATGTGAACATAACTCAAAAGATGGTAGCGGCAGCAGGCGTTTCATATGTGAACTATTGTTGTTGTGAATTGTTGTTTTATTTGTGACCTCCAAACAGTTGGACAACCAACTATGATGAGTACTACTAATAGCGATTGCATTGGCAGCACTAAGTATTTCTCAAGCGAAAACATTTAAATAAAATGCATGGAAGAAGGAAAGAGGAAATGGGAAGGAAAGAACTTGAGGAAATGTGACAAGGCAATGCACACCATAGAGTGCTGGAAAATATCAGTTGCTTGAGATTTCAAAAGAGACGACCAGCAGATGAGGAAACAAACAAAACATTAAACAAACTTTTTGCAACTAATCGACTTTCTGCTAGCATCTGATTAATCTGAGTTGCTACAGATGTTGTTTATGATGCTATTGCGTCTCCAAAGCAGCAAGAACACTTATCGGCCTTGTCCTGTTGCTCGGGTTTGATAATTCTTGCATTAAAAACAAGCGTAGTTAAAATAAACAATAGCTAATATTGCTAATGCACCCAAAATCATTTAATTAGGAATATTAATTAAAGGACCATAAAAAACAAAAATATTAAACCCAATTTACTGAATAGTATCAGCTATCATATCGCAGCACCAGCTATCATATCGCAGCACGAGCTATCATATCGCAGCACCAGCTATCATATCGCAGCACCATCTATCATATCGCAGCACCATCTATCATATCGCAGCACCAGCTATCATATCGCAGCACCATCTATCATATCGCAGCACCAGCTATCATATCGCAGCACCATCTATCATATCGCAGCACCAGCTATCATATCGCAGCACCAGCTATCATATCGCAGCACCATCTATCATATCGCAGCACGAGCTATCATATCGCAGCACCAGCTATCATATCGCAGCACCATCTATCATATCGCAGCACCAACTATTATATCGCAGCACCAGCTATCATATCGCAGCATCAGCTATCATATCGCAGCACCAGCTATCATATCGCAGCACCAGCTATCATATCGCAGCACCATCTATCATATTGCAGCACCATCTATCATATCGCAGCACCCTCTATCATATCGCAGCACCCTCTATCATATCGCAGCACCGGCTATCATATCGCAGCATGCCATCATTTTGCACGTATTTTTTTTCAGAGCATTTTAACCGTGACCAAGTTGTATCGATTTTAATTTAAAAACATCCTAGCAGTCAGACCACCTCAAATATTAAAAACAATCACAAATGATAGAAAAATACAGATAATTTCTGATAATATCGGCAGAAAATTTGTGTAAGTTCATCTTTAAAGAGTATCAACTAATATTTACAGATTATTGATTATTATTGATGTAATTATAACAACTTAATAAGTAGAGTTTTTTAAGGACAGAATAAATATCCTTCACATTCTCTATTTAAGCTTTAGCATAAATACATTTTTCCATTTCTGTGTATTTTACAACTTTGCAAAGTAAAGCCGGTTTGATCGCTTGTAAAAACCAAATTATTGTTTTTTGAAAATTACATGCAAATAAGAAAACCAGCAATTTAACCAAAATATTCTTAATTTTTACTTTAATAAATAGTGATAAGACAAAAAAGATAATTCTCAAGAAGAAGTTGCATGAATTTTATTCAGCAATGAAAATTCTTTATGAGCAAAATAATAAAAATGAACCAAAAGTTTGAACCGCTTCTTGACAAACAGCGATACTTGATGCAACAGCTAAATAGTTTTAGTTCTAACAGCAGCCACCACATTCTGAGCCAGATGATTCCTCTGGAATACGAAGTTCTTCAGGAAATGACTTTGTTAGACAATACTGTGTCCCCTCTGGAGAAATGTAGTGATTGACCCCGAGCATTGTTATCGCATGATGCTCTGAAGCTGTTCCTCTAGGTTTTTGTATTCCTACATCATTCACTCCCTTTGATTGTCTCTGGATTGTTCCTCTTCTTGTTTGTGTACCTGGTGTCCCTGAAAAAAACATAATTGTTTGACCGTTTGACGACACTGTATACATTTTAAAGTGCTCTTTCTCTACATGTAAACTTGGTATTAATAATTTGTGCTCTCTGTTGTATGAGGCAAGATGTAAATAATACTCACTATTTTAAATTTATCATTTTATGACATCCGGTTTAATATTTTCTGTTTTTTGTTTATACCGAGTCTACAAAAACTCTGTTTTTTTGGGTGAAAATACCTCATCGCAAATATTTTTAACACAGCTTCGTGTTACCGTGAACACACAGTTCAGCATTGGTCACAACATTTAGGGTATGCAAATGATGCAACGAGTGAAAAAGTTGAAACTTTTCATTATTTTTGAAGAGTAGTAACAAAGAGAGTAAACCGGTTATGAAAACACAAGCTAATGTGTTCCATTGATACAAGAACATCCAGTAGCTACAGGGGCGTGTATAGACCTGATTAACTATCACTATATAGTAGTTACCCAACTACTATATAGTGGCTAGTTGTAAACTTCTGCTAATATGCACTGCATGCTACAGCTAGTAGTACACATTGTATCTTACTAGTACATGAGGTAGTACACATTGTATACTACTAGTACATCTGGTAGCACACACTGTATACTACTAGTACATCTGGTAGTACACATTGTATACTACTAGTGCATCTGGTAGTACACATTGTATACTACTAGTGCATCTGGTAGTACATATTGTATATTACTATCACACCTCATAGTACACATTGTATACTACTAATACATTTAGTAGTAAACATTGAGTGCTGAAACTCATAAGTGTAAAAGCAAGCATAGATCAACTGAATCTGTGCCTAAATACCGAGTGTAGTTATGCAGAGTGCCATGAGCAGGGTCAGCGAGGCCAACCCTACAAACATCGGTATAGCCGAGCAGAGTCTCCCTATCAGCAGAGGAGACTCGGCCGCCAGTTGGCTAAATCGGTAAACCGAGGAAACAAAGTAGATTGCAGGAGAAGATAGTAAAGAGGTGGAGTCTATCGCGAGGAGATTGATATATAATGAGTGGGCTAACATCGTTTGACCAGAGTATTGCACACAATCTCTGCATGATTGTCTTTTGTTTATTGCATATGACTTCATGTATCCATATGTATTTGGGGTGAATATATATATTCTGGTGATTAAACACTCGGTGTGTTTATTCGCTTGTCTTGTGGAGAGTAAAAGACCAAACTGAGTCCTTTACAGTATTTTCAGTCTCAACGCAGCTGGTGAGTTGAAGCAGACGTAGACTAGGAGTGATACGAAAATCGAAATAAATTTGTTCTTACCTACAATTACTTCCAATAATCGTCACAATATCAACAACACTAGTCCTTTGAGCCTATGTGATACTAACGTTTGCTTGCAGAAGGCTCAACATCGATGCTGAAAAGACTAGCTAATCTATCAGGCGCCTATAAAATTTAAAAATGGTAGATAAATTTGGCTCCCACAATGACACCGGCTGACGTTTTAAAAATCCTGATGAACAAACTAGTAAAGCCCAAAAACATAATCTGTACATGTGCAGAATATGATTTGATAGCGCTATTTTCTTAAGGTTTACACATCCATTTTACCACCTCTAATAACTCAGCAACTACCTATAAACTTTGTGATCGTTTCAGCTAGCTATACAGTAGCTATATAGTTTGCTGATAGCTAGCTATACCGTGTGTAAAATAAAATAGCTTCAAGGAGAATGTTTGGCAATTATGCGAAGAAATTAAACTGATGATTAAGTTACTGACATGGCTTCTGGTTACTTACGATGTTGAAATGTATAGCTGCTTATGATGTCAGTTTTTGTGAGTCCTGAATGTGGCTGAAACAGTACAAAAGTTTTACAATGCAATATTTGTTATTATTGTATAGTTTAGCTCTGATAGAAAGAAGTTGAATGCCCTGAAAATTTCATTAATAATTAGGATAAATATGTTGTTATGCTAGTAGCAGCATAATCTAATAGAATACCAATTCAGCTTAATCAAGCAATAACAGCAACAATAACTATTTTTTAAAGATTGACTTGCAACAAAATTCACATTACAATTATTTGGTATCATCAGATTCACCATGTCTTACTCTGTTGTGTTGTAGATGCAAAATATGTGGAAATGTGATTACAAGCTCTTACAAACTCAAAAATGAACAGTAATCGCAGCCATCATAAAAACGCTGTAGAATGGAACCCCTTTCCAAAACGGCTCAAATGGGACATAGTTGAACACGATGGCTTCTGTTTACACTTTCATGCAACCTCATTCGTCGAAATGTTTTAATAAACAAAACTTTTGAAATTACAAGTGACCGCGTGACCTGTATTTCAGCAGATGCCTGCCATAGCAAGTTAGAACCTAAATAGACTTGAAACTAGTTGGAATTATCTAGCTAGCATACTTCTAGCTCTGAATGTTAATCTATTATTCTTAGTATAGCAATGTTATGAGTCGTGAGCACTAAATGCTGGCTTACAATGTTAAATCTAGTTAAATGAGCGCATCAATTATTAATTAGGTAGGCTACACTTTCAAAACAAATAAGCAGATTTTAAGCAGAAGCTATTAGATTTAATTTAAGCAGTTTTGAATAAAAAACTCACCACATGCCCTGCAACAGTATGGTTTGGGCTCACTTGTTCTAAAATATAAAAAGCAATTGTATTATATTACATTTCTATCAATAAATATGCAGTAAATCTTTGAATATCAATGTTGACATTCATCGGTGCAAACTTAAAATAAACTGTGTAAATCTTTACTATAATAAGAGCCGTATCCATCCGTCAGTCTATCGGAAGCCATGGATAGAAATTGAAAAAATGAACATTGCATCAGACGGGATTCAAACTACAGACTTTTAGCTTGGTAGACCGACACCAACTCCTGTGCCAATCAATGGCCTTCCATGTTTTTTAATGAATGTGTACATAATTATTCTCTGAGCCTTATTGGTCTGACAAACTCATAAGGCACACTAGAGTGCCAGGGTACTACTTTATATACAACTTTCCCAAAGCTTGAGAGCAATAAGCTTTGATATTGTATAAACATATATTCAAACTCTAATACATTTTAATGTTTAACTTTGATCTTTATGGTGTGCTGATAACTATGGCTTTTAAGTTGAAAACTCATCAAATTTTCTGAACAAAATTTTCTTCTTACAATACAAAGCCATGGACAGAGGGTGGCCTTGGAAGGCATAGAACTGAAAAACACAATATCACAAGAATAAATTTACTAGTTGTAAAATTTTGCACTGCTTAAAAGCCTGAGTCAAATTGCTATTTCATGACAGGCATGCTGAAAATACTGCTTCAACCCAAATTATCTTATCTAAAAAAAGAAGACAAATTTATATGTGTGTATTTCAAGTTTTTCAACAACAATTATTTGCCATTGATTGCTCTCGATGTGAGTGATATGACAACCCCAATAAAAAAGTGTTAAAAACCTCAAGTATGAAAACTGTGAAAATTTTACTAGTTACTACTAAGTACTATTAGGTTGATTAAAATACAAACTGCACATGTACATACATATATGTACACATGTACATATATGTATGTACACATGTACATACAAGTATGTACATGTGTACATACATGTATGTACTCATGTACATACATGTATGTACATGCAGCTAAAATAGGAACCATAAAATGCATGTACATACATGTATGTACATGCATTCAAGTCTGTACGCAGATACAAGCAACTCTGAACATGCTATATAAAATGTAATGAGAACTGAAGCCTGTATGCAGAGTAGTGCATAAAACAGACCGCACATGACATACGCTAAACTATTTACCGGCACCTAAAAACTTGAAATTGCAAGCTATATATTGTAAGAACATATGCTGAATCAACATTAATAGGCATTTCAACTGTGAGATTATCAGTCTAATATATAATCAGTGTTTTTCGTCATTTTTTAGAATGTTATTGCTAGTCAATACAAGCTAAAGTACATAAAATTATATTTAATAGATTTCAGTGTAACAAAATCAAGTTATTAAATTATGCTGGCAACTAAATATCAGGCTAACAATAATACTAAATGTTTTAACATGTTAATATATTTTCCATAAATTAATAGCTAAAAGTTAGTTTTTTGAAATACACCCCATACAAACCCTATTCTAAGCTAAACCCTATCATCTCATAGGCAACACCCTACACAAACCCTATTCTAAGCTAAACCCTATGCCTCTCCTCTCATAGGCAACAACCTATACCAACCCTATTCTAAGCTAAACCCTATGCCTCTCATAGGCAACACCCTTTACCAACCCTATTCTAAGCTAAACCCTATGCCTCTCATAGGCAACACCCTATACCAACCCTATTCTAAGCTAAACCCTATGCCTCTCCTCTCATGAGCAACACCTTATACTAACCAACTCTTGGGCTACACCCTATAACCATTCTCTCTTGGATTACACCTTATACCAACCCTCTCCTAGACTACACCCAAACATAAAAGGACCCTTTCTCAACCTCCAAGTTCCAGCGTACTGAATGTTCATACATACCCTTTGCAGCAGAACCGCGATGGCTATATTTAGCACAAGCACACACTGTGACTACTGACGCTGCTGTAGCCATGAAGGATAGGGCAATCACCCATCGATGCTCTAACAACTTTTCTTCAGCTACAAAATATAACTGACAAAGCTTGCAAGAAAACCAATCTATTATTGGAGTTTTTATGGTCCAGAAGCTAGAAAACAATCTTTGTAATTTATTTATTTGAAACAAAAAGTTTACCCCTGATCCTAAAAAAACTGAACCTAGTGTGAAAAAAACTATTTCTAGTCTGTCTGTAAATGTTTTGCCTTGGTTTTGAACAGACCATTATAATAGGTGTCTGGTGTGAGCTTGTGACAAAATGCCTTATTGGTTATTGTCTCAATTTACGCATCTGGGCTGATTAAACACTATAATTGTCTACGAATCGCTTCCTTGTAGTGTTTATGCGTTTTTAGTTCCAATCTGACCTAACTCCCCTATTCACAAAAACACACAACTCAAGTTGATAGAAACAGTAGTTATTACCTTTCACCCTCCAGTTGGCTGCCTTTTCTAAAATAGGAACCATAGATGTTACTGGGACTGTGAGCCCAAGTGAGAGTAGCAGCAAATGATCTAGGCATCCCATGACTGCGCAATATTCTAAGCATAGAAGTGTAGTATATTCATAGATGTGTTGCTATTTATGACTATTTGCGCTTTATAACAATACATCAATCACTTAACGCAGATGTAGCCAACAATCATGCCTTAGTCATCATGAAGAACAAGTAAATAGATGCTAACAGTCGACCTCTAACTACCACAACTAGAGAACCAGCAGATCCAGTCTTGCATACTAAAGATCTTTCTAATTTGGTGGTTGATCTTAACAAACACATCCTTCATATCAATAGACTAATGACTTTAGTACTGAAACAAACTGCATCTAGATAACATCAAAAGACATGGTAAACGCTATCAAGAAAAATGACAAGGAATGCTGAACCTCCGGTTGTCCTTGCAGTAAAACTAAGTTACCTTATTAGAACTTGCATGCATATGCTGAAGCAACATGATATCTTTGAGACTTGCAAACTTCTATTCAAGACTGTTTAACTTATACACACAAATACGTAGGCCTACAGAATGATTTGTGCAATTGAATAGGAGTTTTTTCTCTCTTCTTTGCCCATACCATGTGCATGTATTTTGTTATCTACAGCTTTTTATGACCTGTCCAGGAGTCAATATATTTATAGCAGACTTACCTGTCCAGGAGTCACTATATTTATAGCTGACTTACCTGTCCAGGAGTCACTATATTTATAGCAGACTTACTTGCCCAGGAGTGACTATATTTATAGCACTTGTCCAGGAGTCACGATATTTATAGCAGACTTACTTGTCCAGGAGTCACTATATTTATAGCAGACTTACTTGTCCAGGAGTCACTATATTTATAGCAGACTTACCTGTCCAGGAGTCACTATATTTATAGCAGACTTACCTGTCCAGGAGTCACTATATTTATAGCAGACTTACCTGTCCAGGAGTCACTACATTTATAGCAGACTTGCTTGTCCAGAAGTCACTCTGTCTATAGCAAACTGACTCCTTAATCGCACCACACTATACCCCGATCAGTAAGACTAGATTACAAAGGCTCTAGCAAATATTGCAACTCTTCTTGTCAGAGATGCTAGAGGAGTATGTCGGTCAAGCCTGCATCAGAAATCCCTCGAAGATTGAATATATTATCTGCTTAGACTACTGCAAGCAGACCCTGTGGGTTTTTTAAAGGTTGACTTGCAACAAAATTCACATTACAGTTATGTAGTATCAAAAGATTCACCATGTCTTACTCTGTTGCGTTGTAGGTGCTAAATATGTGGAAAGGTGATTACAAGCTCTTAAAAGCTCAAAAACAAAAAAGCCGCCGTAGATTGGAATCTCCTTATTTTTCTGACGTATTCATTACAGTTTGGTTATCGTCTTGTCAGGTGATGTTCTCACGTGAATTGAAAGGCCAATAAAAAGCTCAATATAAACTTATCGTAGCACTAGTTCATGACAAACGCCTCGGGTTTTACCGAAGACCCCGTATCAAATATAGATGCTCGCTACTTTACAGTTTTGTTTCGGCATTATTCAATCATCAAGTCGTAATCTGATCATGTGACCCAATACTTCGCAAACCATTTCTGCAGCACTTTTCGATTATCACAGGTGGCCAACAGGCTCGTCATGATTATCAGACAATGATACGTACTCCGAGCTAAGATTAAAAAGTTTAACGATTTTTTACGGTAAGTTATAAGATATTAGTGCTAAAAGTGACAGCATTACAATGACGATAAAACAGACGCGTAAAAACAATAGACATAGTTTTATTGAATGCGTGAAGTATATTTGTGAAAATATTTCGACGAATGAGGTTGCATGAAAGTGTAAACAGAAACCATCTTGTAACAACGACGTCCCATTTGAGCCGTTTTGGAAAGCGAATCCAAACTACGGCAGTCTCGTGTGGCTGCAATTAAATGTTCATTTTTTTGCTTTTAAGAGCTTGTAATCACATTCTCATATATTTTGCACCTACAATACAACAGAGTAAAATATGGTGAATCTTATGATACCAAACAACTGTAGTATGAATTTTGTTGCAAGTCAACCTTTAAGAGCACAAACAATGGCTCCACGAGCTTGGTTGGACGTCTGAGTCCAGTAGCAAGGAAACCTAATGACTGGAGAAATGTCCAGATGTAGAGATCAATTTAAGGTTGGATGTCATTCTTGTCGCTACCAGTGACCTTTTTTGGTGACCTCTGAACCCGACCTGTTGTTTGCAGGTCTGACACACTAAACCACGTCTATTACAATCTAGACAAACTACATCTTGCAAAAATATGCTTAATTTGTTAGCTTCAGGGATGATTGATAATATATCCTCACACACCACATACCGTAAAACCTCATATAGAACACCAGGGCGCTATATTTTCAACCTTTCCTCTACAATAGTGGGGGTCAATTGAAGGCGGCATTCAAATAGAGGCTGGCAGTCTAGTTTTCAAATGGCTTGTCAGAAATTTTGGAAGATAAATTTAGCCCTATTACAGGTGAAACGAATGTCACCAATATTTTGCCTCTCTTTGGAATCTGTGGAAAGGTGATTACAAGCTCTTAAAAGCTCAATACGATATTAAACATTTTGAATGCAATAAATCTGCTAACTTACCTCTAACTTTTCCAAAATCCCTTAATACATGTGCAAAGAAAAACCGAGAAATATTTCTACCAGTTGATATTTATTGCTTGCAATTGACCTGCGATAATATTATCACCTGTGTTCTTTTTTGCAATTTGTTGGAATTTTCAATTTTTATTCCATTCTAAATTTGAAGACATATTTTTATTATAATTATATCTGTATTTAACATCAATGAATAAAAGCTCCTTGCACTCATTGATATGTTTGCTACAGATTGCAGTAAAAACTAGCTTTTTATGTGAATAGAAGTGGAGTTATGAGCATCGATTCATTGTAAGCCGTGTTAAAATAGCCGTAAGGATGCTATTAAATAACATTCTATAACTCTGCATATTTATAAGTTATATAATGATAATATATCAAATGATACAAATGTATATTCATGAACAAGTGAAATGAACTAACCATACTTATATTACATGCAGAAACAAAAGTTAGCGTTTTTAAAACAAAAATATCTCCATCGTTTGCTCGGATAACTGCGTTCTGATCGTTACTTTCGATGGAACGAACATCTACCATTGTAAATTTAGGCCGATTTTTTATATATAATAGAGGTCCAAATAGAGTAGGCATTCAATTCGAGGTTTTACGGTATATTAGTGAGCCTATAACCATTCCATAATATTATTAGATAATATCTTTATTCCTTATAATTTCAATGGCAAAATGAGACTACATTAACCAGCAGACAAGAACAGAGATAGTTTTCCAAGTGATACATATAGCTATTGCAGTTTATAAAGCTAACATAATTCTCAATACAAACAGGTACTATCACTCTCATGTACAGATAAGAGACCAGAGCAAACGCTAAGATCACCATTTGTAGAAAGTTTGATTCAAATCATGACAATAGGATGGAAGTTTGTACAATTTTTAACAATACTTTATTGACGTTACGTCTGCTGATACAAGCAAACACATTGGCAAGTGATTCACATAAACCACCTGGTAAACAATTACATATGAATAAATACATGCATTTTCTTCTATAGAACACAAGATAAACAGTTGAGCTAAAATCATAACTATTGCACCAGTTAAACAAAAAGTACCGTATCTATTTAATCGAGAAAAGCCGAAAAGGCATCCTGAAATTCAACGAAAATGACTGTTATCGATAAAACTAACAATAGATATAGAAAAGAAGGAACAGTTCCAATCTTAACGACACCCTCAAAGCCAGCAGCGTTTTACCTTTTCAATACTCTATTGGTCGCTGCGGCATACACATGTTATAATAGGCTGTCTTTTCCCAGAAGTCTTCACCTTTCCAGCCACACCAGCCCTGCAACAATAGAAGCTATGCCTGAACTAAAAGTAAAATAAAGCTGAAGAAATGAAAGGCTCTAGGACACTCTATGGTGATACACATAGTCTCAGCTATGACGATGTACATTGCTCGCATGAATTCAGCAAGACAGGGATGACGGCTGGAAGTCGTGACAAGCCAGCTATAACTTCAGTACTACAGCCACAGGGCTGTTGTTATTCACCTCTTAACACTTGCTCCCCCTTAACTGATGACTCATAGATGTATGAGACCTAGTACCTCTGACTAGACATATATGTGTTGGCAGCAGAGACTAGTGACAGCAACAGATAGGAGCTACCGCAATTATGAGCTAGAATTATCTTTGTTATAGTAAAATGATGGCAGATACGACTGATTTTATTTTTTTTCTTTAAAACATTTCTTCCCTTTACTGTTTACCAATCTTTACTTTCATGATCTGTAGTTTTTTGGACAATAATGTCCACACTAACACGAAAGGATTGAAAAATAATATGTAAAAATATAATAATACAACACCGTAGTTCATACAAACTATAGTAAATACCAAACTATAGTTCATACCAAACTATAGTTCATATCAAACCGTAGTTCATATCAAACTATAGTTCATACCAAACTATAGTTCATATCAAACTATACCCTAGGACACTTATATTTCGCTAGTATTTAGTTTCGTGAGTAGCACACAGAGTAAAATTTCGCTGCAACTTAATTTCGCGGCTCTGATGAGTGCGAAAATATAGTGATGTGAAAATAAATGCAGTGGAAAAAACATTACCTTCCTCAGGTCCAGTTCACTAATAAGAAAAAAAATTCAATTTGGGAATAGTTCGTATTTGTAAATCACAGGTTGAAATGTGTGGGTGAGATCGACAATTCAATTTGATCACTTGCTGCCATTTGTTTCTTAGACATTCAATGACGTCTAGGTCCCTCCCGCCGTGACTTTCACACTCGAATCCCAAGAAGAAGAAAATAGATAGGTAACAACCAACTTCCTAACCAAAACTGTATAACCCTTACGCTGCCATAAACGCATTTATGCGTTTTCTAGGGGCCACTCCTATAAACGCATTTTTGGACTTTCTCAGCAATAGAGTGGTAACCTGATTTTATTATTTGTTGACCACATAACCCATGGTCTTTAAAAGTTTTATGAAATTGACTGTGTTGTCCGAAGATTTCTCTATAAAATCAGCCTAAAACAACGAAGCAATTTTAAACTTTTGTTTAAGAAATTCTAATCTAAAAACGAACATTTTTCTGTGAGTTCATTAACTACCCCGCGCGAGTCATAAAACATGTAATTAGTTGTTGATGACATAATAGCCAATTTAGATTTTTGTGATTATACAGATAATTAAAGTAGAACTTGAAAAAATACTGTATACATATCATGAAGCAATATCGGCAATTTCGGTAAAACGGCTGGCACTAGGCCGGTAACGAATTTGTACAGGGTTGGCAGTGAAAGAGATAATGTGGTTGGACCTGATGAGGGTTGATATTGTTTTTGGTTGGTAATAACATTCATCACTACAATAATTATTCTTCAATTTTATGACTTCACCTACCAGACTTTCATCCTTATCAGTTACAAATTCGGTGACTAAACTGATATAATCTTAATTTGCTTTGCCATGCTGCTCAGTCGGTGTATCAGCTATAATGAGTTTACCAGAAATTTCCCATTTATCCCAAGCACAGACGAAAATTGCCTGCATTTCTAATATTACGATTTTATTGTGGATATCAATGAACAAAGCTATTTAACTTCGCGTTTTCACTCGTTTGTTATGATAGTTTAGTTTAGCTCATGAAATTTTCGCGAGAGGATGACACCGCGAAAACGCGAAAGTTAGATGCCGCGAATACATAAGTGTCCTAGGGTAGTTCATATCAAACTATAGTTCATACCAAACTATAGTTCATATCAAACTGAAGTTCATATCAAACCATAGTTCATACCAAACTATAGTTCGTATCAAACTATAGTTCATATCAAACTATAGTTCATACCAAACTGTAGTTCATAACAAACTATAGTTCATACCAAACCCATTCTCATAAACTTCTGACAATGTAGGAGATAAAATCTGTTGAGATCAATCAGAGATCAGTTGAGATTGCCATCTGTAGAGATCAGTAACTAAATTTTCAGGTGAGTAAATTGAAAGTCATGGACTGTCAGTGAGTAAAAGGCGAGCAAAGCTTCAATAGAAAAGAAAGGCTCTGGTGTCTCAGCCTATGAACCTAACCTTATCAAGTACAGTCTTGAGGTCATCAGCTCCAGTGTAGTGAGGGTCAAGGATGAGAAACTTGATTTCACCCGTCTGGTCATTGTAGTAGACCCCTAGGATAGTGTGAGCGAGTACACCCCCTCCTACATCATACACAATAAATAGCAACAAATGGTGCTATGAGCACTTGATAGATCGAGTAGACAACCTAACAGTCCTGCAGGTTAGCAATACATATGTAAGCGACTGCCCTTTTTACTGCTGCACTTACCTATCATAATAGGTGTTCCCTGTGTTTGAAAATGCTGAACCAACTCTCGGCCTTTGTTTGCCATCTCTGCGCCAGAACTGACAAACATAATCTTGCAGGTGACCTGTAGCCATTAAAAATAGCACTAACAATACATCCTCAATGAATTATTACAAGGCAACAGTGGAACCATTTTCTACTGCTATCTGCAGAAGCAAAAATAACAGCGTCCTTTTCTAGCACTAATATAGGAAGTATCACGAGTAAGACTATTCTCTGCTGTCTGCAGATCTTGCTCTAACTTTTAAATTAAACTCACTCTAACAAGTGAAAGTGGCAGGTCTATTTTCCTTAAAAAATCTTAGTAAGTTGTCCTCCCATTACAAGGGTAGAACAACTCCTACTAGTAGCACTTTGATAATAAATAGAAAAAATTAAATCTTCAATCTGTGAATAGTGTAAGAGTTTGAGCGGAAATCGAAAATAGTGAATGTTGTTGTGCACCAAACATCACTTCTCATAACAGTATATAAAATAATGATAACAAATTATATTAATAAAAGGTACGAATCATGATGAAAACAAATAGAAATGTGTTGCTCTCCTTTACCGCAATGATAAAGTGCACTGAAATGTGAGACACTAGCTACATTCATAATCAGAATATGTTAGAATCTTAAATGAAAAACCAAAGTTTTGGAGTCATGGAAAAATAAGTAAAAGGAAAAACGCATGAACACAGAGACCAGCTAATACAGGCATGCGAGAAGTCATACATGGTTTTAATTTGTTTTCAATGTCGACAGCTGAACAATATTACATAAAACAAAGTAAACAACACGTCGTTATAAAGAGTCAGTCAGTTACGGCTCGGTTTAAAGTATGTTGCTGCTGACAGACAAGAAGAGAAGTTGCCTAGACTTGTACACCCAAGTGAGAAGCAAGCACAAGAGTAATAGTGAGGGGAGGTCTACATACATTGAGTAGCTTGTCTAAGACAAATCCAACTTCTGTCGAACCTATCCACTGCTTAGACCCAACAAATGATGGTTCCTTATCGCCGATGTTCACTAAAGTCTGCTGTATCTCTCTAAAACAAACTCTTTTCGATAAGTTTCAAACAGAGATCTGTCACGAAGATAGGCGAGACAGGTGTCTGCAGCTGATGATAAAAAGAAGCAGACCATGGCTTCACTCACAAATTGGAAAGAGAAATAATGAATGACCAAGCCCAGTTTTCATCCTTGCATAAATTTACAGACGATTAAAGAATTTAACTGTTCTACTATTTTTTTAAATAATGACAAATCTGAATATCTTTAAAGGTTGACTTGCAACAAAATTAACATTACAGTTATTTGATATCAAAAGATTCACCATGTCTTAGTCTGTTGTACATGTAGGTGCAAAATATATGGGAATGTGATTATAAGCTCTTAAAAGCTAAAAAACGAACAGTTAATCGCAGCCACACGAGACCGCCGTAGTTTGGATTATCTTTCCAAAACGGCTCAAATTGGGACGTCGTTGTTACAAGATGGTTTCTGTTTACACTTTCATGCAACCTCATTCGACGAAATATTTTCACAAATATACTAAATAAAACCATGTCTATTGTTCTTACGCGTCTATTTTATCGTCATTTTAATGCTCTCACTTTATCTTTATCAGTGCCAAGATATGCTTGGCACTGATCTCTTATAACTTACCCTAAAAATCGTTTAATTTTTTAACCTTAGCTCGAAGGAGTACATATCATTGTCTAATAATCATGACAAGCCTGTTGGTCACCTGTGATAATCGATAAGTGCTGCAGAAGTTATTAGCAAAATCTTGGGTCACATCATCAGATTTCGACTTGACTATTAGATCAAACCGAAACAAAACTGTAAAGTAGCGAGCATCTATATTTAATACAGGGTCTTCGGTAAAACCCGAAGTGTTTGTCATGAACTAGTGCTACGATAAGTTTTATATTGAGCTTTTTATTGGCCTTTCAATTCACGTGAGAACATCACGTGACAGGACAATAACCAACTGTAATGACCACGTCAGAGAAATAAACAGATTCCAATCTATGGCGGCTTTTTGTTTTTGAGCTTTTAAGAGCTTGTAATCACATTTCCACATATTTGGCACCTACAACACAACAGAGTAAAGGTAGGGCCACACGAGACAAAATTCTCACAAAATCGGCGAAATTTGGACGAAACGATTCGTACAAATTGACATTTGGACGAATTTGTCCATTGTTGGTTGCGCACGATGAACGAATCCTGAATTGAACGAAACGTCAAAAATTCCTACGAATCGTTGTTTGATTGGTCGGTTGAAAAGGTTAGTTGAATGTTGAAGGTCGTTTTCTTTACGCATATCTTTTTTCTTTGGCGCAAATGATTGAAACGGAATCGGCTTCAATTTATTACCGCGTTATGATTGGCTAGTTGAAAGTTAGTTTCGTACGAATCCGTGGTGGGGAAACTCCATGTGGCAGGTCAGAAATTTCGTACGAATGGAATTTCCCAGATTAGTTGAAATTACACGATACGTGTGGCCCGGCCTTAAGACATGGTGAATCTTTTGATACCAAATAACTGTAATGTGAATTTTGTTGCAAGTCAACCTTTAAATATTTTTTCGCAGACAGACAGACAGACCTGTGAGTGGGAATGCTGATGTTACTGTAGCCTTGGAGGTTGAACCACGAGATGAGAGTCTGCAAGGAACGGTAAGCGCACCCCCATTTATCATCATCAAATTTATCTTGCATGTAGTGATGGTAGGTGTACTTTCCATAAACTGTATGTACAGTACCTGTAGGTGCTGCAAGGATACAGGACAGAAACGCTGAGTACTCGTGTCAGATAATTGCAGATAATCCTAAATATACAACTTGACTGCCCATCGTAAGAAGTCTTTAAATACATATAAAAGCACAGGGCAAAATCTAAAGATGCTTGACAAACTATAAACGAATTGTCTTCATGCCTGTTCAAAAATAATTACTACAATGAATGACAGTGCGGCTAGAGTGCCTGCTAGTTTGGATAAATGCTAGGCGGTTATTGCAAAGGCTATAATGGGTAAATAAAAAGATATTGGCGGAAATCTTGTTTACTCAACTGTTACTGAACATGCCTAAAGGAAACATGAAAAATTTTACAATTATTCCACGAGTGACAGCGACTACCAAGATGTGATTAAGCTGATATTAGACTGAGAGGTTGATATTAGACTGAGAGATCAAAAAGTGAACAATAATAACAAGATTCGCATGAAAAACCATTTAAAAGAACAAGCCGGTTATAATGCACGTTTCTTAGAGGACTGGTACAAGTCAGCAAAAAGTGAGCGATAGTTAATTGAGGATTGGCATACCTTGTGAAAGTTTGGACTGGGAGAGACTTAGATGAGGATTGATAAGTTTATGGGATGGTGTGGTTTCCTGAGGAAACGAGTACGCATTGGATAGTCTAAAGTAAGGTCTATCCAAGAGTAACATCAGCTTTTCATGTAGATCTTGTCTCCAGTCGACTATGAGAAATAAAAGAGTAGTAAAAACTGGACGAACTTGTCAGCGCGGATCTCCTAGAGCAAGCATTTGAGAGATGATTGTCACGGAGGACACCGTCTATTGAGATTACATAGCATAAAAAACTTATATAACCGCGCTACTCATAACTGGTACAGATGACTGGGTAGTACATGCAATACTACTCATGACCGGTTCGGGTGACTTCTGCTTTGAGAATAAGTTAACAATAGTTTACATAATACAATGACTATTTGACCACTTCAACAATTGCACCTCAGTCATCGCTAAAATTACCTAGTTGGTTATCTTGGCTGGAGGCTGGAAGCACCATAGAGAGAGGGAAGTGCATTCCATGCACCCAAAAGTAAATCATACGTAGCAAAGGTATTTCTGTACCCTGAAAGTACATTATATCATGGATCTCCGATGTGCATAATACCACTTATAAGTATTTACAGCGGATGGGAAAGACATCTACATATCTCTGTGTCCATGAGAACACAAAAAGTCAAAGCAACCATCATGTTTACATCGACATGTGGTCAAACTTTGAAATATAAAGTAAATCCATCTGAAAGTATTCGTTTGTCAAAGCTGTCAAATGGTGGAGCTAACAAACTTGTAAAAGCACACCGTACTCGATTAACCATTTTTACAGCTGAGAAGGATAATAGTAAATACTTTAGCTAATTATATACGTATATATGTATTTAAACATGTTTACTTATACGTTCACGTATAAGTAAACATGTGTGACGTTACAGGGGCAGATCTAGGAAATAAAGTGTGTGGTGCAAAATTTGTGTAAAATATCTAGGGTGAGAGGGGGTGCGCGGGGCGACCCACTTGCCTGGCCCCTCACCAGCGGAACCTTTTGAAATTTAGGCATGTTAGAATGAAGGAGGTGTGTTTGAGTCCAAAAAAGTGTAATCATTTGTTTGCAGCAAACAGCAAGTTTAGAGGTAAAAATTGACATTAGATATGATTAACTAAATTGGTGTTTTATAATGTTTATTATACTATGTATATCAAGGTTACATGTAAACAGAAAGTTAATAAACATTTGTGCAATAAAATCAAGAGAAAATCAATCACAAAACATCAACAACCATTTGGTTTGGCTGTGCAGAAATAAACCATCATTTCTGCAAACTACCATGAACAATGTTTTGCAGTATTATCTACACAACGGTGCTTTTATAAAACAGACATAGTAAGGCCTAATTTTTGGAATTGTTGTTTTGTCCTTGAAAGAAATGATGTAAATTCGTTTTTGGCCTTTCTTCCGAGACAATTTGCTTTTAAAATTGCTTGTAGTACTTCTTTCGAAAAAGTTGTGGCTCAATTGGGGATGTCTATTGGGACCACCCTCATTTGTTTATAAGCTAAACAAATTCAGGTCAAGATTATTACAACTTCTTCGTTGTAACGAGCCCTGCTAGATCGTTTGTGTTCACTTCTTTCCAAAGCAAGTCCTCAGTGAAATGAACTGTAATTCACTCAATTCTTGATGGATTTTAAATCTTTTTTAAAAATTTTCTTGCCATATTTAGCGTGGTGCATTTGCACCATATGCACCACAGTAGATCCGCCCTTGCGTTACACTATAGACTGGAACAAATGTAAAAGGCTGCATTATTATAATTAAGTAACTGAATTAATGAAGTGATGATCAATAAACAGAAGTCGGTATTGTCAGTGCTTCACCTTGAAGTCACCTTGAAGTCAGACGAATTACATGAAGGTTGAGTCTTGATGGTACAAATGATGCTCATATGAAGAGATAAAATATAAATATAGAGACAGTCAACTCAAATGAACATATATTACCATAATTCGTATTTTATATATTTAAACTCTATCTATATTAGTCACGCCCAGCCTCTTCATTCTCATCCATTTTACGCTTCAATATCTAATTAATCAATAGCTAATAGAAAGTCCCATAGATATTCGCTCATATTTTGCTATTACGAGGTCTGATCGAAAAGTTCCAGGAATGAAGCTATAACTCAAAGCACGTTGCTTCAATTTACCTATTTAGTTAGTCCCCGTCAAAGTACTCCTATTGGCTACCGATACACTTGTCCCACCTCTTCTGCCATGATGCCATGCAGTGCTGAAAGCCATTGGCGTCGATGCTGTTTAACTCTCTCGTTGTTGCTAGTTGAATCGACTCTATACTGTCAAATCTGGTTCCTTTCATAGGAAGTTTTAACTTAGGAAATAGCCAGAAGTCACAGGGAGCCAGATCTGGTGAATATGGAGGATGTGGTAAAACAGCCATGTTGTTTTTAGTGCAATACTACTTCACAGAGAATGCAGTGTGGGCGGGTGCGTTATCATGGTGCAGCATCCATGAACTTGTGTGCCACAGTTCAGGTCTTTTGCGCTTAACTTTTTCCCTAAGATGCCTCATAATTTCAATGTAAACATACTGATTCACAGTAGTACCTTGTGGTAAGTACTCATGGTGCACTACTCCCATGAATATCGAAAAACGTGATCAGCATGGTCTTTACACCTGACTGAGACATCCTCGCCTTTTTTGGTCTTGGGGAGCCTGGAGACTTCCATTGGCTACTTTGGAATTTAGTCTCTGGGTCATAACCATACACCCAAGACTCATCTCCAGTTATTACCTTCGAAAGAAAGTTTTTTTCATTCCTCCAGGCTTCCTTGAAATCGTTGCAAGCATGCAACGAGCTCTGAGCTCCTTTTGGTCACCAGTTAGCAAATGTGGCACGAACTTTGCTGCGACTCTTCTCATGTTCAAATCGTCAGTTACAACTCTGAACACATACAAAACCAAGTCCAGTCTCTCCAGATATTTCTCTAATAGTTAAACGACGATCTGCCTTGGAACAGTGACCTCACACAGTCGATTGACGAGCAAGTTCTTGCCGAAACTGGTCTGCCAGACCTCGCATCATCTTCAGTGCTGTCTCTACCTTCACGAAAACGTTTGTGCCACTCAAAAACTTGTGTTTTTTTCAGAGCAGCATCTCCAAAAGCAATATTCAACATTTCAATTGTTTGAGTACTTGTTTTCCTTAATTTCACAAAAAATTTAATGCAAATACGCTGTTCCGATAGATTAGACATGACGATAAATTTATTAAAAAATCGCCGGATGCACCTGACAGACCTTGACATATCGTCGGCTGATGTGAGAACGCGTTGTCATAGCGACCCGAAACTTTGTGACAACACTCCGAAGGCGTTTCCCAACAAACGCTGCAATGGGTTTTTCCATCGTACAAATATGAAAGTGTATACAACTCCATTCCGGGAACTTTTGAATCAGACCTCGTATTTCTCACTTTATTGATAAGAAAACATTCACTTCTATTCTTTTTAGTTTTTACTCTTACCACTAACACTAGCCACCTTGGGAGCCATTAGTGTTAAACTAGATTTTGAGAGTAGAAAGTAATGTTTGATACTACTCAGACACAGTAGGAACAACTCTCTCTTTCACTCTTGTAGGCAGTTGAATCAACAAACACTGTACTATGGTTTTGGCTTTGGAAACCTGTGTGAATGAAAACTTTGTGCACATTTCCTGATTTACAAACTTCGGAAGCAGAGTGTTGGATATTAGATCAAAAGTTGAACCCAATATTTTCTCCTACTTGACGTCATATGTATTTTTATATTTCTTTCAAGTTAATTATTCTATTTTAAGATTTATTCACAAATTTTTACTCCGAAATCAACTGCTTCCAACAACCAAAATTCTAACAAACCTCTTGTATGAAAGCCAGTGGGTAATTTTGGTAGATTTGCAAAATAACATAAAAATGACATAACCATTTGCATACTTCTGCCAAAAGTAAAATAAGGTCTGTTCATATACCGGACTATAGACCTAAGAAAGCTTCACAACAATTCACCGACATTATTCACAATAGTCAATGTCGACAGCAATGTTTGCCGATTTACCGGAATACACGATGTTATGTGTTGAAAAGTAGATGCTAAAGCAATTCTCATGAAAACATTGAGCTCACACGTAGTTATTGAGGAATGTCATTGATCAAACTGTAGAAGTTATTCGACTGACAAGGAACAACTTGTTCAGGATATACAGTATGTAACATACTGTGTAGGATGAGAGAAGTGCTCTGACAGCATGGAGCTGTCTCCTAATGGATCTGAAGAAGAGGTCAAACAGACTCCTAATAGCCTGTGATTTAGGTACTACTATCACCGCCTCAATGGGAATTGACACAGACACCATTAGTGCTTCAGCTAAAAACAAATGGTAAACTTTAGTTGATATAACTAGAGAATACAGTTTCTAGGAACTACACTAGACCAACAACACTGTGTTTTGTAATTAGCGAGCGGGATAAGCTAGTTAAGAGGCAATCATGGCTCAAAGCAGATGGAGATCAAAAAAGTTAAACCTAAAACTAGATAAGTGAATAATCCTTTGCTTCTAATAGGACAACGTATCGGAAAATAGTTGAACCGCACCATAGCACTCATGCCTTGGTGCGGTCTTGCTAACATCATTACTGAAGTACGCCATTAATCTTCAGAAGCGTGCACTAATCAAATTATTAAGAAACGATTCGCAGTTGATGCATTTTCTTTCATTAAAACTAGTAACTTGTCTTGACATTGAACGTTGTTATAAACTACTATTGGAATAAGATATCCTTTTGTTCAAACTCAAGTGTAAACTAAATGGTAGACTTGCACCAAGCAGAACCTCCAAGCAGAACCTTCAACCAGAAAGCAAACCAGGAATGTGTTGTAATGTTACAGCAGATGAACAATCAGTACTAAAACTGTTTTTAATAAAGTAAGAGGTTGGCCGATACATAGAGTTTGTGTTAAAATAAAATAGAAAACAGTTTATAACTACATAAGAAAATGGTTCTAAAATACATTGACTAATAGTAACACGGTACTACAAATAGATCGACCAATGCAATGATGGTAAGGAAAGATAAATTGACCAATAAGAACATGTGATGAATGATAAACTGACCAATGAGAATATGGGAATTAAAAATGGGTTGACTTATGAGAAGACCCAAATGAGAAAAAGATTCACACATGAACAGATGGTTTTGAGAAGCAGCTTGACCAATGAAAAACTAGTAATAATGATTAAATTTACTAATTAAAATTGCCCTGAACTGAATAAATGCCAGATCATATCTAACTCTTTATCACAGAGTCTGGACATTCAGTGTTGATAAAAGCGCTAGGGCTGCTATTTGCGCTGCGAGATTTTTACTGAAAAAAGGAAAGGCTACATAAGACGATGAAGATGTAATTAATTGCAATGAACCGCCAATGAAAATGGCTAAAACTAGAAACACAAAAAACAAATATTTTGGCCAATCGTAGATGTACAGGTTACTAGACTGGTGAGGACGACCAGCGTGATGATGTTATGCATGTCATGCTATGCAGGTAACCAAGTAATACATACTATCAGTGTGTTTGTAACTGCAGTGTTTATGTTACTGCAAGCTACAGCCATGCGCGAAAGTAGAAAGACCGCCCAATAGTTTTCATAATCTTCATCCAATTGGACAATAAGACTAAATAAGCCCAGCGTAATCAACTCAAATAAAGTTCTACATCATTTTAACCTTAAAATGTACACTTTTCTTTGATGTTGTTGTCTTGATTGCGAGTTGAAATTGATTCCTCCTAATTTCTCTCACATGATGAGATCTGCTCTGTGTTAATGAAAGTTCAGAAAGAGTTAATAGGTGGTAATTCTTTTTCAAGCCACTATGCTAAATTTTAAGTTTTTCCAAATGTTTAACATTTCTACTAGCTTAGCAGTATATATTCTATTTAGTCAATTTTGACAGCTTACGCACTTGCTTTTTAAATTAGCCTTTAGTAAAAAACTTTTTCATTTAACACTGCTCAGCGAAATAACAGCTAGAGTATTACGTTTAAAGACGAGTAGATAAGAAAAACAGATAGATGAGATTCTGAGCATTATCATGATATTAAATTTCTGTATTTTTGTCCATTTTAAAAGTAATTTATGACATGTTATATCCGACAATTTATTCCGAAATGCTACATTATTGTAGGAGCTCCTATACTTTTTCACGTGACTGTGTATATGATCACTCAATGAAAATGGGGAGCAGACAGCCTTAGTAGTCGGGGCTCACCTCTCTTGTAGTGGATTATTGGAGAGTATAAGACAGAGTTGTCTGACTTATCCACTGTAAGTTTGGTTAATGCCTTGGCATAAATGACCTTGACCTACAAGTGAATGAGAAATCAGAGTATTCAAATGAACCAAGGCACCATCTGTCTGTGGTAAAACAACATACCATCAGCTTGCTTGGTTATAGCTGGGACTAACCTCATCGAGAGATTTCTTACGCCTTCCACTAAAATCATTTTCACTGTTTCTTTTTTCGATTGTTTTGAAAACTTTTTCCACAGACATTTCTTCGTCAGCGCCGATAACTCTATTGTTGCTGATCAAGATGTCTGCCCCACAGAGTTCATAGTAAGCTTTGTCGGAGTGATAGGAAGCTAGCAAATCCTCCACTGCCTGAGAACAGTTTGCGTCAAGCTCAGCTAAAACACAGGCCTCTGGTTGTAAGGGAAGTGAACATTTTATAATGGGGAAAGTCAGATCATGAAACTGGTAGGAAATATTTGCGCTTTACTGTCTGTCCTAGATGGCTCTCAAATACTTTAGATTAAAAATAAGCTTGTGCAATAATGGCCATCACAGTGGTACCATCAGATTTTAGCAGCAGTTCAAGGATGACCATTCAACTGACAACTGAAGACAGATAGAGTGCTGTCAGAACATAAGCTTGCCTGTGAGATGACTTAGTAATCAGTACCCATGAAAAAAGGCATAGGTGGAGACTGTTGTACTTCATTCAAGCAATTTGAGGTTTACAATGTGCAAGGTGATGCTATACAAACATATCTGAACATATCTGCCAGTACAATATGTTGAACAGCTGTATAGCCAGTGGTACAGGGAGTAGTATAGGTGTGGTGAATGGTGAAGATGTAAATGATAGAGGTGAGTGTTGGAAAAAGTGATGAAGGAAGAGAAGGTGTAGGGAGAGGAGGTGGAGAGAGAGGAGGTGGAGAGAGAGGAGGTGGAGAGAGAGGAGGTGGAGGGAGAGGAGGTGGAGAGAGAGGAGGTGGAGGGAGAGGTGATGTAGGGAGAGGTGATGTAGGGAGAGGTGATGTAGGGAAAGGTGACGTAGAGAGAGGTGATGTAGGGAGAGGTGATGTAGGGAGAGGTGATGTAGGGAGAGATGATGTAGGGAGAGATGATGTAGGGAGAGATGATGTAGGGAGAGGTGATGTAGGGAGAGGTGATGTAGGGAGAGGTGATGTAGGGAGAGGTGATGTAGGGAGAGGTGATGTAGGGAGAGGTGATGTAGGGAGAGATGATGTAGGGAGAGATGATGCAGGGAGAGATGATGTAGGGAGAGATGATGTAGGGAGAGGTGATGTAGGGAGAGGTGATGTAGGGAGAGGTGATGTAGGGAGAGGTGATGTAGGGAAAGGTGATGTAGAGAGAGGTGATGTAGAGAGAGGTGATGTAGGGAGAGGTGATGTAGGGAGAGGTGATGTAGGGAGAGGTGATGTAGGGAGAGGTGATGTAGGGAGAGGTGATGTAGGGAGAGGTGATGTAGGGAGAGGTGATGTAGGGAGAGGTGATGTAGGGAGAGGTGATGTAGGGAAAGGTGACGTAGAGAGAGGTGATGTAGGGAGAGGTGATGTAGGGAGAGGTGATGCAGGGAGAGATGATGTAGGGAGAGATGATGTAGGGAGAGGTGATGTAGGGAGAGGTGATGTAGGGAGAGGTGATGTAGGGAAAGGTGACGTAGAGAGAGGTGATGTAGGGAGAGGTGATGTAGGGAGAGGTGATGTAGGGAGAGGTGATGCAGGGAGAGATGATGTAGGGAGAGATGATGTAGGGAGAGGTGATGTAGGGAGAGGTGATGTAGGGAGAGGTGATGTAGGGAGAGGTGATGTAGGGAAAGGTGATGTAGGGAGAGGTGATGTAGGGAGAGGTGATGTAGGGAGAGGTGATGTAGGGAGAGATGATGTAGGGAGAGATGATGTAGGGAGAGGTGATGTAGGGAGAGGTGATGTAGGGAGAGGTGATGTAGGGAGAGGTGATGTAGGGAGAGGTGATGTAGGGAGAGGTGATGTAGGGAGAGGTGATGTAGGGAGAGGTGATGTAGGGAAAGGTGACGTAGAGAGAGGTGATGTAGGGAGAGGTGATGTAGGGAGAGGTGATGTAGGGAGAGGTGATGCAGGGAGAGATGATGTAGGGAGAGATGATGTAGGGAGAGGTGATGTAGGGAGAGGTGATGTAGGGAGAGGTGATGTAGGGAGAGGTGATGTAGGGAGAGATGATGTAGGGAGAGATGATGTAGGGAGAGGTGATGTAGGGAGAGGTGATGTAGGGAGAGGTGATGTAGGGAGAGGCAAATAATGCAGAGAATACAGGAATGATGGCTCACACCCTTCATATTTCTAGACATTCAGAGTATAATAACGACCTTCATATTCAGAATAAGAAATAAAGATATAAGCGATAATCGGGCAAAATAAATGACAATGTGTGCTGTAACATCTAACCTTTTTTGATAGAGAACTTGTAGTGTATATTAACTGGAGTAGTGAGACGGAGAAATACATGGTCTGAGTAGGAGTTGCTGTTGGTCTCTGTGAATTCACTAGAGGTTAACTCTTTTGTGAATCTGTTGTACATATATAGATCAATATCTTCGCCTCCTTTATCCAAGCAAATGCATACCAACCGCTCTGACAGCTGGCATAAAAAAAACTAAATGCAAAACTAAATTAAAAAAAGGAGGAATTTGATTTTAATTTCTCTGTAAGGGGGAGCTAATCAATTTCTCTGTAGTTTTAAGTTTTCTACCCTATCATGGAACCAAGTAGATGGTTTCATGATAAAGTAACAAACTGAAAACCATGGAAGGAAAATATTCATATCCAAGTTCTAACTGGCTAGCCATAGAAATATAAGTTTTCATCTGTTAATAGTGAACTTACAATATTTAAGTGATTCAAATGAACACAATCAATATATATATTACATATCCATGTTTGCTTTTTGTTGGCCATAATTGTGACCAGTTATGGCAAATAAAACCTAGCAATGAAAAATCTGCTTAACAAAGGAATTGATCTCGGTACCTCCAGGTCTAAAGACAAGCGATCTAAACCACTATACTACGATCTAGTGACTGACCATACCTACAAATGACTGTGATTACATTAATTACATTGGTTAAAATATCCACACTTGCAGCGCTTGGGGTTATGAAGTAACACAGTTAGTCATTACATGTAACGATTATTAAGCTGGCTTAAAACACGGCTACTGATTTAGTAATGATTCAGACTACTAGCTTATCGGGTAAGTTACTCAAATTCATTGGGTAATTATTCTATTACCCGCACAATGCCGGGCACTCATTAGTATCTATATGAAGCAAAGCCATCGAGTTTCAATTTAATGTAATTTTGTTTTAGTAGACCACCCAAGTGCAGATACATTGTATATAAGAGTTTGAATGAGATTTTTTCTTGGAACGTTCAGATTTAAGAGGTAGAGCAATTCATGACACGTGTAGTCGTACATAAGTAAAGAGTCTATAAGCGATAAATATACGGTCTCTTCCTAAGCCAATCATCAGTACGAAATTTTTATATAGGTCATAATAAATGTTATCGTCAGCAAAACAGTTGTCCGTGAACTCAAAGATTTCCACTGTTAAAGAATTCACTCCTTTGCTGAGTGACAAAGCATTGAGTCGGCACGATGACATCTTTGAAAATAATAAGAGTTGGCCGATATTATTCTTACTGATAGTAATATCATTTTCCTACTGCACACCATAATTACGTAAGACGAAACTATTAATTTCTGATTCAACACATATTAACGTTTTACCATCATCAGCTCCTTATCGACCTCGTGTTAGCTTACATGTACATATCAATTTCTCTGTAAACTAAATGATGCCATGATGACATTGCACCATTATTTTATGTTCAGGTGAAGAGTATGATTAACTACACTGTTTAATCGAGGAGAATTGTCCTAAGTATTTCGTCCCATCAAGAGTTAAGAGTAGCCAGACAAATAAGCTGCTAAACTACCGCATCAGATAAACCCAACTTAGGGTAAATACCGAAACACTCAACTTCTAGGAAATGGCTTTTAATAACATAAAATACCAAAACAGTCTTATAATCTACATTATAAAGGTAATTGCATATTGCCATTAAAGGATGCCAAGCCAGTCCAGCTAACCAAAATTCCTTTGTGTATTCATAGAACGGGATGCAAATGTAAGGCAACAGATGCCAATGACTCCTAACGGGAAATCTTCAGAATGTAACTGCGTTTACATGAGTTGTGGCGTTTTGTTGATTTTGATCGACACACTGTAATGTCAGGGGTTATATAATTGGTTTTTGGAAATTTTGAAAAATTAACAACTTTTTTCTTTTAATGACTATTGGAGAATTGAGGGTTTTTACAGATTCAGCAGTGTCGCTGCAAATTCTGTTAAAAAAGAGCCGTGTGCTGCCTAAATAAAAATGCTTCATGCGCTCATAATAATAAAAACAAATAGGCCTACACCACCCACTAGTCACTGTGTCCACTACTAGTCACTGTGACCACTACTAGTCACTCTGTCCAATACTAGTCACTGTGTGCAATACTAGTCACTGTGTCCAATGCTAGTTACTGTGTCCACTATTAGTCACTGTGTCCAATACTAGTCACTGTGTCCAATACTAGTCACTGTGACCATTACTAGTCACTGTGTCCAATACTGGTCACTGTGTCCACTACTAGTCACTATGTCCACTACTAGTCACTGTGTCCACTACTAGTCACTGTGACCACTACTAATCACTGTGACCACTATTAGTCACTGTGTCCACTACTAGTCACTGTGTTCACTACTAGTCACTGTGACCATTACTAGTCACTGTGTCCACTATTAGTCAATGTGTCCAATACTAGTCACTGTGTCCACTACTAGTCACTGTGTCCCCTACTAATCACTGTGTCCACTACTAGTCACTGTGTCCACTACTAGCTACTGCGTCCACTACTAGTCACTGTGACCACTACTAGTCACTGTGACCACTACTAGTTGCTGTGTTCACTACTAGTCACAGTTTCTACTACTAATCACAGTACCTACTAGTCAATACTATTAAGTTGGCCCATACATTGCAGAAAAATTCTGAATTGTTTGCAGTTAACAATTAAAGAGGCCTCGACTTAATAATACCAACACCAACTCACTTGACTATTCTCACCAACAGGTATTATGTTGGACACTTCACGAGCATCACAGTTGCATAGAAACACACCTATTGGATCCACTCCTGTAACAAAGTTAATGTCTACATTCAAAAGCATCCAACATACATAAACCCAGCACCATCTAGGCACAAAACAAGCGTTGGTTGAGAACTCTACGATTGTAGACTTTACATGGCAGTAAAGACCCATAAACTAGAAAGTTGTTTTTCATGAACACAGTTTCTTACCTACAGGGAACATACACCGGCTCTGCATGTAATGCTCCATAAAGTTTCCATTGTTTAGACCACCAGCAATATAACAGCTGGCTGAAACAACAAGGCCATTGGAAACTACTGTACCATATAAGAAACCATACCGTGGTTCAGAATGCTTTCGAGACAGGCGATGAATTTTCTGCAAACAAATAAAATAATATTAACATCAAATGACACATTAAAGTAGTCTGTAGTTGGTTGAATAATTTTGGCAATTAGATAATCATTGATTAAACTACTACAAACTTTCCAAGATATAATAATAATGTATAGAATAGCAGTAAATACTGAGCAGAAGGGTACAATAAATTAATGTAATTGAACAAACTGAATAGTTTCATGCACTGGCAAAATACAGCAATGACATACATGCAATTGTTGGAGCCAAGCCAGATTTTTCTATGATTTTAGCAGTACAGGTAATACTGCTAAATTGACTCCTACTGCACAGCTTAATTCCACTTAAGAGATTGTTACTTGGCAAAGGAAAACAACCATAAAAGAGATAAACGATGAATAACAAGACAAATGCACAAACTAGTTTAAACTCCAAACTATTAAAACTAATACATATTCTAACGCAGCTTTATCTAATTTTCTCTTCCACATATGTAAGAAGCTACCCTTCAAACTACCAAAATTACTACTATTGCTAATCACTCACTTTGACAACTTCAGTATCTATGAAAACTCTTGAATCCTCCATTATGATATTTTGCGTTGGCTAAAAGATCCACGCAACTTTAGCTCCGTTTTTTCTTTCGAAAGTCTATTTCGCAGCTGACGTATTGAGGCGCGAAATGTAGTAATCTCCTGTGGATTAGGTATAGTCCGAACCTCGACGAGTTTGTATAGCGACAACGGTTGGTCCCAATCTCGAAACGAGTTGGTCACAAACACCATACAATATTAACCATACTGATTAATATAATAGGTTCAGTATTAAATAAGTTCAATTATTTTGTAGTCATGCATTCTTTTTTTAATACCACAAAATGGTTTTTCAAGTTTTTCACAATTTCTGCGTCCAATTGTAAGCTTTATATTTATGCTTGCCTTCTTTCTTCCTGACATCAAAACGAAGTATGTTGGAATCTGTGTTGTTGCAGTTCCCTGTGAAACATATACACGTACACGCATCGAAAACAATTGGACAAAGGGTTTCCTAGCCGATTTTTTCTAACCTGCCTTTGGTCGATATTCAGACCAGCCTTTGTCTAGATTCGGACCAACCTTTGTTGTGATTGGGACTTGTCTAGGTTCGGACTTGTCGATGTAGAGACTGTTTCCCTCTCCTGTCTGATGACCGTCAATTCCCGGCCTCCATCGCTTCCATTTACGCCTGTTGTTTGAAACCCATATTACCGTTTCGGCGCTGCTCTCTTAACATACTGACTGCATTTAGCTGTTATTTCTGTCTTCCTACCCTGTAAGTTATCTACGACACATGGTTACTTAATGCTCTTATTTTCATTTTTTGTTATCAAACATAAGTACCGGTGTTCTTGAATGAAGTGCTCCATTTCTACAAAGAAACAGCTCCTGTTTGCTGATAAACTCTCAGACGCCCTATCACTCATCAAGGCATATGAAATAGAATATATTGTAAAGTATGTCAATACTGATCAGACCTGCCAACCCAAGAGTGGGGCAATGCGTGAGATTTGGTTTTGGGGCAATTGATGTATCCATGATAGTATATATAAAATTGTGGAAATTGGGGCAAAAATCTCACGCATTTCTCACGCATTTTCATTTTTTCTTTGGGGTGATTGCGTGAGTCTCACGCCCAATGCGTGAGAGTTGGCAGGTATGGTACTGATGGAAAAGTCAGCAAAATTACGACCGATTTTGAAAACAAACCTTTCGTTACCAGGTCAAGATGATCTACATGTATTTTCGCGATAATTATCACGGAGTGTTTTTCTTATCAGCTAGTCTTTGCAATAAGTAGCGGCTTGACTGGTTTTATGTGTAATTGAACAGACTTGTTGATATATTCAAATCCCTCAGTATGAAAAGGCACAATATTTCATCACTGGCCATCTTACGAATTCAAATGTAATGTGGCCGCTCGTGGGCGTACTACCTGGAGTGTTCATCAATAATGCCATTTTCAAATGATGGGTAAGCTTTTCGACATGTAGACTTCACTGCACTGGAGTCCTCAATTATCCAGTAGAAACTATGATGATTATATTGTCATCTACAGTTACAAAACAACATTTTTCATATAATTAATTTTGTTATTGTTCAGCAATTCAACTGGTCGATAGCACATGATTTTTAATAAATAGGCTATCTAATAACTGAACATTTTTTTTAGATATTCAGGAACGGATAGTGGTCTCATATCAGGAGAAGGCTGTTATAAAGATGAGAACTAGCATGGAGCAGACCATAACGCTGAAAAGAAGTTGAAATCAAAGTTAGTTGTAAGCTCTTCATACCTCACAACAATGATGACCCACCCTTGCTTTGTGTGATCAAATGATCAGACCTCGTGTACCAGAAGTTCACACAAATTTACCCATAAAACAACAACTTGCTTACAGCTGGATCTTTATGTTTCTTGTTTTTTGCAAGTAAAATCTGTAATAGTCAGAGTATGTAGCGTAGCCAGAATATGTAACGAGCATACAATCAAGGTTGTAATTCAACAAATCAGGAAAAGTCATATTCACGCCCGCAATAGACCTTCTGCCAGATTTAATATGCTTTCAAACTACAGTAAACCCTTGCCATACTATTTTATTTTTTCCAATGTTGACATCGCAAGGCGTAAGTTTTTAAATGAGAGGTATAAAAACCCATAGAAATTCCTTAATGCAAACCCCCCCAGGTAAAAATCATTCAAATATTAGATACGTCCTGTAGGGGAGAGTGCGGCAATGTGTAGCCTACTGTGGGGCATTAAGAATTGTCCCCTTTTTGTGAAAATGTTTGGAATTATTGGAATCATTCTAACATATGTTGGTCAGATGATTGATGCTTACATGGTAATACTTTTGTTTCCTGTCTATCAGCAAAGCACATGTTTAATAGTGAGAGAAACTAATTTTTGACCTCCAAAGTAAATCTAAAGGCATCTCTTTACAACAATCTAGCCATACTAAAGTGAGTGTTTAGTACTCCATATTCTTGTCAGGTAGACTTTATAACGTAAGCTTTCATTACAACACTAATAATTTGCTCTTTGTAGCTACATTTTGCACAACAAATGTTTTCTGGCAAATAGTCATCGTAGGGCAATATGCACCAGCTGGTGCATATTGCACCACAATTTACAGACATTTTCCAGTATGTATATGTATGTAATGACCCCGGATGGGCTGCATGGAAAAGTATGCGCAGTAATTATTTTGTGCATTTATGAGTATCGCCATGGTTAGTCTATAATAAAAAGTCCAACCGAGGAAATTAATCTGCTGAGACTATATCCCTTGTCCTCTCGGCTGTTCAGAATGGGTTCTCTGTTCGTCAGGCAGCAAAGAATTATGGGATTCACCATTCGACCCTACTGAGGTACCAGCAAAGGGACAGTGCTGGCTTGGTGAAACCTGGAATCAGCACTGTTTTCACAAGGAATGAGTAGAAACATTTTCAGCATATCATTGAATGTGCCAATACATTTCATGGGTTTTCACTAACCAAAACAAAAAAGATGGCATATTCCTATGCAATGGAAATTAAAAAGCCGGTGCCCTATAGTTGGAAAAGAAACAAGTGTGCAGGTGGTGTGTTTAGTTTAACCATATAATCTTAATCAGAATGTTCAGATCATTTTCAGAGTGAACATAGTATTGCTAATACGTTTTTATGATCATCACTATGTTGTATTTAAATATATTTAATTTGTGGTATATTTTAACTTGCTTAACATTTTCAAATATAATTTGAAAATACATTATTTATGTAGGCCTATGTTTAAATAGTGACACATTTAATTTAGTTTAGTTTTTAAAAGTACTAATCTAGCATTCTCCTGCGTTGGTCCTCACTTACACTTTACATTTATTGTGTATTCTTTCAAAGTTTTGTTTTTTTGAACTTTTAGGAAGGGACTGTGCTTCGAACTTCAGGAAGCGACATCCAGAGCTCGTGCTTTGATCACCAGAATTGACTAGCATTGGACGGGCTAAGGCCTTCAACAAAAAGCAGTCACCTTATTCTTCAACCTGTGAGAATATGCATGACAAATGCCACTTCAAACCAGAAAGAATTTTTAATTTGGATGAAACTGACATTACAATCGTGCATAAACTTGGAAAAACATTAGCAGCTAAAGGTAAAAAGCAAGCTGCTATGATCTTATCAGCGGAGAGAGGTTCTCTTGTCACAATGTACAATGTGGTGAGTGCGTCAGGAAATGCATTACCTCCAGTATTCATCTTTCCTCGGGTGAATTTCAAAGATAATATGTTGAAAAATTCTCCATGCTTTTTGGGTTTGGCTGCTCTCTCTGGTTGGATGTCTGCTGAACTGTTTCCAAAGGCATTGCAGCACTTCACGAAACATATTAATGTTTCTCCTGAGAATCGGGCATTGCTTTTGATGGACAACCACAGCAGTCATGTATTGCTGGCAATTCAAAAGATGACTCGAGATGCTGGGCTGAGCATACTTACTTTCCAACCTCACTGCTCCCACCGTCTCCAGCCTTTTGATGTTTTTGTCTATGGACCATTTAAGAAGTTCTACAATGTCGCAGTCAGCAACTGAATGGTTTCAGATGTTGGGAAGGCAGTGACTATATATGAATTGGCCGAGTTGGCAGGCGTTGCCCACAACAAAACGATGTCAAAAGACAACATTGTAAGTGGCTTTCGGAGCTACAGGGATCTTCCTAAAGAATGTTGAAATTTTCACAGAGGACTGTTTTCTACCATCTATGACACTTCTAGGGTAACACGAGTCAACTTCTGAAATCCAAACATTTAAACTACCTAGGAAAGCAACCAACAGCACTCCTCGTCGTTGGAAAAGTTGATCCGGTGCAGCTAACATCGTGACAGCAACACCATCAGCTGAAACAGCTCTGGTATCGGAAGCATCAACATCTGTTGGCACCCTATCATCTCTTGCGGCAAAGAGACCATTATATAACAAAAAGCGCAAGAGAGGGCAAGACTTGGAGTCATCTGATGATGATGGAGATGTTGTTCCACTGGACGATGAGTCAGATAGTGAAGGAGATATGGATGAGTTAATTGTGTCTACAACCAAAGTTGATCCACCAGTAAAGCCCAATGTCATTGTAACGGGAAACTATGTCTTTGTGAAGTTTGGTGGAAAGTGTTGATCAGTCTGCTTTGTTGGTAAGGTGCTGGAAGTAACTGAGTTTGAGGTCCTCGTAGATTTCTATAGAAGGACTGAAAAGTCAACGTTCAAGCTACCAACTAGCAAGGATGAGAAGCTTGTAGAGAAGGAGCAAGTGATAGGGGTATTGCCTGATCCATTCTTCAAAGGTCACCAAACATCTAGAACACTTGGCAGCATTACCTTTGAATGTGACTTCAGCACAAAATACGATATTAACTAACTCAGAAAGCCAAAATATCTTCAACAGCTCATAATAAAGTTTCTTTTTTAAAATGTATACAATGTAGTTTGTGTTTCTGTGAGCCAATAAAACAAAATCTTAAAGGTTGACTTGCAATAAAATTCACATTACAGTTGTTTGGTATCAGAAGATTCACCATGTCTTACTCTGTTGTGTTGTAGATGCCAAATATGTGGAAATGCGGTTACAAGCTCTTAAAAGCTCAAAAACGAAAGGCCGCTGTAGATTGGAATCTCTTTATTTTTCTGACGTATTCATTACAATTTGGTTATCGTCTTGTCAGGTGATGTTCTCACGTGAATTGAAAGGCCAATAAAAAGCTCAATATAAAACTTATCGTAGCACTAGTTTATGGCAAACACTTCGGGTTTTACCGAAGACCCCGTATCAAATATAGATGCTCACTACTTTACAGTTTTGTTTCGGTTTGGTCTAATCGGCAAGTCGTAATCAAATCATGTGACCCAATACTTCGCAAATAACTTCTGCAGCACGTATTGATTATCACAAGTGACCAACAGGCTCTTCATGATTATCAGACAATGATATGTACTCCTTCAAGCTAAGGCTAAAAAGTTAAACGAATTTTTACACTAAGTTCTAAGATATCACTGCTAAAAGTGACAGCATTACGATGACGATAAAACAGACGCGTAAGAACAATAGACATGGTTTTATTGAATGCGTGAAGTATATTCGTGAAAATATTTCGACGAATAAGGTTGCATGAAAGTGTAAACAGAAACCATCTCTCACAACTACATCACATTTGAGCCGTTTTGGAAAGAGAATCCAAACTACGGCGGTCTCGTGTGGCTGCGATTTTCTGTTCGTTTTTGAGCTTTTAAGAGCTTGTAATCACCTTTCCACATATTTTGCACCTACAACACAACAGAGTAAGACATGGTGAATCTTTTCATATCAATTAACTGTAATGTTTTATTAATGTAATGTAATTAAAATTTTGTTGCAAGTCAACCTTTAAATATCAGTAAAACAAAATCTTAAATATATTCTACATACAAGGAATTAAATTTGTCATACAGTGCTGACTTACAACTAATTTGAAAGCAGTTCTGAAAAAACTAGCTAATATTCTCCTATGCTATGAGTTTGATGCGGACCGGTATTATCCAAACATTTTACAGCAGTGATGTTATGAAAGAGCATCTTTTATCATCTCATGCATGATAACTTCAGTTGGACATAAAATAAGTACTCTAGATGGACATATATTTAGCTACTGTTCTTGGTTCAAATTACCCCACCAGCGTTGCGTAATGCCCCACCTCTACTTTTTTGCAAAATCTAATATGCTATGAAAATTATAAGGAGATGAAGCAAAGTAGTGTGGGCTTTTTGAAATACTTACTAAGATCTATGTTGTGTTATATTTTTTGCCCAATATCATTGAGAATGTTCAAACTAGAGTGCATTGAAAAACATGGTGCACATTGCCCCCCCCCATCTCCCCTACATATTAAAGTTAAGTAAAAAGATAATATTTTAACCTTTGTAACTACTGTTACATACATTAATTTAGTGGTTATGATCTGCCATAAATGCTGCAGTACAATGTATCATGTGCAGTACATACAGTAGGGAGTTCTTACCTTCGTGACACCACATTATTTAAACTTTAAATTTAACTTAAATAAATTTAGCTTACTAAACTGAACTCAGAAAGCAAGCATCGTATCTCCTTTAGGCGTTGTGAGAGGGATCTCAACGAATAACATATTAGCATCTTTGTTATCTGATGTAGTCAGCACACCAAATGCCAAATTTTAATTTCGGGAAAAATGTTTCTTAATATCATATGCCAAAAAATGTTGTATGGCATAGACGGAAAAACATTGTGTTGCAAATCGTATAACAGGTTCATCGTAACCTGAAGGTGCACTGTACATGTAGCAAATAATCTGCTCAATTATCATGGACTCGCTGATGCTTTTTGTAGGTGTGAACTCGGATAAGATAATTTTAGATGTAATGTTCTAATATATAATCAATGCTAATCAGCATATTTCTGAGGTACAATATTCACGCGTATTGCAAATAGGCATTGTTGTAGCAACTTGATCTGCGAGGGGCAACTTCCCGATGAAGTTTTCAATTTTGGATTTTTGTATTGTTTAATATTTTGTAGGCTGCGCAAACTCAAAATAAAGATCCCGACTTAGAAAAGAAAAGAGTTTATATACAGGACTTATGGAAACTTAGCTGACAAAGACATCTAAACAAGTAATGCTGAACTTCATTTTTCCAAGTCTTTGCTCAGTGCAGATTAGTTGCCAACATCACAGGGAGCGAATCGCTTAGCTTTCCCATAATTTTGTCTAAAGCTATAGTGTTGTATATGAGCTTACATAATGACGATTCAACCTGTTGGACGTGTGACGACTTAGCTGTTTCAAAGCACAAGTCATTGCTAAGACGTCGTTCAAATTTTGTGTTAGAAATAATTATCAGATGAAAACGTTTCATGGTAAAATGTTTTTCAGATTCTACTACTTGTTCGCGATTTTCGCCGTCTTCAAGCCTGGAATTATTGGTTGGTAAAGGGTACCAACATCAATAAAGATGTCCAAAAAAACCCTGAAGAAACTCCTTGGAGAAGTTGCTAAAATCCAGACAGAGTAAGACAAAAGGTTCAGCAATACTATTGTCACTTCAAAAATGCCAGCCCTTCATATTTTTTCATTCAAAAAACATTAACTTGATTGCAAATTGGCAGGCGGTATATTAAATTCACTTGAACTTTGATTGACTGGTATTTTATAATGAACACGATGTCGATACCAATTTGGTAAAAATTAGTTAGTTATGCCAATGCGAACTATCTGTGGTTTGAAATGAGTAGGTAGAACAATTTCCTATATCTAAGTGTACAGACACATCGGGCAAAGACTGTTGCCCGATGTGCATGCACATGCACATTTTGTGCACAAAGTAATTTGTGCTTAAAACCAAGCTACCATGTTCCCTCTCTATTATAGCAATAACTCCAGAATATGAAGGAGCTGCAAGGTAGCAAAGAATGGAAGAACCACAAAAATGTACAAGCGTACTTCAACCAAACATGGTTTAGCAATGGAATGCACAAAGTGAGGTTGTCAGTACACTGATTATATAGGTTAAAGAAGATATTTCTATTTATTTATTATTTTTCTCAAATACGACTTGAAATGATTTGAAATTTGATGTGAATTGTATTTTTCCTATTTATTTTTTCCCATTATTAAAATACTATAAATCTCACATATATATGCCGTCTAGCAAACTTGTGGAAATCAGCACCCCTTACCTTTCGTCTTCAAAAGTCAGCCAAGTTGATCTTAGCATTTCCAGGTTTTGCTCGTGAGGCTTATATAAAATGTCAAAGAGGAGAACTAAAAGTTTTTGCCCCATTTTATCAGCAAAAACAAATTAAGAAACTGATACTGCCTATAGAAAATTGTTGACTTTAGACTACGGTAATAGAAAATTAACCGACCAATCAAAAGATAAATGAAATTTCTTTCGATAGAACTGCTCTTTAGTGTATGGTGAAATAATGTACAGTTTTTTGGCTGTAATAACAATAAACCTGAATTACTTGCATATTTTATGGGTGTGAATATGCTATAATATGATTATAAATTCCTGGTAATAATTGTTAGATATATTCGTGCAGATAGGGGTTCTTGTCAATCCTAAGTTGAGCTCAATGTGCAAATGCTGTTTCTTAACACCTTAATTTGTTTTAGATTTCCTCGCACAAATGAGTCTTGTCTCAATAAATGCCTCAAGGCTGTGTCCAGAAAGAATGACTTCCAGACACCACACTTTGTTCTGAACATTTTCGATCTGACCAGTACACTGCATGAGGTGGTAAATGGATGCCTAGTCCGAAAGGTTATGGTCACCACAGTTTCCGACAGACTATAAGTTAAATTCACAGACTTGTCACAATTGAAGACTATTATGCATACATTTGGCAAGAAACATTCTGCTGACATAAACTATCAATCTCATCTTACCATTTTTGTCACTGGTGATGTGATTAGCTCATGTTCTTTGACATTTTGTTTGAATTTTAGATCATGACAATTACAAAGCATAATGTTCATACGCTATACTAGATTTTGTGTGAATATTCTGTGTATTTATAATTGAATGTATATGATTATGAAATTGTAATAAGTAGTTACAAAATTTTAAGTTACCAGTCCAAACTTGGTCGAATTCTAATTGGCATCATTCTGTTCATACAAATTGTTATTTAAATATAGACAAGTCAGCTTTATATGAATAAAACAAGTGTTAAAAGCCTGTGAATGATATGTGAATAGCTTTACACGATATGCTATTTAACTTATCTTATTTGTTGTCAGTTAAATCACCACCCCTACATGGTTTTCTAATTTACTACAAACAATATAAAAGCTCAATTATGTTCAAAATGTTGATGTGAATTGTTATACATTTTTGAGGTGTTACTAAATTTTATACTTATTTTAAAATAAGAAATTTAAAAGTCATGCTGGTGTGAGTGTGCCCTATACCCAATGCCGAAGGGTCGTTTTTTGAAGAGTTTTGAACTTAGAGATAGCATCTCGAATACATGTAATAAATGGATGTCTATACGGTACTTGCAAAAGCATAAAGATCTTGATATGGTATCTGTGAGAAACAACTGTAAAAGCAATGATATACAGCCCCCCATTTTGGGGGGCTTTATGGCCACCCCCACGGGGAGGGGGCTGTTTATCATTGGTAAAAGTCTGTGCACAAAGTAGAGGTTGCATGCACTTGATTTTAGTGCTTATCTCGTAGTAGAATCAATTATATACTGCCCCTATGTAGGGCTGTATATCATTGCTTGCCCATTGCTATTATCAACGCTCACGTATATTTATTATCGAATTTAGCGCCTGCAACGTCACCTGCAAAAAAGACTTGATAAAAACAGCCCCATGATTGGCCGGCGAACGTTAATACCGATACCATTAAGTTCCCCGCCTTTGAACGTCACCTGCAAAAAAGCTTTCGATAAAAATAGCCCTACGATTGGCCGGCGAGCGGTAACACTAATGATATAAAATTTCCCACTTGAAAACGTAAGCTGCGAAATCGGCTTTCGATAGAAACTCGCACTTTGCTCCACGAGTCGGCAATATTCTAGGGAAGCTATCATCTATTCCGGGAAAGCCTTACCGCCCAATGCAACTTAGCGATTATCGCGAGCCCATTTTCTTCACATGTAACTAGGACGTCTTATAATGTAAGTGCAATTTCCGCTGTCGAAAACCGATGCGCCATTTGTGATTTGCCAGTGAAAAAGTTATACTTTTTCTTTTGAAGTTCCTATTCATTCATTTCTTTCTAATTCTTTTTTAAGCATTCTCATCATTCTGAATCAACCTAATATTCTATGACCCTCTTGCTCACTATTACTCTGAAATATACTTACATCTGTGACGTCCATACATTCATTAATCTCGAATATATCCCATTAATATCGAAGACCGATGCACCATTTGCGCACCGATCTTTCGAACGAGTGAAAGAAATATGTGCTCTTTATTTTAATTGCTACAAGCTTAACTGTTTTTAGTTTCATGTTTTAATAAATTTTGAACGTCATATCTCGAAAATTAATTCTAATGTTGAAACAAATATTCGCTCAAATTTTGTCCAATAGCAAAAAGTTTACATATCAAGGTTGAACTATATGGGATTTATCATTTGTAACATGAGCATTTATCATTTGTAACATTATTGCAGTCATCTCCCTTGCCACTGGCAAATGACGCAACAATTTTCGATACACTAATATGCGCTTGTGAATCAAGCAATCAGTGTTGTTATGACTATGATGGCTGCCTTCGGCTTGGCTAAGCACTTTCAATAACGCAAATAGAAAATCTTAGGCAGTTTATTTTGGCGGTTTAAAGCAGTAGAATACGGTAGAGAAGCATGTTGCGCTATTTGCGATTTTCCAGTGCCAAGGGAGATGACTGCAGAGATGTTACAAATGAAAGTGTTTTGAGTCGCTAGAGCGCTCTTTGTTGGTGGTTGAAATAAATGACATACCCCTGTGCAGTCAGCCACAAACACAGCACATATGTGTGCATATATGAGGTGTGCGTACAGAAGACAGCGAAGCATTCATTCTTATTGTAGTAAATATATCGCATTGATTGTCAGTTCTACTTAAAAACATGGATGACTTCTTGAAGAGTGTGTTTGGTGACGAAGCGCCAAAAATTGTAGTCGACTTATTTCATGGTGAGTAGTATAAGTATATGCAATTATTTAGATAAGTTTTTGGTATATGCAACACCAACAGTTGAGTTCAGTTAGTTACACCATGACCACATGACCATGACCACCTTAGTTACACCAAAGAACAGTACAGTCGAGTGAGTGCCCAGTGGAGTCAGTTAGTAGTACTATAATAGTAGGTAGAAGATACCGGTTGGTAGTAGCACATAGTATTTGACCCACTGTACCTAACTCAGTCAATAATGTAGAACATAATGTAAAGCAAGGAAAATGGTTTACTTAATATCCAAAGAGTTGAGTAATGCTGTCTCACATGTCATCTTGACAAAATCGATATATCGACATAGTCGATTGTCCTTGCATCACAATTGTGGATGTGAATATTTCTTGAGCAGCCTTACCATTGCGAAAAAAAATTTGTGAACCAGGTCCAATTGAATTTTATAATAAAGAGGATGCTTAAATATTGTTTATCAATATTCTATGTATATCTTTTATTTTTAGAACAACATATTGATATGGAAGCGTTAAGGCTTGTTTTAGCAGAAGACCTAGAAATGCTATTAAAGGATTTGCCGTTTGGGTACAGGATTAAGCTAAAGGCTGGAGTGGCTAAGCTTCAGGTATGAAATGAGCCTAGTAGTATATCATAGTCAACTAGATCAGGCAACAATTTATTTTGAGTCAGCTACGCTTCCTACACCATTATATACTTCTCAAGCTTCAAACACCCCAAAAATTCAATATCAGCAATGAGAATATTTGCCGTCTGGATGAAAATGTATGTTTGATGGCATTATGAAACCTGTTTCTATGCATCAATGCTTGTCCTCATCAGGCATTACAATAAGTGGTGTCAAGTATGTATTCTTGGCATACAGAATCAATAGGTCATCTTTTTTGTAGAAAAATACTCCAGGTGTAGAAAAAGATATGGCTGAGAAAACTGATTGCGGATATGACGTAGAAGTGAAACAGCAAAAAGGTTTGTATTTCTATTTTTGATTCTATTGCCATGGTACAGACCTCACCATAAATTAGCTATATATAAAGCGAGCATTTTGTTACCACAAGTCTAATTTCAAAATATCTTGGTAATATGGTATACCTTACCATCACAAAAGCAAAACCATCAGATACATGTAGGTATTAAAGAGGGTTATGACTGCGTTGCTTGCATCATGGTGATTAATAAGACTGTATCATAAGGCATTCTAGCTTGATAATTCCTCAACAAGCTATAATTCTTTTGGCTGGTTTTTATTCTAGAAAAAATGAGCATTGCAGAAATTAAAAGAAGGCTTTTAGAGATAAGGAGTAAGAGAAACCAACAGGTTCAAGCTAAAAAAAAAGACGCCAAGAAGAAAAAAGTATCAAAAAAGGTGAGACCTGATGTATCAGTTTTTTACACATAGCCTATTTGCCATGCCATAATAATTCAAAGAGGTCAGTCTGCTTTTTAGCATTACCGACCTGTCGCCAGTTCATGTTTGAGCGCTAAAAATATTCTATACGCATCGATGATCATCTAGCACAAGCCAGAACTCATGCAACTGGGTTTACCTTTGGAAAAACTATCGAGTGTCATATAGGTGTGTCGCCTCACCTTCTAACTTGAAAATAATTTTTCAATTGTAGAGCTACAAAATCACAAGTGGTGTAAAGCGTTGTACCAAAAGCGGATGGACCCGAGACAGCAATTACCAAGTCCAGGATTATGTTGTCTGTGAGTCGGTTACTTACAAAGAGCTGGTGACTCTACTAAAGGAGAAGTTCAAAATTAACACCAAGGAATGCTGTCTTATCTATAGAGATGAACAGATTGCTGCACAAGGCTTTTCCCTGCCTCTTCTTATTAAGGGTGGATACATGGGAAAAAACCGCATATCCCTGGGATTGATGACGCCATCAACTGATGTGAGGGCCACATATTCTCTTGATGACGTAAAAGCACACCTAAGAAAACTCAAAGGTGAGCAATCACACCCATCTGAAGGACAAGAAATCTGTGATGGTACAAAATTCATACCATACAGCGACTGTGCCTCTATTCGGCTTTTTCAAGCTAAATACAATGCCAAACTGAAAACCAATGAAACCCCTTATGGTACATTTGTCCTTGTACCTAAATCAATAAAGGATGAAATGGACAATTACCTAAAAAACGAAGGCTCCAAACATGAGGACCATTATGTATTAGATCCCCCATTACGATATTATCTCCAGGTCACACCTCAAGCCCACACCATGGCCACCTATATGGAAAGGGATGTGGTAAAACTTCAAGGTTGCCATAGCAAAGCTTACCAAGATATGGTACAAACAATTAATGATGAAATAGAGTGATGCGACTTTTGCGTATGAATTTGAATCTACTCATGACTTATTCTACATTTTCATAGTTTTTTTCTGCTTTTGATTCTGCTGTAGATATTTCTATTTAGTATTGCCATGTAGAATCTGATATTGCATGTTACCGATATGGTAACCACAATATTCAAAATATTACTGTCATAGCCTATTACAATATATTTACACATGCACTCATGAATACAGGTTGTTTCAATAGCTCTCTTGTCTATGCATCATTCCCGGCTGTATTGTTTCATAACAATATTACAATTTTACACATAACTACCTTGCCATCACCTACTTTCACATCGTGCAACAATAAAAAGAAGCAGTTACAGTACCTGCAACAATGATTCTGCTTTCTTGATGATCATCATCGCACTCATTGTTTTTCCATGGTCAAATGTTGTACCCTCCCATATCGCTGCTCCTGCCTTGGCAGCATCATTGCTCTACTACACCTTAATATTTCCTCATGCGCTAATGTCAACATTGCTCAATGATAGAGCTTCATGGTAGCATACAAGTGCCCTGTGTTCAGACCACAGACCCGTTCGGCTTTTGTAAAATCTATTTCACTTTCTTTGGGAAGTTTCAATTCTGACACCCTTGTTTACCGACATAAAATCAGTAAATCAAACCTGGCAACCAAGTAACCACTCAGTGCTTGCAATGTTTTAAACAATTGATTTTATTGAAGCTCTTGAAGAGCTTTTGTCCCCAAGCTCTCCCCTGCAGCACCTTATCTTTACCACCTTACTTGTGACCATGTACACCCATATCCCATACCAAATTTGAAATTACTCTGTTGAAAGATTCTACTTGGCTCACCGGACATTGCTGCTTGCTATCTTTTTAAGTTAAACTGGTGAAAGTAGGGTGTCAATCATATCCCTGTCATGCCATTGCAGCAGTGATCACATCATTGATTGCTAGTATTCTGTTCTGTGTTCAGCACTAGGACAATCTGCTTAACTCTGACCTAATGGTACTACATTGGCATGCCGACCTCATCGATTTGGTGTGGATCCAAAGCACTCACTTCAACATGTTGGTTTAATCATAGAACATGGTTTACATTAAATATGCTTTTTGGAAAAAAATATATTTATGTTAGGAGGGCTTTTGCCTTATAAAGAAGAAGGTGGTCGACTTCTAGTGTTCAAAGGAATTTTTTTTGCATAAAACAAACCTTGTCTGAAAGCTTCTGTGTTTGAAGAAATTGACCTTTCTGGGTTTCTGTAAATTTGGTTTGATGAGCAGTTTTTCTTTTAAATAACAGTGATGGCAATCAGTAATCTACAACTTTCTTTGATGCTAGTTATGCTGGTTTATGCTTAGGAATTTCTCTTCCAGTAGACCTATCAACCATTTTATCAAGTCTCACTAGGACCGATGATAGGTCTATAGGTCCACTCTTTCAATAATATTAAGTAAAGTTTGTTTCACTTTATTGGGAGTACTATCATTGATAGAAAGTACGGTGATTATAATCTACAGCTGCCTGTATGATAATAATGTGAAATTTCCATGTTTTAAGTCCTCTTGACAAAAGCTTCCTCATGTGTCATGGATGCACTGTTGGTTTTATTACCCATTTCAGTACATGCAGATTTTGGGTGTTCTTTTGATCTATTATACTTTATACATTATTACATATTAAAGATATTAAAATATGAGGCGCAAACTCTTTGAACTTTTGGAGCACTGACTAGGTGATAGCTTCTTGTGCTTTTGTTACAGGTAATCACACTGGCCAGTGGTCACATATTATATTTATTTAATGATTGTCAAGAATGTGTATTGCCCATTAAAAAAACTGTGGTTTACCCTGATGGCAGTTTGATAAATGCTGAGTGGAAAAAGAAATATCCCATCGCTGTAGGACAACAAGTAACAACACCATGTGTGGCATGGAAAAACTGGCAATACTCCTAAATACAATACATAATATTTTAATACCAATCTATGTCAGTAAATAAGAATGGTCTATTATGACTAGTTGGTTTATGATGATTAAATTTTCATACAACCAGCCTTACTCACACAATGGTCAATAAAAATGCTGATGTACAAAATACAAAACATTGAAGGTAATAATAAGTGATGGGGAATATAAATCAGTACGTATTGGAAAGAGAATCAAGGCTTTGACATTACCTACATTGATAATTTGTTATCAGAATTTAATACTAAGAAATATTTGTCTTCAAATATAAACTACTTAACTTAAATTTAATATACCGTGAAGCAGTGAGCATTGATCCATGAAAGCCCCTAGTCTAAGTTATAGTGTGTACCAGCAAATCCTACCATTTTCTGTCTGAGAACTTAGACTAGAGAACCCATTTTTTGGCATATCACAAGTGATTAGAATAATTGTCACACAGGATGGCGCTAAAGGTGTGCCCTGAATAGCTGTCGTTGGGGAAGATAAGTATTTTCAGATTTGCTTCAGGCTAATATGAACACTCAATAAAGTGGAAGTTAAGCTTTTTCAAGAATGAATGATCAGGAGAATTTATAACAGCCTGTTATTCTAAATCATATAATTTTTTCCTGCATTGTAATAACTATGGTACCCATGAATGGAACCACATCACCTGGCCACGAAGCTTTATTGCCAATGAATAGAAAAGAAACCATGTTAGTCTTAGGCAATAGATGTACAAGACAAATCTTTGATCAAATGGTCCCTCAGCTATTTGGAGAACACTTTAAATACTTTAATAAAACAAGATTCTATTTTTATGAGAAGTTTATAGGTGAATTATATCAAACTCATAGTTGAAAATGTATGATTTTTATGTGTTTATTGCAATACATATGTAATTTGTGGCTCATTACTTTAACAACTGCACGGTTGTACATAAAGATTTGTGGAAAAAAATCCTACAACCACAGACTTTGTGATATATTGTATTAGTTGCAACGGTGGACAAACTTATAAGTAATTTTTTTAACCAAGAATATTACCAGAAACAAAAAGTTGAACGTGATCTAAGAAAATGCATGAGTCTTCCCAACTACTAAGCATAATGCAAATGCTGTGAAACTTCACAACTGCAGTCTTATTATAAAAAATGAGTCTCGAAGTTTATAATAGACTATGCAACTGTTTGTAAAGTGTCACAGCAGTTTGCCTAGTAGTTGGAAAAACCCAAAAATTTCGTTGCATTCTAAACAATGCCCATTCTTCCACATCAATGTATCAAAACAAACTTTGCATTCAGTGTAGCCATGATAATGAGGTACTGTGTAAAGGAACTCCGAAACACCAGCTGGCAACTTAGCATGTTTGCATTTCCGAATGCGATGTGTATTCCCACCACTTAAAAGTTTCCAGAATATCGTCTCTGAAAACAGCATTGAAGCAGAACCAGAGAAGCCCTTTCTCCATTCTCTGGGAGAGGTCAAGGCAGCAAATTCCTTCCAGCTCACAAAAAATATCCATGTAGACTTGGAGTTTCTGACTAGGCAAAACTCTCCTCAAAATCTTTAAATTCTTTGATTGTAGTTGGATGAGCCAAACAGCACAGCAACTTTCTTCCAGCCATCAGTGTGGTTTTCTCTGAATCGAGTTTGGATATCAGCCGATTTGAAATTTTCAAGCCCTCTATCGAGACACCAAACGGGGAACAGCGTGAAGTTTTTTCATAGCTTTAACAAAATGACTCGCAACTATCTCTAGGTCTTTGTTGATTGTTTCCATTTCGAGCCAAATAAGTTTTCGACTAAAACCATCAATGCCACCATGGATTGAAAATTCTAATCTCTTTAACATGTCATTCCCATCTATGTGCCACATATGATTGGGACCATCAGCACGATACACTCTACGTTTTAGTCGAGTTCTCCTCGACCTTGTAGCTCTTCCAGCATCAATAATGGAGAGAATATCAATCACCGTTTTCCTAAAATAATATTTGCTATATAACTCTTGGAACAAATGTGATAATGTGAAGCCTGTTAAGTATGGGGGCAAGAAAGGATACGCAACATGTTTATACAGAACTACTTGGTAAGAAAAACCTTTCGCTGAACCAATTCTAGTGTAACTATAGAATATTTAAACTAACTGACTTGAGCTCAATTTAATAAACCACCATACCTTCGCACCAGTAGGCCAAACTCTTTACGTAGAGTTTTCCATATGGCAGCATGTCCCTGATTCTCGTCAGAACTGTATACAATCTCCTTGATCGCAGATATTATGGTATCTAATAAGGATTCCACTCCTTTAGTTACTAATTATAGCTAGTTGAGGTGCTGCTGCGTAGTTCTAACACTGTATTGATAGTATGTAATATGTAGTGTTATGATATGTTATGTAATATGTAGTGTTATGATATGTTATGAAATATGTAGTGTTATGATATGTTATGAAATATGTAGTGTTATGATATGTTATGTAATGTTATGATATGTTATGTAATATGTAGTGTTATGATATGTTATGTAATATGTAATGTTATGATATGTTTTGTAATATGTAGTGTTATGATATGTTATGAAATATGTAGTGTTATGATATGTTATGAAATATGTAGTGTTATGATATGTTATGTAATATGTAATGTTATGATATGTTATGTAATATGTAATGTTATGATATGTTATGTAATGTTTGATCTTTTATTGAAATGAATACAAATGGGAGAATTAACTGGCCGGTTTAGATATTGACTGATTCCTTATTTCCCTCTGCATGTTTCACATCTACATGTATATATATAGATGTGAAACATATATATATATATATATATATATATATATATATATATATACATCTTCTATATATACATCTATATATATATAGATGCATAAGAAATTGCTCTATTATATGCTGTAGTTTGTGTATATGGATGGAAAATTATGAACTGTTTGAATATAACTCACCTGTGCCATATTCTATGTGTAACTCCGATTAACGCAGCAATCTCCTTTGTGTTCATCCCATTCTTGCGATGGCTTTTCAAGGCTTTATGATCTAAATAAATAAAAATTCATTACCATCAGATCGCCATCGATCAGTTTTTGGGTGAACTAGTGTAAATCATTGGTCTCACTAGCCATTGCATTGTTAAGTGAGTAGGATAATAGTTATAGTGACAAATATAAAAAAATCACTAATATTACTTCATCTTTGATGGTCCCACGACCAAACAGAGCGAAGCGATTGGTTGGGAGATTTATGATAAATGCACATGTGCACACAACTCCCGAAAATTATTCATCAACAATGAGACGAACCCTTGAATTAAAATTTCATCAATAAATTTAACCATCGTTTTGTAGAGTCATTAAAGTATAATAACGATACAAAACACATACAAACCTATTTAAATATGTTACCAATACTTTGTAAACCGTCGTTATTATCTTAAAACTTACCCATCTGATCGGATTATACACAAATTGACAGATTTATTTGGACGAAAATCGTTATTAAAACTTGTCAAGCCTCACTTTTATAAAAGTCAAGACCGGAAATTGAAACGCCGAGTGACAAAGAATAGAACGATTAAATCGTGCGCATTTCACGAAAAAATAACGTGCACTTTTCACCAGTCTATAGCATTGTCCGAAGCTTTTGGTGATTAACGTAGGAGTACTGAAATCGTTTCATTTTTGCCGATTTCAAATTAACTGACATTTCAGACACATTTGAGTACTTTGGTATTCTAACTGATGTCCAACGCAGTGTAAGTAAAGAATATGACGATATTTTTTTCTAACGATTTTTATGAGATTACGGTATTTAATTATAAGTTTGGATATTCTTCTTGATACTTCTTGATATTGTTATCTATGACGTTTTGAAATGTAAACAAAATTGCGCATTGATTTTCTATTATTACTGTATTACTATTACTAAGTTTGGATATTCTTTTTGATACTTCTTGATATTGTTAGCTATGACGTTTTTAAATGTAAACAAAATTGTTCATTGGTTTTCTATTATTACTGTATTACTATATTAATAATATTGGTTATTCTAATAATATCAGTGCATTTTACTTCTAATATTGCATTTCTCCTATTGCAGGGGGAGAGATATAAACATATAATATTTTCCTTTCATTATCACTGTTTGTCATGACCAAACACTTTTTTAAATAGATTTTCTAAAAATCTATATAATAAATATCACTTTTTGATATTGTTAGCTATGACATTTTGAAATGTAAACAAAATTGTGCATTGGTTTTATATGATTACTATATTAATAATCTTGGTTATTCCAATAACATCAGTGCATTCTACTTCTAATATTGGCCAATATTGCATTTCTCCTATTGCAGGCGGAGAGATATAGACATATAATCTTTTCTTTCATTATTGCTGTTTGTTGTATATAATAACACCCACACCCAGTACATTACAGCTACCATTGCAGTTATCCTATTGCACTGCAGTGTCATTTGACTGCTAATATTGCATTTCTCAACCATCCCTTTCTTTTTTCCAATATTACTTTGGTCGGGGGCTGTATGACAGTGGAATTTCTAGTGATAATATATGATTATATCATAATCCATATTATTTATTATCTAGCAATACAATTGTTATGTTCCTGTATGAATAATAGCACAAGATGTGGTTTATTCACTCTCATAGTATGTATTGCACTGTTGCCTTCCAGACCTAGTTTATATAAGCCTGAGCTATGGCTATGTAATAAATAGCTAAACAAAAGCATTACTTGTATTAGAATATTTAGCTATATTAGAATAGATAGCGCAAAGTTAGCTTGACTTAAGCTTTATGATGGCAATCTAACACCTCACTAGTCTGGAGATAATATGAACAGACGAAACGTTATGGATAAAATTGTGTTTGCTGTCTCCTTCTAGATGATCTACATATACATGGATTATCTGGTCCATAATCACTGTGTAGAGGATGTCTAGGATTTGGTCTTTTTGGTTGACGCACTGGTTCTTCGGGAGGTACCGGGATAGGTAGCCTGTCACTATTTTTATCTGATGTTTGAAATATATCTCCAGGGTGTAGGTCTTCTTCTGTGCTAAATCTAGGTTGTAGTTGTTCTACATGTCTCCTCCGTGTAGGTCCGCGTGGCCATACTCTAACATTAACACTTCGCTGGCCATAGACTTTAGTCACTAATGCTGGAACCCATCGAGGCTGATTAGATCTTTTAGGGCCACAGTATAACGCATAGCATGGATCTCCAACTTGATAGCTGTGAATCTTGTTTACTGTGTCATTCAGAAGCTGTGTATTTTTAGATTGTTTTCCTTGAGCCAAATGGGCTGGTGATGGAATAATTGTGTCAATTTTGCATCGGATTTGCCTTCCATGTAGCAGTTGGCTTGGTGAATATCCAGTCTCTAAAGGTGTTCTTCTATAATGCATCAGGAATTCTAATAATGCTGCATTAGGTGGTAGGGTAGACTTCCTCAAAGCTTGTTTAAACGATTGCACCATTCTCTCAGCAGCTCCATTTGTTGCAGGATGATAAGGAGCTCCTGATAAATGTGTAATTCCTTTTTCTTTGCACCACTGTTGAAACTCTTCTGATTTAAAGGTAGTAGCATTGTCTGTAACTAATGTGTCTAAAAAATCTTGTTCTAAAAGATCAGTAGTTGATTTTGTCGATGTAGAACTGGTCCTGTGAACGCAAGGATATTTAGTGTAAGCATCTGTGAGAACTAGCCAGTTACTTCCCATAAAGTTGATAGCATGATCTAAGTGTAAACAACTCCATGGTTTCTCTGGTAGCATCCACGGATGTACAGGATACTTTGAAGGTAGTCTCTGATTTTCAGCACACGATGTACACAACTTGCTTGTCTCCGCAATGTCAGCATCCATTCTAGGCCAGTATACTGCTGTGCGTGCTAGCTGCTTCATCCTTTGTATCCCAAAATGTCCGAGATGCAATATCTTCAGTACATGTACTTCTTTTTGTAAGCTGGTAGGAATTACTACTCTGTTTTCATAGAGTAGACAACCATTACACACAGATAGTGAGTTTGCTAACTTTTTAAATTCTTTGATTTCAGAAGTAGCTGAAGTTGCTTCCTCTCGATCTGGCCATCCTTCTGTTGTATATCTCATGACTGTAGAGATAACGTCTTTAGAAGATTCCTTGACTATTACTCCTGGATCTGTAGGGTTCAGTTGAGCTCCAATAGTTTTAATAGTGCAAATGATGTCTACGTCAGCATCGTCTTCCTCTCTGTCAAACTCAACATCTGGTCCAACAGGTAGCCGACTAAGAGCATCTGCATTCCCATGTTTGTTAGTCTTTCTATATTCAATTTCATATTCATATTGACTGAGTAAGAGAGCCCATCTTGCTAATCGGTTAGCAGCAAGTGCAGGAGTTCCTTTGTTAGGTGCAAACATTGATATCAATGCTCGATGGTCAGTAACGATGGTGAATTTTCTGCCATAGAGAAATTGGTGAAACTTCTTCAACGCAAATATGATAGCTAGTGCCTCTTTTTGAATCTGACCATATTTTCTTTGGGTCGCCGTCAATGTTTTAGAAGCATGCATAATAGGTCTTTCACTATTATCCTCATATCTGTGAAATAAGACAGCTCCAATTCCTTTTTCGGAAGCATCACATGCTATTCCTATAGACAGTTTTGAGTTGAAATGTGTAAGAACGGTGTCAGCGGTCAGCAGTTGCTTTAGTTGAAGAAAACTGGTTTCCTGTTCTGCACTTCACTTCCACTGCACATTTTTTCTAGTTAGCTGATGCAATGGTTCAGTAATCGTTGATAGGTTAGGTAAGAATTTGCTGTAGAACTGTACTGATCCAAGGAATGAACGTAAACTGTTTATGTTAGTAAGTGCAGGCATCTGTTTAACAGCATCTGCTTTTAGTCCTTTAGAAATTCCTTTTGCTGAAAGGTTATGACCAAGATATTCTACCGAGGGTTGAGCAAAATGGCATTTTTCTTTACGACATCGTAAACCTTTCTCATTCAATCTTGCAAGTAGTTGTCGCAAATTCTGTAAATGACTTGTAGCATCAGTACCACTAACCAGTATATCATCTAAATATACAGCTACCCCTGGTAGATCAGCTGTCAATTGTTCCATTATCTCCTGAAAATATCCAGGTGCTGAATTGATTCCAAACGGAAGTCTCATCTGTAGTAGTACTCCTTTTTGAATGCTAAGAGCAAGCTTTTTCTGACTGTTTGGTCCCGGGGATTTGGTTGTATGCATCAGCTAGATCAATTTTAGTATATCCGTATCCTCCTCTTAACTTGTTCATCAGGTCTTCGGGTAGAGGTATAGGCTGTCGGTGAGTCTCTAATTGTGGATTGACTGTTTGCGAGTAGTCTCCACATACTCTGATCGATTTTTGATGACTGTTAGAAAGTTGCGCTTTCCTGACCGGAACTACAGGCGTACCATATTGATTAAACTGTACTGGTTTCCAAATTCCTCTTTGAATTCCAGTTTCGTAGGCTAGATTTAATTCATCTTGAATAGCAAATGGCACAGGTCGAGCTTTGTGAAACACTGGTTTTGCATCTGCTTTGAATTTTAATTCTAGCTCGTAATCCTTTAGACAGCCTAGATCGTTGTTAAATAGATCAGGAAATTCATTGCAGTGTTGCTCGCAAGATTGTTGTAGACTTTTGTCAGCTGTTTCCTGGCCTACTACTTTACAAGTTGTAGTAGTTTGTTGACTGAGCATGTTGTCTATTGATATCCCCAATAGTTTGATTGCTCCTCTTCCTATCAGGTTGAGATTTGGAACCCGGCCAACTACAAAGTTTAAAGCAATATGATTTCTCTCTACGGTTTTAGTATTCAGCTGGCACTTTCCAATTACTTCAAACAGATGTTTTGAAGCAGATTCGTAGTTTGTCGTTGTTGTAGAGAGTACAGGTTTTCCAAGTTTACACCAGACTTCCTCAGTGATGAAGTTGTCACAGGCTCCTGTATCTAACTCCATCTCTACGATCTGTTCCTCTATCTCAATACTCTTTTGAAGTTGTTCCATATGTATTCTTCGAATAGTTTTAAGCTGTTGTTTTGGTGTAGATTTCTGTGCTATAGGCCTTTTATTAGTAGGTGCTTTTCTTTTTCGGCAGGCAACTCCTAGATGTCCTAACTTCTGGCAAAAATTACATGTAGCAGATCTGTATGGACATTCCTTAGCAGTATGTGTAGTTTCATTGCATCTGTAGCAATTGAAAGTTGTCTGTCTTGCTTCTTTGTAGTTTGAAGTTCCTGTTGGTGTCTTAGTTCTATGATCTGGTTGTACCTTGTTGACTTTTTGTTGCTCTCCATATACGGTTTCCTTGGCTATCTTGGCTGCATCCTCTGTTTCTGTCGCAATTTCAATAGCTCTTCTAAAAGATAGCTCAGTTTCTTTTACTTTGAACAGTGCTTTGAGAACTGCTTCATTATTTACTGAGCAGACAAACCGTGTTCTCATAGCTTCATCTAATGGGTCATCAATATTAGAAAAGTCACATGTGGTCGCTTCCTGTCTAATTCTATTCGCTAATTCATGAATAGTTTCTCCAGGTTTCCTTTTCATAGTACTTCAGAATTTATAACGCTCGAGTACTAAAAATCGTGTGGGATCATATTGTTCTTTTAAGAAATTATCTATTTCCTCCATGGTAACTTCATTTATAAGTTTTGGAGTCTCCAGTTGGCCAGCCATGTTGCTGATCTGTTTGTAGAGAACAGGTGACTGATTAATTAAGAACACGTTAGCTTTTCTCTCTTCAGTTATAGAGTGAGCTGCTACAAAAGTGTCATATCGATTCATGTAATCAGTCAATAGTTTGGTAGCTGGATCATACTCTGAAAACTTGGGTAAGGCTGCCGATGGTGCTAGCTTAGCTGCTGTCTCGGTTTGACCTTTCACCAGTAGTTCCATGAGTTTCTTATTTTCCTCCAGATAAGCTTGTTGTTGTTCTTGATGAGCTTTTTGTTGCTCCTTCATATTTTGGTTTTGAGCTGTAATTACTTCAATTAACTTATCCACTTCCGAAGACATACTTGTATACACTGAGAATGCTGTATAGGTTCCGGGTTATATTCTTGTAAGAATCTCAGTTGTAATGCTCAAGAATATCCCATCCTTGTCGCCAATAACTTCTGTTATGTTCCTGTATGAATAATAGCACAATATGTGGTTTATTCACTCTCATAGTATGTATTGCATTAACATGTAGAGACAACAAGGAAAGTATAACAGTAATAAATGTTACCTGTATGAATAATAGCACAAGATGTGGTTTATTCACTCTCATAGTATGTATTGCACTGTTGCCTTCCAGACCTAGTTTATATAAGCCTGAGCTATGGCTATGTAATAAATAGCTAAACAAAAGCATTACTTGTATTAGAATATTTAGCTATATTAGAATAGATAGCGCAAAGTTAGCTTAACTTAAGCTTTATGATGGCAATCTAACAACAATCATATTGTATAACTCATTCAACATTCGATTCATATCTCTCACATAGATAAATCTATTCTAAAAAAGATTTATTCTTTATTTTCCTTCTGAAATGCCTATTCATTCATTTCCTTATAATTCTTTTCTAGACATTCTCATCAATCAATCAATCAATCTGAATCAACTTAAATTTCTATCATTCTCTTACTCACTATTACTCTGAAATATACTTACATCTGTTCATAAACGCCTTTGAGTTCATCATCATAATCCACGTATTAACTTCTGTGTTTGTAGCAGCCTTTAAGAAGTCGTCGCCAATATTGCATTAAATATTGACCAACATTCAAAATGAAACGCAATACTGGCTGACTGCTGTGGAAGACGTCGGTTATTTCACCCACCAACAAAGCGCGCTCTGGCGATTCAACAGACTCTCATTTGTAAAATCATTGTTATTATCTCGATCAGTGTCGTATAGTTTCACATACGAGCTGTGAAGCTCGTAGTTTCATATAACTGTGAAACTATACCGCTCTGATCTCGGTAAGATTTAAAAAAGATAACTACGGTATTTGAGAGATCATAGCCTTCGAGTTCTAGTCGGTTTGAAAAATGTGTAGCTGTGCTGGCGATTATATACGGTATCATCAGTAGTACCATGAACATAGGAAAATAGTTTTGTATAACTTTTATAACATTTGTATAGCACTTGTAAAACATTCCGCAACGGAGTTAGGAACTACGGGCTAGGAACTCACAAATCCCTGTAGTTATCCTTATCGTAGCTACCCATTATCTTTCTTGCCATTGGCAAATCGCAAACTGCGCAACGGTCTTCGATAGATATATTACCTAATATGCGCTTGTGACTCAAGTGATCAGTGTTGCTATGACTATGATGGCCGCCTTCGGCTTGGCTAGACACTTTCAATAACGCTAGTATAAATTTCAGGCGATTTATTTTGGCGGTTTTAAGCAGTAGAATACGGTAGAGAAGCAATAACTGAATTTACTTTAAACAACAAATTGGGGTTAAAAAGTATATGCACCAATGGAATCAGAAGAGCTGTTGTTTAACGAATTTGATGAGGCTGAATATTTTATAAAAGAGGACGATGATGACGGTGACGGATTTTCATTAGAAGAAAGTGAAGACTCTGACTTGTGCGAAGAAAACTGTCAAGTCTGTATTGAGCCCAACGAAAAGTAAGTTTGTACGGTTTTAAGTAAAGCTACGATGTTTATATTGTAAGATAGTTGTCAAAGAAGAGTGTCCTGCAACAGCCTGTAGCACAAAATATGTCTCATGGAAGCTCGACTAGACGTCGTCATTTCCATTACCTACAGTTTTTAATTAAATTGATACAACGCAAACAAACTATTGGTTATTAGTTCTGTCGGAACATATGGCAATTTTAACTACAACACAGCGGTAAAAGTTGCTTTGCTTTTTTCACTGTTAAACCTTAACACTGCCATTTGCAACAGTTTTGACTTTTTTCTGACATGAGCAATAGATATGCACGGTAAGAACATCTATCTATCAAACATTTGAAATGAATATCAGCAGCATCTCTTTGCAGATGATCCGTATCTGCATGACAACGTATTAGAGTATGTGCTATTAGGAATATTGTGCTAAACATAAAATGTGTCAAATTTCTATCATATTAGTTTTGATTCTGATTCATGAAGGAGTCTGCAGCTATTTTGGTAACTACATGAAATTGAACTAACTTATATTCAGCACAACCATGGTGTCTAATATGCTAGACACTCTCTCACGTTTCAATAGTTTTTTGCAAACTTCTGCTGCAAAATGATTTTAATTAGCAAATTCATTCAGCAAACTTCATTCAGCTTGAAGTTCTATCAATCATACAAAACCTTCCAAGCATTGACAATTATCGCAGCATAATGGAATAGCTAGAAGAAGATGCCTTTGAATGAGCTTGGTGAGAATAGATGGGATTCACAATCATGGTTCCTACGCTTTTTTTATAAACTTGTATGTATTCAGTCACAATGATTTGTTAGAGTTGAGGTTATATATGTGAAAGCTACAATTTAGCCTAGTCAAATTTGTTTTAAATCTGGTTGAAATGGTGTCTGAGTTAACTAAATCTTAGTAAAACACAAAAGTTTGAATAGCAAAACATATATAATGCTTATATCAAATTGTGTATATTACAGTGAATATGCTGAAGCTGAGTTGCCTGGCAGAGTTAACCAACAAAGGCAACTCCATCACATATACATGAAAAAATACATAGACTCTCTTAATGAGGATTTGCATGAGAAGTCTATGCTCACTTCCAAAACTCGAGATGAACTGGAAAAGTGTCAAGAAAGAATATCAGACCTTGAAAAGGAAAGGGACCAACTTTATTACATGGTGCAAGAAGCTGATGAGAATGAGGATGTGTAAGAGATCTTATTTTATTGTTTAATGAAAAGAATGCTGAACATAAACTGAGCGAATACATGCCTTTGCCTGAAAGCAGTAAAGCTTATGTCATCTTTGCCTTGTAACAATTTTAGCGTGGTATTTATTGGCATTCACTAATTTTACTCTCTTTGCTTCCAATGCACAGATCTATTTATGTTTATGATACCAACTCTATATGAAACATAGAGGTTTGATAAATTATATTCATTTAGCTATCTTTGGAGTTGTCTGCTTTTGTTTTTTAAATAGTTTTGATGCTTATGCCCAGTTCAGTATTAATGTTTCACTTTGTTTTTATGAATTACTGACTTGCAGCCCTAATGGAGACAGACTGAGAGCTCAACATGAGAGAGCCATTCTAGAGCTTGAGATGGAAACTGGAATAGAAGAAGCCATTAAAGGGCGTCTCTCTCGTGCAGAGTAGGTTTTGCTTTTAACTCCAAATTCATTTAGCAACCCTACGCATACTTTTCGTTGATGCTCAAACCCAAAACCAGCAAGATAAAAGCATACATGCTGTTTTTCTACAGTAATGAAGCAGTGTTACATTCATAGACCTATTAACTATACTTAAGTATAGTATAGTTAATAGTACACTTAAGTATAGTATAGTCAATATAGGTCTATGGTTACATTATTGGCTCAATTTTAAGATTGTAGTTGCATAGCATTTGCTCCAGGTATGAACTGGCTCAATCTGAACTACAGAAAGGGAAATATCTGCTCACTGAAGATGACCTTCGGCGTGAGCATTCTGTTTTGAGAGAACAGAAACTACAAGACTTTGAAATAAGGAAAAAGAAAGATGACAGTTTTGTTCGAGGTACAGTAGATCGTAGTAATATTCAGACTTGCATGCTTGATATTACTCTGCGTTGTTTTCTTCTGTTTGATTATTATTATCATTATTAATGCAATAGATTCTTTTTGAAAAGAACATAAGTTATGAACTTCATGTATTGTAACATACAAACTATGAATATTTAGTTCAACTTTTGAAAGGTTATTCGTCGCATTTCTCAGAACTCTGTTATTTATTTTATTGTGAAGAAGTTTAGACCCTTGTCTTTCTAACAACTCAGACTTATGGAAGTCTAAACCTTTACTCAACTACACCAGCTGTTTTAATCCTCAAGATAACAAGTAGTCATGATTATATGGGTTTATTTGTTGTAATCAGTCGCGCAGTAAATCTTATAAGTGAATGCATGCAATCGTTGCTCTTTTCTCTTCCAACAAAAGGATGGCTTGCCTTTATGTAGGTAATATACACAGTGGCTTCTCCCACTGTTTGGGGTCATATGACGGGGCAGTTGGGGTATTGCTGAGCTGGCTAGGTGAAACACCGGCCCTTTGCTTAGCGAGCTTCTGCCACATTATCTAGTGATTTAGCCAACTTTTTTATTAGTGTAAAAAATTTAAACGCTATTAGGGCAAATTTGACTAAAGAATGCATCAGATACCATTAGAGTTATTATTAGGGTTATTATTGGCTTTTGTTAACAAAAAATCTTGTAGTCGATTTAAGAAGTTTTTGATAAAAGTCATAATGACAGACTGTCAGAATGCAAAAACCAAACTATATACTTGGAATTTTACACACACTATTTTTTGTATATAAAGGGTGGCACAATTTAGTCATCCAGTCAACATCATTAAATATTGTTAAGCGCACACCTGTCTCTGATTGTCAGACACATACAAGCACCGCAAAAAAGCTCTAAAAGATGCAGCGGAGGCATCAAAAGAGTACGAGAGACGAGGTAAACACGCACTCAGTCAGGCAATGAAAGCTAAGGAAGAGACGAACAAATACCTCAAGCAGACCATGCAAGAGTGAGTCCTCTTCCACAAGTACCTAACTGTACCAAGTCTTTAGGCGCTGAACTTGTACAGTTACATTCATTTATGCGTGCTGCTGTTGCATAACGTACAACTGTACAACAATGTACTGTACATATACAACAACTTTCCATTAACTAAGATCAATGACTGGATACGTAATTATGGCTGTGGTGAAAATAATGATAACAGTAATATCTAGGATGTTTTATATCACTTCCTATTTAAATAAATGGTAAAAAATATGAGTGTATAAAGTAAATACACGAAGTTCAACTCATCTCATGTATCTATCGTATATCACTAATATAACAGTGAAATATGCAAAAAATGCATATATAAAAGTTCATACTAGGTGAACTATAACCTTTTAAACTTTAAGTTGTATGTGGGATTCTTTGACATTAAAATACTCTAGCTTACCGTCCAAAACTTCACATCACAGAGTCAGAGAATTGGCTGTGCTTCTTAAGCTTTTAAAATGATTGTCTATGTACCTCATGGGCCGATAATGCCTAACAGTCGGGCCGATAATGCCTAGCAGTCGGGCCGATAATGCCTAGCAGTCGGGCCGATAATGCCTAGCAGTCGGGCCGATAATGCCTAGCAGTCGGAACACTTGGTTGGATAACTACAGACTTGGGTTCTATCCATTCATAGGCCGATAAGAAAGTGAATATTCTTTTTCCACTGAATGAACCCTCATCTGCTCCAGCCACCTTGACAACAGATCTGCTGAAATAAGACAACGACTATTTTTTTGCATATTAGACAACTCCTAACAAGTAACTGCTTTATTGAAAACTATTTGTTATAGAATTCGAGATCAGACAAAACAGGAGAATGAGCGACACAGTGCTGACTTGAACAGAAGAATTACGGCAGTTCTTTCTCTCAAAAACAACATCACTACAAACAGGGTAATTTTTTCAATAGCTTTTCATTATTTTTTTATACCTGCCAAGATTTAGAAATAGTTATAGTTTAACTGATGTTTGCTATGGAAACGTCTTGGGCTGTATGACCTGTTACACTTTTGATGAAATAAGTGTCATCCACTAATAAAACTGAATGGCTGTACTGTTAGGCATGCATTTACCTTGGAATCATCATCTTTGTAAAACCTATCTTAAAGTATCGGTTGTTTAACCTTTTGAAGAATGGATAAAACATTCAAATCTGCAAGTATTTGTTATGATATGCTTTGAATTTCTATCAGAAGTTTGCAGAAATAATTCATATAATGTCTGTCTTTTTAAAAGGTAAACTGGTACATGCTGATTATTTGATGTAGAGAATTACCACAGTAGTGAGAAATTTAATAAACTTATGATAAACCTAATAATTGGGTTTATCATAAATTTATCAAAATTTTCACTGCTACTGTTGTGAGTCTCTACATCAAATAATTAGCGTGTACCACTACTTAAGTTGGGGGGGGGGAAGGATAGATGTATAATTATTATATATTTAAGTAGTGAACACCAAAAATAGGGTGATTTTTTATTGTTCGTTCAAATCAGGAGGTGGAGTTAACATCTGTTTACATACAAACTCCTACTGCAAGTGTACATTTCTAATTTCTTTGCCCACAACTATTATCACCTTGTATGCTGCAATAGACGCAATGTATTTGCATGGGTACAGGAGAACATCAATGCTCTAAGAGCGAGGAACAAGGATTTGGAGAAAGACGCTCAAAAAGAGGACAAAGTCTTTATGGACCAGATAACTGCAGAAGGCGGAGATGCGCAGACAGCACTACTTGTAAAAAAGAGAATTGAGCAGATGGAGAAGAACCAAGCGTAAGTTTACCTTGTACTTACATCTAAGGCATTGGAACTTACTATCTTATATCCGGTACCCAAAGTGCACCAACTTTTCACAGGTTCATAATTTAAAACAAAGGTGCGGCGCTGGTAGGTAGGAGGGGCCCTGGTAGGTAAGAGGGTGCGCTTACCACTCGAACTCACGCAGCAGACCTTTTTGAATTTTAGAAGCTGTTGAGTGCACAAAATATTTGACCACTTTTGTCCATTTAAGGAGCTTTTATCATAAAAAGAACTGGTCTAGGGCAACATATACAGTATGTACGCAGACATATTTAGACTAAGTAGACCATGATACAACAGTTTGAAGATATAAATGTAACGGACTACGGTTGCCTGTAAAACATGTGAAATTGAAGACAGTATTAAAGTTCACAGGTTGTGAGAGCTGATGACCTACTCAGCAGGCATAAAATAATAGCATTAGAAAAAGAATAAATATTAAAATGAAATTTCTATACCCATCATAGATCTCCCAAACATTGAAATATTTTAGGCAGCAAAACAGGGCTATAATCCTCCTTATGATATGAATTATTTTTTACTATAATATTATTTACGTAATAGATGTATATATAAATATACCGTGTTTTAATATTCTTCTCTTGACCGTTGTGAACAGTTGAGAACTTGAAATTGCCATAGCTATTTACGACGAGAACTGAACTATAGATTTTAATGTCTGCTATAATAAACCAGTATGAGATGCCTAATAACGTGTACCGATCCAACAACTAGGAACATAAGCTATTCTTATATGCAATCTACATAGAGTTGTAAACAAGACAGCACATTTTACATGTGAATAGTTTGCTATTTTGTTTGGCAATACACTTAAAAGCTGCAGCATGATGTTTGTGTTTAGATCTACCACCTTTCTTAGGCGTAGTGTCCATGGCGATACATAAACAAACACCTAACATTTTTACTGATTCAGGGAACCAATAAAATGCTTCAGATTTGTTATTAGTGACTCACTGAGATCATACTTGTCACCACACTTGGAGCACTTCTCATATCTTAACAACGATATAATAATTAGGCCCTCTTCTAGTATCTACAGCTGGTAAACAGTTTTAATGCACTTGAAGGTAATGATTCATGTTTAATTATGTTTCAATAACCACGCAAAACTCTACACTTGGGTTAAACTAAAGAAATAACAAATATAAAGTTCTCACATTTTATATGTTTTATGGTAGACAATTTCTTTGTTTTGATCGATCAGGTCAGAGCGACAGTGATAGAATATCTAATATATATTAGGTATTCATTATTAGAGTGAGCAACCGTAACTGATTACTGGCTGATCTCACTTATAGAAACCAAAGAATCTTACATGAAATGCCCAGATAGGTTCTAGCGAAATCCGGTTTGCATCTGAAAATATTAAAATACTAGGTCAGAAGGATGTTTCCGTTTTTATGTTTGCCTAAGCGAAACTCTAACAGCTATGTTGTGAAAACTAAAGTTGGTCTCATCCATTATTTGGGCTCTTGCTTTGCAGCGAGCATGAGGTGAAACAAAGAGCTGCTGAAGTGAAAATAGCCTCAAAAATCATCTCTGAAGAAGAGCAGTTTAAGAAACGTAAACAAGCCTACCCACACCTTTGGCAAGAAAAGAAATGGGTTGATAGTCTCGTAAGTGTGAAACCTTTCATAACAGTCTGGATCAGCCTCTTTAATGATCTTTAGGTATATTGCTACATGCATGCTGCTGGCTGTGTGTGTACTGACTGAGTGTATGTATACTGACTGAGTGTATACTGACTGTGTGTATGCTGACTGAGTGTATACTGACTGCATGTATACTGACTGTATGTATACTGACTGAGTGTATACTGAATGTGTGTATACTGACTGAGTGTATGCTGACTGTGTGTATACTGACTGTGTGTATACTGACTGAGTGTATACTGACTGCATGTATACTGACTGTATGTATACTGACTGAGTGTATACTGACTGTGTGTATACTGACTGAGTGTATGCTGACTGTGTGTATGCTGACTGAGTGTATACTGACTGTGTGTATACTGACTGTGTGTATACTGAGTGTATACTGACTGCATGTATACTGACTGTATGTATACTGACTGAGTGTATACTGACTGTGTGTATACTGACTGAGTGTATGCTGACTGTGTGTATGCTGACTGAGTGTATACTGACTGTGTGTATACTGGCTGTGTGTATACTGGCTGTGTGTATACTGACTGTGTGTATACCCACTGTGTGTATACTGACTGAGTGCATACCGACTGTGTGTATGCTAACTGAGTGCATACCGACTGTGTGTATGCTAACTGTGTGTATACTGACTGTGTGTATACTGACTGTGTTATACTGACTGTGTGTATACTGGCTGTTTGTATACTGACTGTGTGTATACTGACTGCGTGTATACTGAGTGTATACTGACTGTGTATACTGACTGTATATACTGAGCGTATATACTGAGCGTATACTGACTGTTTGTATACTGACTGCGTGTATACTGAGCGTATACTGACTGTTTGTATACTGACTGCGTGTATACTGTGCGTATACTGGCTGTTTGTATACTGACTGTGTATACTGAGCGTATACTGACTGTTTGTATACTGACTGCGTGTATACTGTGCGTATACTGGCTGTTTGTATACTGACTGCGTGTAACTGTGTGTATACTGGCTGTTTGTATAATGCCTCGCATAGTAACAGTATTAATATTTAGCATTTAATCTCTGCATATGCATATTCACAGTTATTACACTGGCGGACATTGTTGTTATTAATTTTCTCTTTTTTGTTATTGAGTTCCTTCGGCAGCAACATCAGTATTCACTTGAAAAAACTCTGTACCTTGCGGATAAAGCTCTTCGCAATAAGTATTATAAAATTGTTATAACTTCATATCATCAGTATAAGTTTTCTGGTGAAAATCGTTCAAATGTAGTGTGTATGTTGAAAAAGTTTGGTTTGATTTGATTTGAATTTCACAGAATGTCAAGCCGCACAAGAAGAAGAAACTCAGAACTCTGGCTACAGACGTCACCTCTAGCAATGATTATGACAAATACATCTCTCAGTTAGACTCACTTCCTAAGCTGGAGGCTAATGACCAGCTTATTAGAGGCCTTCAAGCCCCTCCCATGGGCACTAGACGGGATTCCAGTGATGACGAGGCTATTGTCAACAAGTTGTCAAACACTTTGCCCGCAAATGATGGATCCAAGGCTACGAGCACAAGTATGGGCTAGTTTGAAGCTTTATAACCTCTTATACCTAATTACCTAATGCTAGTAGTTGCATAATCTACTAGAAATTCTTAGCAGGCGTTAAAGAGAGTTCAAGGTCAACCGCTGTTATTTTCTATATAGTAAAGTGTTGGCTGGTGTGAGATAGAGCCTGTTAATCATCTTAGAGTATCTAACCTGCATCCTTCTGTTGTCCTTAGATGATTCTGTCACACTAGCCAAACCAGAGTTTGAAGGAATGTGGAACAAGTTTGAGAAATACGTTGTTCCAAAAGAGGTTGTTGTGGATGTCATCAAGGGGTCAAAGGTTAGCAAAATGGACCAAGACATCATGAGAGAAAAACTACAAGTGCAAAGAGAAAACATAGTACAAACACAGGTCGCAGCGGGTCGAGAGTTCAAGGAGAAATCCTCTTTTAACAGCAAACCTACTGTTGTTCATTTCAAGGTTTGTTCTCGCTCAAAGTTCAATATCATTGTTTCTGAAAGAATCAAAGCCTGCCATCTTGGTCCCTACTTTAGTAGTAGCATGAGCTGCATGTTTGTAGGAAAATTCGCCAATTTATGAAAACACGTTTTGCGTTCTCTAATAGCTTTTTTTGACATTCCAAACATTTTCCAAGGGCTGCTTAGTGCTAATACGAATCCATGGTTTTATTGCCAACTTAGTGCTAATATGAATCCATGGTTTTATTGCCAACTTAGTGCTAATATGAATCCATGGTTCTATTGCTAACTTAGTGCTAATATGAATCCATGGTTTTATTGCCAACTTAGTGCTAATATGAATCCAAGGTTTTATTGCTAACTTAGTGCTAATATGAATTCATGGTTTTATTGCCAATTTAGTGCTAATATGAATCCATGGTTTTATTGCCAACTTAGTGCTAATATGAATCCATGGTTCTATTGCTAACTTAGTGCTAATATGAATCCATGGTTTTATTGCCAATTTAGTGCTAATATGAATCCTTGGTTTTATTGCCAACTTAGTGCTAATATGAATCCATGGTTTTATTGCCAACTTAGTGCTAATATGAATCCATGGTTTTATTGCCAACTTAGTGCTAATATGAATCCAAGGTTCTATTGCCAACTTAGTGCTAATATGAATCCATGGTTTTATTGCCAACTTAGTGCTAATATGAATCCATGGTTTTATTGCCAATATAGTTCAAAGCAATAAACCGTTTACAATCAAATATCTTTCCCTACGATGACAAAGATATTTGTAAAACTTCAATTTCAATCAACCTAACCTCATGGTACATTTTTGGATCAGATTTTACTGTAAGTTAAAACTGTAATAACTTGAGTGGACTTATGGTCTCAGCTATTTAAGTAGTCCCTCTAATTTTGATTGTGAGCTACACTTTAAAAATACTCCAAACGTGTTTATATCAATAAGTTCAGCACATACATTATCACTGCTAGAAAAGTGTGAATAGCAAATTTATTTGCCTTCTGATTATAAATTCTTTATTCTCTTTTGTCTAGGACTTTGACGTTGGGAAATCCTACAAAAAGAGAGTAACTCTCACAAATGTCAGTTACAGTATCAACTTCTGTAAACTGGTTGGCCTTTCAGATCACCTCAAAGACTTTCTGGAAATAACGTATGTATTGCATGTATGGTCTCGAATTTTAAAAACTAGTGTGAGTTGTTCAAAACTAAAAAAAATGTAGCATGCGTGTTTCATGTTACTAAGCACAAAATACAACCAGTTATTAGCTTGAATTTCCTGAGAAGGTTAAACAATAGTTTGTTCAACAAACATAGACTCTGGTCCCATGTTCTGCTAAGACTCACAAGCCGTAAGTTAATGTTCATTAGATTTTAAAGGAAGTTGGTAATCATGTATCAAATTTTGCTGTCCTTAAATTGTGACACCTGCTTTTTATGTTACATATTTACACTAAAGCACTACTGTCATATATTTTTGTCAATAAACAAAGAATTTTATATTAACCTTGGAAGGTCCTTTTCTGTTTCCTTTTCTATTGAATTAACTAGAAGGAATACATAATTTACAGTAGATTTGTAAGTATTATTGTTGATTTTTGGTATCACTGTGGGGGCATCTTTAAACTATCATGATATTAAAACTGTATTGTTTGTAGGTTTGATCCACCTGGTCAGCTGTCAGCTGGCATGACATGTGAGCTGCTTATAATGTTTAAGCCCATGATCAATGAAGACTTGGAGGGTGTGATCAACTTCCTGTCCCAGACAGGGCCATTTGAACTGCCTGTTGTCTGTTCTACAAAGAAATGTGATGTGAGTATAAGATCTGGAATGTGAGTAATGGTTTTTTAAGGGATTGGCATTGCAGTAATTTTCATATAATGATTTCAGCCACCTGCTATAGCATGCCACAATTCCTCAAGATACTTGTTTCAGACTCTACTAATTTGACATGACAAACAGATAAATGACTGCTGTCAATTGTTACTTGCAGTGACATATCAGGTATTATGAAGACAATTCTGATGAGTATAAAACATAATAAATAAAATAAAAATACATGTTTTTTATTGCACTCTAATTTAAAAAATGTGCTATATCAATAAATAATTATAATTATATAATATAATATTTAATATATATATTATATATATAGACAAAGTGGACGCTGCACAGTTCGTTACAGAGTGCTCAATGATAAATCAGAGCTAAATTATAAAATATTTATAAGTGGAACTTCACTCTTGGAAGTGAAGTTCCACTTATAAATATTTTATTATATATATATATATTTAATATAATAAATAATTATCTGTAAATATCGGTTGCTAGTGACATCACTTACCTGCTGTTGCATGTCACATATATACTTCTGTTTTATAATCATATCACTAACTAACCAGAGACAAAACCTCTCTATGTAGCTGTCGGTGGATATGACAGAAGTACAGTTTGGTACAAGTGTCATTGGAGAGACTCTAAAACGTCACATCACCCTTAGGAATGACGGAGCCTTAGGAACAAGGCTGATGTTTGGTAAATACACCGGGAAGGATCATCATATTATAACCGCAGCTCCTGCTGACTTTGTACAGCGGGTGGGTTCACCACTTCTTTAATCTAATTTCCATCGCGTTGGCTACTTTTTGTTAAGTAACTACCGGCCTCTAACTAATAGCATTAACTACCTGCCTCTAACTAATAGCATTAACTACCTGCCTCTAACTAATAGCATTAACTACCTGCCTCTAACTAATAGCATTAACTACCTGCCTCTAACTAATAGCATTAACTTGTTGCTAGTTATTTTAGCTGGTCATACCAACGTTCTGTTAAGAGATGTGCCCATAAGTAAGCTCTGTTATTTAGTTGTCAGAATTCTTACAGGATTTAAGCATTCGTACTGAGAGACCTGACTAATCTGATCTTTAGTTTACCATTTGTGATGTGATGAACTGAAATTATCCTAACAAAGTAACCATTTTCATTTACTAAATATATATTATTTTATTGTAAATAATTTCATTTCATTCAGAAATGTTTTTTAAATTATGCCATACAAAAATCATAAAACAAAAAAGGGCAACAGTTAGCCTTTAAAATCAAATAAATAGTTTGACAAATAGTGTTTAAAATGCCTTTCTCTGCTAAGAGAACGGATATTAGGTAGAAGATTGCTAAATCAGCTGGCAATAATGCTTTCAAAATAATTGTTAGATGATGTATGCAATTCAATCATAGCACGTAAGTTGAAATGAAGAAAATATATAAAAAATTATTTAAAATTAGATGTATATGTCAGTAAAAAATCCAAATGAAGAGTTCTGCTATTTTTAAGATAAAATCTCTGTTCTCTTTGTGAAAAATATACTTAATGTATGTATCTCACTTATGTTTGAAGGAAGACACACCTATGAGTGATAATGGTTTGCCAGATAGCCCTAAACTTCAAGGAAATGCTGATGCATCTGAAAGTGGGGTGAGCAAACCCATCTCACCAGCTGGCACTCTTGCTAATAGGTCGCAATGTGAAGTTGAAGAGGTAGCTGGTTCCAGCACCAAGCAGAGAAGCTTTGATGAAGGTTCGATTTACGCATTAGCGTATTTTAACCATTGACAGAAAAGCGGTAGAGCAGTGTATCCTGTCATGGCTTCAATTTTCTATCAACCAATTACTTTTTGTCACTGCTTACAGCGAGCTCGATTGGAGCAAGTCTTTCTGAAGATCATGACCTTGACCTTGATGGCATGATGGTCAGTGATCAGAACTCGACGCTCATAAAACCATTCTCCCAAGAAAAGCTGGAGATTGTCTGGAAGCCAACTGTACCTGGAAAGTGTGATGCTCAGTTCATTCTATCATTTGAGGATGAGCTTTCTGCTGATGTGAGTTCATAACACTCATCTTATAATGCTGCTGATGTGAGTTCATAACACTCATCTTATAGTGCTGCTGATGTGAGTCCATAACACTCATCTTATAATGCTGCTGATGTGAGTTCATAACACTCATCTTATAATGCTGCTGACATTAGTTCATAACACTCATCTTATAATGCTTCTGACATGAGTTCATAACACTCATCTTATAATGCTGCTGATGTGAGTCCATAACACTCATCTTATAATGCTTCTGACATGTGTTCATAACACTCATCTCATAATGCTGCTGATGTGAGTTCATAACACTCATCTTATAATGCTGCTGATGTGAGTTCATAACAGTCATCTTATAATGCTTCTGACATGTGTTCATAACACTCATCTTATAATGCTGCTGATGTGAGTTCATAACAGTCATCTTATAATGCTGCTGACATGTGTTCATAACACTCATCTTATAATGCTTCTGACATGAGTTCATAACACTCATCTCATAATGCTTCTGACATGAGTTCATAACACTCATCTTATAATGCTGCTGATGTGAGTTCATAACACTCATCTTATAATGCTGCTGACATTAGTTCATAACACTCATCTTATAATACTGCTGATGTGAGTTCATAACACTCATCTTATAATGCTGCTGATGTGAGTTCATAACACTCATTTTATAATGCTGCTGACATTAGTTCATAACACTCATCTTATAATGCTTCTGACATGAGTTCATAACACTCATCTCATAATGCTGCTGATGTGAGTTCATAACAGTCATCTTATAATGCTGCTGACATGTGTTCATAACACTCATCTTATAATGCTGCTGATGTGAGTTCATAAAAGTCATCTTATAATGCTGCTGACATGTGTTCATAACACTCATCTTATAATGCTGCTGATGTGAGTCCATAACACTCATCTCATAATGCTGCTGATGTGAGTTCATAACACTCATCTTATAATGTGGCTGATGTGAGTGCATAACACTCATCTTATAATGCTGCTGATGTGAGTCCATAACACTCATCTTATAATGCTGCTGACATTAGTTCATAACACTCATCTTATAATGCTTCTGACATGAGTTCATAACACTCATCTCATAATGCTGCTAATGTGAGTTCATAACAGTCATCTTATAATGCTGCTGACATGTGTTCATAACACTCATCTTATAATGCTGCTGATGTGAGTTCATAAAAGTCATCTTATAATGCTGCTGACATGTGTTCATAACACTCATCTTATAATGCTGCTGATGTGAGTCCATAACACTCATCTTATAATGCTGCTGATGTGAGTCCATAACACTCATCTTATAATGTGGCTGATGTGAGTGCATAACACTCATCTTATAATGCTGCTGATGTGAGTCCATAACACTCATCTTATAATGCTGCTGACATTAGTTCATAACACTCATCTTATAATGCTTCTGACATGAGTTCATAACACTCATCTCATAATGCTGCTGATGTGAGTTCATAACAGTCATCTTATAATGCTGCTGACATTAGTTCATGACACTCATCTTATAATGCTTCTGACATGTGTTCATAACACTCATCTTATAATACTGATGATGTGAGTTCATAACACTCATCTTATAATGCTGCTGATGTGAGTTCATAACACTCATCTTATAATGCTGCTGATGTGAGTCCATAACACTCATCTTATAATGCTGCTGACGTGAGTCCATAACACTCATCTTATAATGCTGCTGACATTAGTTCATAACACTCATCTTATAATACTGCTGACATGTGTTCATAACACTCATCTTATAATACTGCTGATGTGAGTGCATAACACGCATCTTATAATGTTGCTGGTGTGAGTTCATAACACTCATCCTATAATACTGCTGACGTGAGTCCATAATACCCATCTTATAATGCTGCTGATGTGAGTTCATAACACTCATCTTATAATGTTGCTGATGTGAGTTCATAATACTCATCCTATAATACTGCTGATGTGAGTCCATAACACTCATCTTATAATGCTGCTGATGTGAGCCCATAACACTTATCTTATAATACTTGCTATATATTCTTTTGCTTTTTAAATATTTTAATCAAATCAGCAGCTTTGATGAAATACATATAATACGTAGTATTATTGACACATAGTCAGTTATAATCACTTCTATGTGTCAACATGCAGAGGTTTCTTTGATCACAGATACAGATATATTTAGTTCATCTTAAGATACAAATGCTTTGTATAAAAATATATATGTGGCTATGTGCAGGTGGAAAACAATAAAACACAGTGAGCTACTTATATGTGTGCATTAGTGCGCGTGTGTCTATGAGCAATCCCTTGATTATCGAGTAGGATATCTGCTCAGTTTACTGCAAGCCGAGGCTGTACATGTTTTAAGGGCATTGTTTCACAAGCAATGGCTCTATGATCTTGGCTGGACATGTCTGAGTACAGGGGTAAAAGAACCTCATTAACTGTGACATGCCCAGCTGCAGAGAGCAATTCAAGGTTGAATATCATTGCTGTTATTATCAGTGACATTCTTTGGGAATTGAACCCCAACCAGTTGTTTGTAGGTCAGGGGTTCTAGACCACTAAACCACAGCCACTCTGCTATGAAATGGTTATTTGTCTGTTCATACTTAAAATTAAAAATAAACAGTCTATGTATTTATATATGAATTTAGATAACGTTAACCAGCAGTGGAACAGCCATAGATGTACCAGTTTATGTGACAAGACAGAACATCGATCTTCAAATCTGCACCCTTGATAGACTCTACCAGGACTCTATTATAGTAAAAAACAGGTGTGTATCTATGTCTATGAACCTGAGTTCTGAGCATACAGCCAAACTAGTTGTAACCACAAGATAATGCAAACTTTGAATGCTGTTACACAAGTGATGAAGATCCCACGTTTTTACGTACAACATAATTTGCACAATTATCAAATCTATCTTGTCTACATCTAATTGACAATATTAAAGAATTTTTTAGAAGTTGGTTTGTATGACTCACAACAATTCTTGATTAGATCACCAGCCTGATATCACGTATTGTATAGCATTTATTTACTAGTTTTATAACATGTTCAACAGCAGGTTTTCTGTTCTCTTTTTTAGAGCTACGAGTGCTCTCAAACTAATGTTTGAGGTGCCAAAATCTCTAAGGAAACACATGGAGCTGCTGCCTAAAACTGGTTTTGTTCAAGCCCAAAGCTCTTTCTCAGCCCAACTGAAATTTCTTCCACGGAGTACAATAGCTGAAGATGCCCTTGAGTATTTTGACAAGAGCACGGGTGTACTGGAAGTTCCATTAATCATTCATGTTGCGGATCAGGTGAGCGAAATGCTGCGGCATCAATGATGCCTGATTTGCTATCATGTTTTGTTGTTCAGGCAAAAAATCCTGTGGTATTACTGAAGTGGAGCTAGACTTTTATTGTGAGACGGCAGCTAGTAAACTGATAAGTTCATTTTAGTCATATTTTAATGGAACAGCTGATTCTTAAAAGTATAATTTGTGAAATATTAAAAATGCAGAATCGTCTCCTCTAAAATGGCCTTATCTTTAAAATTGCTGTATCAAATGCAATGATTTCTTGCGGTTGATAAGTATCCACCTTCGAAACATGATGCAAAATTTCAACTCTTTATGTTCTTTTTGAGCTGAAATGGTTTTTTGGTCGAGCGTGTTTTCTTGTGTTTTTTTTTAACTCGTGATTTTTGAGTGTGACTTTCTTTAGTTTGCTGCCATTTTGCACTATTTTAGACTCGACCTGTGCCATTTGTGGTACACGCTATTGTGACCAACTCTGATCTAGAGTTCAGCGTTACTGAGATAGACTTTGGCCACAGCACTATTTACGAGTCTGCTAGAGCGAGCATTCAGCTGACTAACAAATCCATACTTCCTCAGGAATTTGGCTTCATGGGTTTGCCAGAGGTGAGTTCTACAGAAGTGCGCAGCCAAAGCTTAACTCTAGGGCAACGACTGCGTAAAAGGTTGATAAAAAAGTCATGGCTTTATCAGAAGTAATTTGTTTTGCTTGTCATCTTCAGATTCCAGCTTTTGTGCAAACCATTAAGATAATATTATTTCCAAATGTTGCACGATAGTAGCCTGTAGGTCTGCACGACAGTAGCCTGTAGGTCTGCACGATAGTAGCCTTTAGGTCTGCACGATAGTAGCCTCTAGGTCTGCACGATAGTAACCTCTAGATCTGCACGATAGTAGCCTCTAGGTCTGCACGATAGTAGCCTCTAGGTCTGCACGATAGTAGCCTCTAGGTCTGCACGATAGTAGCCTGTAGGTCTGCACGATAGTAGCCTGTAAGTGGAATGAGTCGGTTAAGCAATTATGGAAAACCATTGATTGAACTACCTGAACAAAACTTCAAAGTATAATAATAACAAAAACAACGTATAAATTAGCATGAACTGTTGAGTGGAAAGTGCAGGAAAACTGTTGCGGTGCATATGTAATTGGGCAAGTAGTACTGTTTCATGCACAGACAATATACAGCAATGACATACATGCGCTTGTTGAAGCCAACCTTGATTTTTAACCTTTTTCTCCAGCAGTACTATTAATCTTAGTGTTTATATGATACAGTGAAACTGAGTCAAACAGAATCATACTTCTGGCTGCAAGTCTTACTAAGTCAGCCGAATTTTTTTAAATTTTCAAAACAGGGAGTTTTATATCAGCAGCCTTATCAGCTATTTTAAAGGCAATTCTGATGCCAATAAAATATAATGACCAGTATACATGTATTCATCTCACACTGGTTTACAGAATGTAGAAAAAAATTGAGATCTATCAGTGTACTGTATGTCTTGATGAAGTTTATACAATGCTATATGGTTTAGATCCCGGGTAGGAAATACTACATTCAATTTATTTTTTAGTTGGTAAATTGATGATTACAATTTTAGTATGTGGACATTCAACCTAATGACGGTTTTGGAATTGTCTTACCAAAAGAGACAATAGATCTGGACATTGTATTTAGCCCCCCAAAGGCCAAGAACTACAATTTTGAGCTCTGCTGCAAATCTCTCATTAACAGGTATTCTGTATTAAACATTGCAGGATTTTGAACAATATATTAGCTGTTCGCAAGTTGATTGGATTTCTGGAAGGAAAACATGCCTTACTTATATAATCTTACAGGGAGTTTAAGATCAAGTGCAAAGGGGTGGGTGTGCACCCACCCATGGAACTTTCTGAACAAGTTGTGCATTTTAAGGCTACCTCTATGAATGACTATTCCATAAATGACTTATACATAATCAACAACCATCTCTCCACCAATGAGTACACCCATCCTGTACCGCGCATAGGTGAGTTGTCTTCCCATCAGATACCCAACTTTGATGACACTCTACCTTTTTAAAATTGTCTGTATGATTGCATGCTTGAAGTATGTGCCGTAAAACCTCTAACTGAACACGACCTCTATTTGATCGCCACTTTTACAATCATTGATCTTTATGAACCCATAATATCAAGTGAGCAGTAAAAGTGTCCACAAAATTGTATTAAGAATCGTTTACATTGATAACAATCAGTTTTTCCGCTATCGGACTCCAAAGCTTTTTTATTAAAACTTTAAAAGCAACACCATAAAAATAATTAATAACTGTCTCAGGTTATTGTATATGTATATACAAATGGTTTATATTTACAATGGTAGATGAATGACTAGTTTTAGGCCAAAGGTTACATTCAGCTAGCAATACTTTTACGAGTCGCATTTATGCTAAATGCAACTTGTAAAAGATTTGCTCTGCCAAAAATTATTTGGACACTAATATCGACTAGTTTAGCAGTACAGAAGAAGAGTTGAGGCCAGAAGATATTGTGGAAGGTATTGGACAACCAGAAGATTCTTGTTCCATCGAGCGCAACAATCAGAACGCTGCTATCCAAGCAAATGATGTAAATAATTTTGTTCAAAAACGTTAATTTTTGTTTCTGCATATAATAGAAGTGTGGTTTGTTATGTCACTTCTTCGTGAATATATATTTGCAGCATTTGGTAGATTATCACTATATAACTTATAAATTTGCAGATTTATAGCATATTACTTATTAGCATGATTGCGGTAATCTGAACTCGGCGGACAATTGATTGAAGCTTATAACCCCACTTCTATTGCACATAAAAAGCCAGTTTTGATGCAAACTGTAACAACCACAACAATGAGTGCTATGACACTTTATGCAATATTGTTAAATATAAATATAAGATAAAAATATGTCTTCAAATTTAGAATGAAATAAAAATTGAAAGCTCTAACAAATTGCAGAGTAGAACACAGGCCATAATATCATCGCAGGTTAATTGCAAGCAATAGATATCAACTGATAGAGATATCTCTCAGCTTCTCAAGGCACATTTATTAAGAGATCTTTGACAATTTGGAGGTAGGTTAGCAGATTTATTGCATCCAAAAGGTTTAATATCACTCTCCGGGAAGGAGAGGGCAAAATATAGGCGACATTGGCTTCGCCCTTAAAAGGGCTAAATTTATCTTCCCAAAATTCCAACAAGCGATTTAAAAAATATACCGCCAGCCTCTATTTGAACACCACTTCCAACTGACCACCACTATATAAAAAGGTTTGAAAAATAGAAGGCCATGATGTTCAATTAGAGGTTTCACAGTAGTTGCGTAACATGACACATTTTTCTAGAGTTTCGACCGTTATTTATGTGATGCGTTTCCAGTAGCAACTAGTTACTTAGAAAGTGAAACAAAAAACATCTTCTCTTTTACCAGGGAAAGGAGCAATTGCACCTGTAGGTCCTACAAGCTTTGAGTTCAAAGTTCCTGAAGGGGCCCCTCTCAATCTCTATCCATCTGTTGGCACAGTGAAACCTGGAGAAGTATATATGACTTTCACACAATCTGAATAGAATAACTTGCCTTGTAACTAGAACTTACTACTTACAGTCCTACAATTATAGACTATGTCAAGTTGCCTATTTCCTTTTGCTAATTATTGCTTTTGGCATCATGTAGTTACCAGTGCTGTTTTAAACAACATTGGTACAGTCTGTATGACAGGGCAGACAACAACCTAGTTATTTTTATTCTTACTAACTTGTTAAACTGTAAAATGTTGTGCATTACTAAAAATGTTACAAGTGGTCATAATAGTTTCAAGTTTAGTGATTATATTTATGATAAAGTTTGACTGCTGAAAATTTGACCACCAAATAATTACTTTAATAATTGTTTACTAAATAATTACCTTTGCTGTTCTCTTTTAAAGTAAACTTATACTCATTTCTATAGAAGATCTAGCATCTCAATAACAACATATACTTATTTCTATAGAAGATCTAGCATCTCAATAACAACATATACTCATTTCTATAGAAGATCTAGCATCTCAATAACAACATATACTCATTTCTATAGAAGATCTAGCATCTCAATAACAACATATACTCATTTCTATAGAAGATCTAGCATCTCAATAACAACATATACTCATTTCTATAGTAGATCTAGCATCTCAATAACAACATATACCAGTTCGGTTGTGTAGATTAGAAAGTAACTATTCTCACTTGGTCTCTGATCTCTTCTAGAGATTGCGAGTTCAGATGAGGTTTGCCCCGACACTTCCGGTTGAGAGGATAAAGGAAGAGGCTGTCCGAGTTGTGGTGCGCAAAGCTGAAGAGCGGGCTCAGAAAGAATATGATGAGAAAATGAGAAAGGAGAGAGAGGAAGCTGAGGCCCAAGCTGTAAGTTCCATTTAACTTAGTGATAGTTTAAGGACTAAAATGCTAATTGACGGGTCAAACTTCTCACTGAAGTTCTTTCTTGGTTTAGCGTCACTTTGCTGATAGCTTCAACAATTTGTTGCAGAAAAATGTTCATTGATCACATCAATTGTTGTTTTGCTGAGATTCTGCCATAAAATGGCGTATTAACTTATTTCAGATCACCACTCCCGGTGGATGCAATGAATTTAAAATTCATTCTTTACTGATTTGTATTTAGTGAAGCAGACCAAACCACATATAGAATCATTTTGGGAAGCACAATAGCTTCAACATTTGGTTGCAGAAAAACATTCATGATCACATCTATTGCTGCTTTGTTGAAATTCTGTCCTAACGATTTATTTATTTATTTCATATAACGACATCAGGACAGATGCAAAAAACTTAAAGATACATTTGCTATTGATTTGAACTAAAGCAAGTAGGCCAAATCACATTTCATAGACACAATTGGAAGTTCACTCTGTTTTGCTATACCATTAGATTCTGGCTGCGGCAGGAGCGAATGTGGTAGGTCCAAAAAACCCACCCGATCTAACTTGTTTGTTGTGACTTACTAACCCTTCATTGCTCAGCTTTACTATAGCAAACATAGATAAGCGCAATTCTTTTGTGACTTCCCTGATGAGAAGCATTGAAGTCTGTCAGAAAGTTTCAGTATATTTGTTAGTGAACATAAAAAACACTTTAAACTTTATTAAGCTTAAACAATCCCTAAAAACTTCTTCCCAAACCTGAGTGAGACGCTCCGATTTATAAACAAGCTTCTACTTACATGTCTGCTTGCACCTGCTCAAACAGATAACTGGAAGCATTTCTTCTCCTCAATTAATTACTAGCTTACTGCAAATAGAACATCAGCATGCGCTTGCTAAACGGCTGACCGTGATCTCCTTAATTGACTTTGTTGTTTTTTATTATTTACAATCATTTCTCATGGTCTGCTACATAGAGCATTCCTTAGCATTTTGCATAACTCTCTTTGTTCAAAACCATGTACAGTTTTACATTCAGAGCCCATCCACTCTATAACATCACCAGATGCTAACAGAAATGAACACTCAAAGATTGGCTACGTCTGCTTAACTAACTGCAAGCAGAGGTTGTGTGTGTTTTTAAGTGTGCTGTTAAGTACAAACATCAGTTCTGTGAACTTGGTTGGACATGCCTAAGTCCAGTGGCAAGGAAACCTTGACGACTGGAGACGTACGCAGAGATCAATTTTAGGGTAGATGCAATTCCTGTCACCACCGGTGGCCTGTTAGGAAGTGAACCCCAACCTGTGGTTGCAGGTCGCGCATTTTAAGCCATGACTGTTCGCTGATCTCTGGTTGAATTACTATTAGATTTCAGTCTTTTCAGATTGCCATCGCTGGGAATGTCAGCTCACTCACAGTTCAGGACAATTTATTGTAACTATTAACTAGTGAGATAAGTGAGGTTGTATCTACTGCCACTGTTATGGGATGACTAAACATAACGAGCACCATTCTCATTATTTGCAGTTGTTTTTTTATTTTTTTTGTTTCTTTTTGCAGTTTGTTTTTTGTTTATCAAACTATCAATTGATGCAATTATTTGAATTGTACAGGGCAAAAAGAAAGCTGCTCCAGCACCTTCCAAGCCTGCTGGCAAAGGATCAGCTAAAGGGAAGGCTGCAAATCGACCAGCAACTGGGCCTCAACTAGACATAGGAGGTCCAGAGCCTGTGACTGCTCCACCGGTGGAAAGCATTAAAGTACAGATTAGAAAAATTCCACCCTTTGTGTTAATTTATAGTGTTTCAACTAAAGACTGGTTCACACTATATCACCATATCTCAGCGTTCATGCCACAATACTTCGGTGATTGTCAGTGATAACAATGTTCACACTATGGCAACTATTCGTGTTTACATCAGTGAATAGTTCATGGCATAGTGTTCTCGTTTTTCTCGAAGAAACCTTTTTGTTACCGCGTGCTTGAATCAAATGCTAGTCCTGCAGCAACTGTCATAAACTGAAATAAATAGATTACGTTATCCACGACTGCAACCACCATTGCCGAAATAGTGCGCATTGTACAGGCTGTCATTGATGCTTGGCGAACTATTGGGATAGTTTAACAGCTGCAAACCTTGCCGACGTATCCGCGCTGCTTTGTAGATGGCATTGGTTTACATTGAACATAGTCGCCGATGAACCCCGAAAGGACAACTCCAACATACAGCGATATAGAGTGAACCAGCCTTAACCTGCTACCCACTAGCTCACAAGCCAGCTAGCCTTAGTATTAGTTATAGCTTGAGTTTTTGTATTTAGTACTATGTCTAGCGTATCTTTAAGGGTACCAGCTACTGTTGCTATATCTACATAGCAAGCTCGTTCAGTAAACTTTGAAACCCTCAAATACCAGTTGCGTGTTCATTGTACCCATTGTCTATACAGTACCGTGTTCCCAGAAACAAGGCATTCAAGTAAGGTATTACTAAGTAGTGATTTTTACTACAGCTGGAGTCTGATGAGTATGCTAGTGCCCATTCCACGCTGTTGAGACAGTTTGAGGGCGCCTTTCAAACCTACGTAATTCCATGCTACCTATCCAGTGGTGCTTGCGCTAAACCTGGTGATCTCAAGTACAGGTAAGAACTATAGACATATTTGAAGATATCCAAGGTTCCTGGTAAACATAAAGTTGTAGCTGAAACAATATTTATCTCTTTATTTTGTTTAGCTTAAAAACTAATGCTGGTTGCAAAGTAGTATTTTCTGGTTTTTTTATAAGGATTTAAATTTGTATTTTAAAGACAAAACAAATCATTTTGCTTGTCATTCCTTCTGTTACCAAGGTTTAAAAAAGTGTCGATTACATACAAACTAAGTCATATGACTCTAAATCTTTCTGTAAGGTGGCTGATGATTAAAGGTTGAAGCTATTTAAGGATGCTGTACTTTCACTAATTTAGTCATAATAAGGCCCCTCAGCTTATATAGATTTATGCAATAAGAAATTAGGTGGTCAGGAGGCTTTGAGGGCACTGAAATGCCCTACTGTTAGTGTACAGCTAGTTGTGCATCATTGTGTCAACATTATTATTATATATATATATATATATATATATATATATATATATATATATATATATATATACTAGCTGCACTACCCGGCGTTGCCCGGGTATTACAAATCAGCTTATAAACAATGAGAGGTAATGAAAGTTGCCCGCCAGTTGCTATTAGCCTGGCACATTGCCAATGCATAATTTGAGTAAGCGTACTAATAAGAGCTACCAGCTTCTCATGACGTTAAGCAATCACCCTGCGTCATGACCTAAAGCGGTAGAGTATTTGCTCCCATATAACGACATATATTGCCTAGCGGATGTATCAAGCTCATGTAGCTAAGTTAGTAGGGCATCGGACTGGCGACTGAGAGGGTCCGATATAAAACCTTCTGCGATATGGATTCGTTATTTAAAGATTTCAATAGCTATATCTGGACAAACAGATATACACGCAAACTTTGAGAAATATATATATAGATTACGAGGCACCAGCAGAGTTGGTCACGCATTGTTTGGTTGTTTACATGTATGTACATCATTTTTCTTTGGCTACACATGAGGCTGAGCTGGTGGAACAGGCAGCAAAGTATTTTTAGCCCTCAAGTGAGTTTTATTACCTAGTCATTGGTGAACATGCTTTCATATCTTTTGTTAATGATCAGTTGGGTTTGTTCCTTGCTCAACTGTTGCACCTGTGCCAATTGAAAGCAGTCGCCAAGCCTCGCGGTTGGCTGATTGGCAGCATCAACTGAGGCCTATCTAGTTCAAGCTGTCTCAAGCAGTCTTGAAAAATTAGCGATTATTGTGGCTATATAGATGAACACACGCTGGCAGAATAACAGTTATCTGCTCTTGTCACTACAGTGGAATACTCGGGTACTAAAGATAGCAAATTGCTGTGGTTAACCAGTAGATTACTAGCTAAAACCCCCAAAAGTATTAAGCTTGGAGCTGTGCTTTTTCCTTGGAAAGAGCTGATAGTTTGACCTCTAAAGAAGAGGAAGTTCATAGATTTGTGTATTTACGCTGGTCTGTTTCTACCAAGCAGTGTTTCTACGAAAACACCCAAAACAACTTGGAACCAGTTGACTGTGTGTAAAGTTAAAATTTTTAAAATAAAATACAGTGTGACTCAACAAAACTGAGTATATCAAAAGTGGAAATTAAAAAAACTCACTTAGAGTTGTCAGATTTCATACTGCAAACATTATCGATTAGATGCTTGTAATCTACCTACTGTTTTGTCTAATGGTTTACATACAATAGCATCTAAATCTATTTAAGTATTAGCTAAATATAGTAAGAGCCATTTGTTTGTCCATCTGTCAAAAGCCTTGCTTCGAGATTAGGAAAAAATATTGCTTTCAATGAGATTCGTGCTCACGATTTCCGACTTGCACGACCGACACTCTATCACCTGCACCGATCAATCTCCTTTCCATTTGCCAGAATAGTTGTACACATAGTTATTACACCTGAAGATCTCTCATAATGCAATAGACTGCCAGGGTACGAGTAACAATAAACTTTACTTAGACACTCAGACTGACTCTGTTCTTTCATGCTCCGTCTACCTGTTGCTCCAGTTTCAAATATTGTTTTCCAGCATACACAACACTCTGTACCTCGAGGTACATTGTCCTACAGTTAAACCCCAGGTTGTTGTCATATCTGACAATGGTAGAGCGACCATTGACTATGGAGATGTGAGCATCGGACAACAAATGAACAAGACTGTTACTATACAGGTAAGAGGCATGGCTGGCTCACCTGAACATTGAGAATGCGTTCTGTAGACAGATAAGACAACACTCTCAAGTCCATGAAAGAGACATTTTAGTAGAGTGACTAATTTAGTAGATAAACCGAACCTACTTCATAGGCTGCTATTGTCTATTAATCTTTTTTGATCTTGCTAGCTTTCTTTGTTATTGACAACTCTATGATTCTGTTGATAACTTTACTAGAGATTGACTATTTATGGATTGTTGATAGTTTCTGTCTGTCAATCTGCATTTCACTAACATTTTATTCTTATTGGAATTATTTATGTTGTTAAGTGTGTAACAATTGCTGCACACTATTTGCCAGAATATAGTCAGTACTGCATTGATACTTACCTGAAAAAATTACCCCCTAAGTCTTATTATAGAACATTGATGATAAAGAAATAGACTTGACTGGCTCTCTCCTTGACACAACTGGGCCCTTTGAGATGAGGAATCCACTGAGAGAGTTGCCTCCCGACTCATCACATTCTCTCATTATCAGATTTGCTCCACTCAAGCCAGATCATGTGAGTTGTCTTTTATACTTGGACTTTATAATGGTATTCCCACCTTCTTTGAGGGATTCCCACCTTCTTTGAGGGATTCCCACCTTCTGTGAGGGATTGACTGTGGGGCTATTAGCTAGCTTTTTAAAATTGAAACAATCAGATAAAATAAGTTTATATATTTACATTGAAGACTTTATTGTTTATTGAATTGTTTACAAAATTAGCACATTCTTACCTTGAGAATTAGAAAACTGGGCCTTCCACATCAGCAGATGGAATTGAGATGAGGCCATAGAAATGGAATAAAATGTTCACTTTGATTTTACAGCTGAGATCTGTTTGGCAGTAGATTAGTTGACATTGCACATCTATTTTATTAATTGTCTCTATATGTTCTGGTTAAGAACTATAGGAAGTTGCAAGCGAGTGTGAAACTCCTTCTCATTTACCTTGTTATATCACTAATTGATTATATGCTTATAAAAATTAGTACCTTTTTAATTTATTTGTGTTATTTGTTACTATTAAATTTTGTTGGTAAAGGCTACATAAATCTGATCTCCATTACAGTGTAATAGCATTACCAGACAATAAAATGTGGGACCTGGTGCTCTAAACAAAACCTGTAAATTTTACTCTACTCTCTTAATACAAGCTGAGCATATCAACCTAAACATGACACAGTTGAAGCCAAACACCTTGAGCCGTAATAAAATGAAGACATGTAATGGAATTGGAGCTGTGCCAAATTACTATAATAATAGGATTTATGTGAATCCAAGTGAGGTTCAGATAATTACTTATATATTTAGTACTGCAGTTAATATTTTTGCCATTTTTTAATGTAGAAACATATTTCTTATGCCCAAAATGTTTAATATGAATATTTCTTTATTACAGGGACAGGTAGAAATTTATTGTCTCCCCCCAGTCTGCTTTTAGTGTTTATCTAAACCTGCTATTGTCTTACTATTTTATCACTTGGTAACACCTCAACTGCTACTAGAATAAACTCTCTATTAAACTTATTACAGCCTTTGTTTATGCCGTGCTATATTTTATTCATAAGTAACCTAACATTTAAGTTGGCAAGCGACTATAACATTTTATTAGTCATTTATTGTTGTTCTTTATTCTTCTTTTAGCTAACAAATCGCATTGATCTATCTTGCATGCACATTAGAAAATAAACTTTTGTCTTTGCATCTCTTTTTGTGATCAGAATTATTTTTAAATGTAGTATACATAACATATATGGCTTCTTAACTATTACATATAGTTAGTCTGTAAAATATTATTTTTTGATCTAACATACAAACTTGAAAAACTATAACAATATGAAGTTTTGGCAATTATCTACCATAATTAAAGAGTCGAGCACAATTATAGATTATTTGTATCGACCCTGCCTGCCTTTTACTGTGTTTGCAGTTAGTTGCGAGTGTTGTTGTCTACAAATGTACTTGTTATGTCAGCTGCCCTTGTCTTCTTATATGTATAGACTCACTGATGCAAACCATGCGGATTTATGTTTTGTACTAAAGATCGGTGTACCACTTAACAGTAAACATACAAAGACAAAACCACAGCAAGAATCCCGAACTATGCTCCATTGGTCATGTCATATTATCACTAGATTCTGACGATTCATCTCACTCTTAAGAGACTGCATATTAATCGCCCCAAATTGTCTTTTGGAGCATATAAACTTAATATTTTGAACAACAATCAGCTTGGAATTTTAGTTTTTACGCTTTACATGTATTTTTTTATGTGATATATTGTATCGGTGAACAGAAACATCAATGTTAGTAAGCATAATGAGAGAATTAGGTCGTTAATAAGATGAGCTATAAGAAGTGGACTATTAGAATGAATTCAAACACTCGTGTTGTTACAAAACTGCTTTTTACATTTCCGCACTTTAACAGCCACTCTCCTCAATTTCATTTGATGCATCTAAGCTAGCAGCTAATAAAATATCAAGAATATAATACCTTATACAATTATATAAATAAAATTGCTGTAGTATAATGCTATATATAATTAAATGTTACAGACTGTAGGGTTCTGGCAGATACAAGCTAGCATGTTTTGTTTTCACTGTATTAAAAAAGGCTGAAGATAAATTTTGAAGCTTTTTAGGTAAACAAACATGAATATGTTTATCATACTCAACAAACTAGTCAAAAGTAAGAGTTAATCAGACTTGTAGTTGATGGGACAAAGTAGAGGTTATTAACAGTTACTGATGCAAGATTCTTACCAATGTTTTTTGCATGACTTTAGTTTCAAGAGACCTTACATATTTACGGCCCAGATTCTACATTACATGTGAACTTGGTCGGGCGAGGAGTCAACCCAACTATTCAACTGAATCTAGAGGATCCTGTATTTGACATGGGTGCTGTCTTGGTGAACGAATATGTAGAGCGCACTTTCAAGGTAGTGATTATTCAGTTGCTATGCCTTGTTCTAGGCTTATATTTTATAGTTTATTACTGCATGTATAGAATATTTTGTGTTAAGAGTGATTTAAAAACAAACATATCTTGTTGATTCTCAGAATTACTGGCCAACTCTTTAAGGCTATGAACTAGTTCTACCATTAGTTTTCTCATGACAGTGTCACAATGCGAAATCACAATAGTTTTTCCTGTTTGCTTTAGTAAGCATGGATTGAAAGTGCGCAGAAACCCGTGATAAGTGTTCATAAACGCCTCAAAAATCTATTTTAGAACATATGTACTTCATCAGCACATTATTTTAATAGTTTTTGACCAAATGACTAATTTTGATAAAGCTTTTTCGACATGCAGTTGACATTGAGCTTAGAAGCTAGCCTTTTCTTGTGTTTTTACCGATTATTAACGTGACTAGCGGAGTAACCGTTTATCAGAGCTCTTTTAAACCATGTTCTGCCTTCTTTCAAGGCACCAAACGTGGTCATACAGATTGTAATCAAAATGTTACTGTGTTTAAGCAGTTGAGCAATTATTTATAATTAATTTTAATAATATTTTTAATGGTTGTTAAAAGCTAGAAGTAATTTTGTGTCAAAACCATATTGCTAAACTTTTGAACAGATTGCTTGTGCGCTGTTTGATTTTCTTATTGAATTGAATTTTTTTATTAATTATGAATGTATTAGAGGAAGCCAACATAAGTATCAACTAATTTGAAACTGTTGTTGGTCTGCTATTCGATGAAACAAGTCAGATTTTAAAAAACAAAAAACCAAAGTTTTGATGGCAGCCTAGAAAAAGATGTGATGGACTATCTGGTAGAACGAGGGTTAAGACTATCCAGCTGCTGCATTGTTCATATTTTTCAATATGAACCGTTGATAGAGTTATGAGTAAGACATGTGTAGCCACCAAACTCATAACACAGAGGGCTATTAGTCTATCTTAAAAATCTTGACACTATCTTTAGAACCCTAACTCTCTGGGTGTCGACTGCTACAGATTATATTCTTTACTACTGAGTGAGTAGTTGGTAAGGTTTGTAAAATATTGTAATATCTATGTAATTTATGACTTCCATAGATAAAGAACACTTCGAGTCTATCAGTAGACTACAGCATCAAATTTGATAGCCTTAGTCTCCTAAGATACAAGATGATGCAGGACCTACCCAAATTTGTGCAGCCTGAAGGAGAGCCACCAAATACTATTGGAGTGCAAAATAACAAAGGAAAATGTGTATTTGACTGTGTTCCATTTGCGGGAACCATCTCTGGAGGTGAGTGACCATTGTGAGCGAGTAAAAGAGTAAAGATTCAAGGTCTCTAAGGGCTAAATATGATTGATCAATTATGTGTTGTACTTTTTCAATGACCACCTTCAATGTTGAACAAACATAGTATGCAGCATCATGTAGACTACTGGAACAAGGCTGTTTTCACAACCATTTTTCGTTTTACACTGAACAGAGTTTGTCATTGAGGAAGCAACTCCAATAAACCGTCTTGATATAGATTTACCTTGAAACTACATTCTGGAAAGCAGGCATACTAAAGAATTTTCTTTTTGCTCTGATAATAATAATAATGTCCATCTAAGACCTCTGTTAGGTTGTTTGGAATAGAAGCGTGAATGTATGTTTTAAACAACTTCTCTATTAGTGATCATTCTATTGATAAGAAACTTGTTTCAAGTTACTGTGCTATGTGAAATAGCATGCTTATATTTTACTGTAAGGGTAGGGTAGAAGCTTTTTAAACATTCAACTTGGACCTAGTTGTTCTATATATTATTTTGCAATAGTACGCTGACAGTACCGTGTACCGGTACGCTGACAGTACCGTGTACTGGTACGCTGACAGTACCGCGCACGAGGAAAAGTCATTACGTGTAAAAACTATGTGCACAATTATTCTATGGTGTGGGAAGGCGATGGAGTGGCGCATATGGTAGCCCGCCTGTCTCAAAGTTTAAATATCCGGATTTGATCCCTGTATGGTGCAATCTTTTTACCTCACGCTCTTAGTGTGGCTTCAGACAGACAAGTGGACACAAATCTTAATATAGCGAAGATTAGAACATGAGAGCTGCAGCATCAGATTCTATCAAGTTTATGTGAAAGTCACAACAGTAACAACATCGAAGGATTTTAGAAAGTGGAAGAAAACATACAGCATGAAATTATGAACCTGATCAGTTTGTTTTACTCAGAACTAGCATGACGAAACTGGTTTTAGCCTGTGTACCAAAGATCAAGGTACTCGCTTCATTCTCTCTCCTAATGCACAATTGGTTCTTTTAGGTGGCTCTCAGGAAATAACCTTGACATTCGCGCCTGATCACGCGAGTGATTACTTCTCAGACGGAGTCCATGTTGAGCTGTTCAACATGGAAGAGGCTTACTCCTTTCAGGTAGTTGGCCAGGCCAAAGAACACATAATGTATGTGACCGGTGGACAGGTTATGCATCCTAGTGTTGAGTCTCTGCTGCCCCTGGTTCCCATTCAGCCAGATGAAGGTCTGTGAACAGCCGTAGTTTATACAAGCTTATATATAGTTGTACATGTATATAGTAAATACCAGAATTATAGTCTTGGAGTTTATATTAGTTAAATGGTGGTTACAGAATATGATGAGAGTCTAGTTTCTTGAGCATATTCAATATGCATAATTCAGGACTAATCTGTATTAATGATGGTAAACCTGTCATTTATGCTGACCTCTTTGATCTTTGCCTGCTAGTACAAAATGCTTTGACTATTTAACAGTTAATGCTTTGAACTACAGCGTAATTGCTAGACTTCTAAAAGGAAAATTTCTGCTCTGACTGCGATTGACAAGTGTCAATAAGCTTTGTAATGAATTCAAAAAGTTCCTATACTAGTATCAACTTCAATTTTTTTCAACATGTAGTAAGAGATACAGAGAGCCAGCAAAAAACCTAGGAGTTAATCACACAAAATTGATTATTGTGGGCAGTTGTTAAACATTGTTGTCGGGACCTTAACCGTGTTGGTATCTGGTCACCGTCAAACACTAAACATTTACTATATCACAAGATTAAATTTATATCATACTTTGATAAACCTGCACCCAATAAAAATTGTTCAGTTTTGTTAAGTTTTATTCAACGAATTCAGACTTGCAAGATGCAATATACATATGCTTCTCTTCGCACCTACATACATGTATGTGTCGATCTTTGATATAACTTGTTACTATCTGCTGACTCAACACCGTATCACCTGTTATAGAGCGCTTGCTACGGTTTCAAGGTATGTTTTTAGACTAGATGTCTCTTCCTTCCTTTATGTTATTAGATCTGGACTTGGGCTCTAATCTCTCTGCGTGATTGAATTTCTCTGTTGTCCCTTATATATTTAAAAGTGATTATGATTTATTGCAATTATAGTGGAGATTACATCTGCACCACTTGCCATGGTATTTGTCCCATTCTCTTCTTGTTTTCAGATAAAAGCTAGCGGTTTACTTGCAGAAATCGGTGAAGGGTTAAATGTTAATGTACCTTGCAGCTATGACTTTCTATTTGTGTGGAAAGTCTGTATGCCTTGTTGTAGTTTTGTTAATTAAACAGTGGTAGAGCTTATGTATAACTATATAACTACATGTAAATGGTAGCAGAGTATATACACGTATATACGAGTATACATGTATATGCCTTTGTATACGCTTAAAATGCATATTTACGTATATGTACATACAAGAACTTTATTAGGATGTACCTTATTGGATAAACCCGTTTTACAAATGTAGGGACAAAACACGTAACATTTAAAAAAAGGAAACAATAACATTATAATAGTTTCAACTTGGAATAACTTTGTCTGTTTAAATAATGGATGGTAGATATAGAGTTTAGTTATAAAGGTTAATTGTTAAATTGAGGAAATATGAGAGGAAATTGTACTATGGTCTGATAGACTGGCATTTGAAGTATCTAACATTTGATTGTCTGTTAGAGATACATATCTCTCTCTAAAGTTAAATGACTCTCTAATGCAGTAATAACTACTATAACAATGATGTAATAGTAACAATTAATGATGTAAGGATACTACAATACTACAACTACTACAATAATGATGTAGCAGTAACAACTATATTGATGATGTAATAGTACCAACTATATTAATGATGTAATAGTGTTTACTATAATAATGATGTAATAGTAGCAACTATATTAATGATGTAATAGTAACAACTATATTAATGATGTAATAGTAACTACTACAATAATGATGTAGTAGTAACAACTATATTGATGATGTGATAGTACCAACTATATTAATGATGTAATAGTGTTTACTATAATAATGCTGTAATAGTAACAACTATATTAATAATGTAATAGTAACAACTATATTGATGATGTATTAGTAACAACTATATTAATGATGTAATAGTAACTACTACAATAATGATGTAGTAGTAACAACTATATTGATTATGTAATAGTACCAACTATATTAATGATGTAATAGTGTTTACTATAATAATGATGTAGTAGTAACAACTATAATAATGATGCAATAGTAACAGCTATATTAATGATGTAATAGTTACAAGATGAAACTATTTTCCAGTTTGAATCTGGTATCAAAACGTACATATATATACCAAACAGGTGATTAAGCTGTTTGGCATACATATATATGTTTGGTATGCTTCTTTATTCTATGTACTAACATAGCTCCATCGGGCAGTTAAATTGTTGTACAGTTATTATTAAAACAGTTATAAAACCTGTCCTATACTGTTAGTTTATTGCAAACCCTGATTTTTGATTAAATAACTGATCTAGTAAGATGCTAGAAACGGAGATGTTGTTCTATATTAGAGTTGTGTTCTCATACAATAGCTACTAAGTCGGCCATGGCTCGCAGTAAACACTTCTCAACTGGTTTGTCTTTACAGCAAAGAGAGGTGATGGTTAAGCTCTTTAGTTCTCTGTTACTGCTTGTGTGTTGGAATCATAGAAGTATCTATTATTTGGATTAACATGTACATGTAGATATTCTCTGTTTAGATCAAGGTGTAAACTGAGCAAGTGCTGACTTATTCCTTTTTATTGTTTGATGCCACATTAGTAATTAGTAGTCACAACCTTCACAAAGTAGAATTGCGTTGTTACAATCACTAAAAGCACAGAAATATCTGTTTGGAAGATTAACTCTTTGCTGGTCATCATAATGGGATTTATTATTGTTGTAGACACTAAGCCGATTGCAGGCCACATACTGCTGATGTTCTATAGCGTAGCTAGAGATGGTGTGTTTTCTACAGCCACTGCAGATGTTATCATCGGTTGTGTGAGAACCATGGCAGTCAGCCAGAAAAAGGTAAGACTTATGCTGATATAAACTTTATAGTTCTAGAACTTTCTTCTATTGCGTAAAGCTAGGAATTTCATCTATGCAGTTCTGTTTTGGACTAAAATATTTGCCTAGCTTCTCTAATATAGTTTTAGCATTCAATTATCATTTGTTTTTTGTCATCCATGACTTAGAATTTGATCAATTAACTTGTTTTTTTATAGTAAAATAACATTTTTATGAGTAGCTCATCTCTCTAATAATAGAGTTAATTAATAATAAGTTATTATCTTTAAAAAACAAACTTAATTCAAAATATTAACTTTTTTGACTACAAGTCTGTTAAGCTCTGAACAAAAAAAAACTTAGACCTTTAAAAAGAATTTTTAGGTTTTGTTGTCACTTGTTCTTACGCTAGAATTTTTGGTCATAAAATAAAAGGCTAGCAGGTCATTTCATGCAGGAAAATCAAAAATACTTAGTTGTACATATTATAAATTCAGTCAAGGGTAAAAACATGGAGAGATAGTTCACAGTTGTTGTTGTGTGGAAGTAAACCATTTATAATCCTTGCATTGGTGTTGATACATGATAAAAAACTTGGCATAGCTTCCCTGCATATCCTTTTTTGGCTGAATATTTACAAAGTAGCAGCAATTTAAAAAAAAATGTTTTCCTTATTAATTAGGACACTAGAAATGGTGATAGATGTTTGGCCTTGGATTTGCTCTCTCATTCAATTAGCCAGCTAACCAGGCGTCGCAGTGAATACCTGTAAACTGATTTATTTTTGCAGCCACGAAAGGTGATGGTTAAGCTTTCTAGTTCTTTGTTACCGCTTGTGTGTATGCGCCATAGAGTTATCTATCATTTGAATCAACATGTAGAAATTCTCTGTCTAGGTCATGGTCAGAACAGAGAATCCTATAAGCAGTCCGCTGATCTATTATTTTATGCAACTCTAGCAAAAACTTTGGTTTATTTTTAGCTTGAGGTAAGGTGCACATAACTGCCATTAGATAAAGTTGTGTCCATAGAGTTATTCAAGTTTGTACCGTTTGATGCTTGATAGTTGTTAGGAAACCTGAATACTTTATGATTAGTCTTTGTCCAAAAGACTTCATGGATATTATTTTACAACATACAGCTTGTTGTTGTGAAGCATGATTGAACCGTTTGCGGAATCCACGATGATTGTAAAATTATACTGTCAGACTCGCAATGATTTGTAAAAGAGCCGTGATTCATATCCTTCTATAGTTCCCTTTTAAAAGTGACATCTGGATATCACAATCATTTATACGTATCAAAGAGTGTTCAGTTTCCTTTGCATTATTCAGCCCATCATCAACTCTCTTTTATCCTACTCATAAAAACCTCCCAATTTTGCCAAACAGAGATTTGGTAATCTAAGCTCTTGCACTCTTTTTCCTTTTAAATTTAGTAAATATCTGGAGAACAATTCTTGTTTGAGACATATCCCAGCTATCTAGTCCACCCAATCAGTCATGAGACAAACGCTTTTTTACAATCATTGCATGTTTCAACCACAAAAAATTGTTAGTTATGTGCTGTCACAAGTCTGTCGTAGAATGGTGATAAGCCAGCAACCTTCCTTCTCATTGGCTGAGATTAATACAACACGAGTTTGACTAGTTCACCGTATCCCTATTGATTTCTATTTTTGTTAACCGTCTGAATACCTTATGTATACGCATTTTCATGTACATTTGCATTCCTATTGCAAGGGTAGTTCTCATACCTTACAGTTCTCATGGTACTACAGACTTCCATCGCATAGCACCATCGCACAATGGCAATAGTATATTGCAAAATTTCATTTATTTATGCGCTGAATTTTAGCAGTTGTAGCGTTTTCGATAAGGAGCACTTCAAAATTATGTCAATTGCAAGTTGTGGTCATTGGTAAATGTTATCACTTTCCGTACTTGAGTTTAAAAGTTTCCTTAAAAGAGTTTAGCTTATGATATAGTGTCTGCCACATTAATATTAAATTAGAATGAGTTTTATTACATGCCGTGATATATTACAGAATGGGGAGTATGTATTTGAAAGCATGAACACCATCAACTCCAAGGGTTTTACTATAGCAGAGCCAAAAGCATATTTGGAGGCAGGCACAAAGAAAAATGTGACAATCACATGGACACCACCAGAGACTCACAATGTAGGTCATAAATTCATCTTTACTTAGTCTGTTGCTCGCAGGATGTAATAACTGAAGTCACCTGATGTACATAGTTGAGAACACAATGGGAAAATAACTAGACTATCTTTTGAGTTATGTCAAGGTCAGTTACAGATGTATTCACAGTAAAAAAGATTGCAAATTGCTGCTTACTGGAAACTTGCTCTCTATTGAACGTTAAAAATTTCTGCCCCTATTAATATAGGTTTTTATGTTGTTTTTAGCAAAATTAAGGCAGTAAATCATCACTACCAGAAAATGTCTTCTGGCGGCACTGTTGAACTGAAATAATGTAAACATACAGACTGCAGGGGCTGACACGCATTTTGTGCAAGCTATCAGCCATGTCTTCTTGTAATAAATATGTTTTGACAAAATATTTCACAAATAAATTGCGCAAAAACAGAGCATGCACAACATATTAGTGTAAGCGGAGCTTCGTTTACACCCAGTAGATAGTCATCTTAACGACAGGCTTGATAATGAGCTGTCTTCCTATCATTGATTCTCGTGGCGCAAAAACGTTTAAAATACCGTCAGGTATGTTTTAAGTAAAATAACAACATAGCCATAGAGTAGTTACAATATTTGTTAGCTTTGTCGTAAATTTTAGACACCCAAAAATGAACTTACACAAAACTTTAATAAATTTTATCAGAAAGTATCAGTATTTTTCTATCATTTGCGATTGTTTTGGATGTTTGAGGCGATCTCTACTTCCAGAATATTTCAAAATTAAAATGCTCAGATCAGTGTGCGATTATGAAATCTATAATTGCGAGGAGGCCGGACAGAATAGAGAAGTGTAAGACTGCCACTTGAACACAATAGCCCATATCAGCTATAGCAATGATTACAACTAGTGATATTATTTTGCATGTTTTTTCCTTTCGAGCGTTTTAATTGTGATCAAGTTTTGTCAATTGTAATCTTGAAAAATCCTGGCAATCAGATCTCCTCCAACATCAAAACAAATGGAAATGTTAGAAAAAATCTATACTTTATGATGAATTCTACTAGAAGTTTGTGTGAGTTCATCCTTAATAACCATTCTCATGCACTTACCATGCTATCAGATGTTCCTGCACTTACCTTGCTATCAGATGTTCCTGCGCTTACCTTGCTATCAGATGTTCCTGCACTTACCTTGCTATCAGATGTTCCTGCACTTACCTTGCTATCAGATGTTCCTGCACTTACCTTGCTATCAGATGTTCCTGAACTTACCTTGCTATCAGATGTTCCTGCACTTACCTTGCTATCAGATGTTCCTGCACTTACCTTGCTATCAGATGTTCCTGCACTTACCTTGCTATCAGATGTTCCTGCACTTACCTTGCTATCAAATGTTTCTGCACTTACCTTGCTATCAAATTTTCCTGCACTTACCTTGCTATCAGATGTTCCTGCACTTACCTTGCTATCAGATGTTCCTGCACTTACCTTGCTATCAAATGTTTCTGCACTTTCCTTGCTATCAGATGTTCCTGCACTTACCTTGCTATCAGATGTTCCTGCACTTACCTTGCTATCAGATGTTCCTGCGCTTACCTTGCTATCAGATGTTCCTGCACTTACCTTGCTATCAGATGTTCCTGCACTTACCTTGCTATCAGATGTTCCTGCACTTACCTTGCTATCAGATGTTCCTGAACTTACCTTGCTATCAGATGTTCCTGCACTTACCTTGCTATCAGATGTTCCTGCACTTACCTTGCTATCAGATGTTCCTGCACTTACCTTGCTATCAGATGTTCCTGCACTTACCTTGCTATCAGATGTTCCTGCACTTACCTTGCTATCAGATGTTCCTGCACTTACCTTGCTATCAGATGTTCCTGCACTTACCTTGCTATCAGATGTTCCTGAACTTACCTTGCTATCAGATGTTCCTGCACTTACCTTGCTATCAGATGTTCCTGCACTTACCTTGCTATCAGATGTTCCTGCACTTACCTTGCTATCAGATGTTCCTGCACTTACCTTGCTATCAAATGTTTCTGCACTTACCTCGCTATCAAATTTTCCTGCACTTACCTTGCTATCAGATGTTCCTGCACTTACCTTGCTATCAGATGTTCCTGCACTTACCTTGCTATCAAATGTTCCTGCACTTACCTTGCTATCAGATGTTCCTAAACTTACCTTGCTATCAGATGTTCCTGCACTTACCTTGCTATCAAATGTTCCTGCACTTACCTTGCTATCAGATGTTTCTGCACTAGTGTCCCATGAATGGATATACCAGCTAAACTACTACTGCCGCCAGTTGCTTGGTAAATTACTTTTGTATTCAGAAATTCTAAAGCTCGTTTTAATTTTAATATATATTGTTTTTAGCCAGACGAGCCAATAGAAAGTTCTATAATAGTTTCGACTAAATGTGAGTTGACAGAAAACTATCAGATTCTATTGAGAGGCCTCATCGTCTCACGCCCTCCAGAGCCACCTAAGACCGCTACATCTGAGGCTCTCGTTCCATCCGTAGTCACACCAGCTGAAGAGAGGCCACTCAGCTCTTCTACCGCTGCCGCTGCCAGCTCATAATAGCGGTCTGGTATGCGGATGAAAGATTTTTATATATCCTCTATACCGGCGACATACTGTTCTGCTTTCGAAAACTTTGCATAGCTAACTATGTGGCTAGCAGATTGACTTTATTCAGAAGATAACATAATATAAACATGAACTGACTGATATAATTTATGTTGCTCCGTGTGGTGGTTTTCTTAATCTATGCCATTTCATAATTTTTGAATTGGTGTCTAAATAGAATTGACACTGATCAGCAGGAAATATGGTATTTTCTTATTTTACAGTCAACAATCAATAAATATCAAATATTCTACTGAATGTTTAGCAAGTTGAATATGTGGAATGCAAGCTAATAGAAACTCCGGAAACAGATTTCCAGTCTCTTCCAGATCAAAGAACGTCAAATTAGGCAGAAAACCATAGCGTGTGAATCAATGGATTACCATAGCCATGTTGTGCAGCCTACTCACAGCCAGAACATGCACTCTAACAAACCGTTAGTCCCCAAGAGGCTTGTTTGTTATCGAGTAGGGCACACTCACCGGTATCAAGGTATCTGGTTTGCTAATTGCCAAGATAAACGTATCAATAGAGTGTCTGGACACAAAATTTTCTTGCTGCTCATTAAAACACATGAAGGGTTAGGCAAGTGGCCTGCAGTTTTCTCGTGGACACAAGATTTAAAACATTTGCATTCATGCAAGATGGGAATATACTAAACAGATTTTGTATCAGAATTTTTGTTGTGTTTCAAATGGAGCCATGAACTACACGATCCAAAAGTTAAACTAACTGAAATGGTCTAAAGTATGCTACTATTAAGAGAAAAGCTTTTTAAATAATTTTTCCTTGTGTTCCCAATCTACTTACTCGTGTTTATAATATGAGATGCCTAAGCCATGCTAGTAAAGCGCTTCTGAGCATAAACATTGCCTATTGAATTAAGGTTCAGCCACTGAGTAGTCAGAAGCCAGGAGTAAAAAAGTTCTTTGGCTAAAGAACATGAGAATACACAGGTGGCTCCACGGTTATCCCTATTACACATCTTAATTCTTATGCCAATAGACATCTGTTTAAGCAGATAATTGCTCAGAAGTCTATTGGTTAACGTGTTGAAAGGAATCTTAAGCTGTACAACTGGACATAAAGTAAAGAAACTTGCCAGATGCTAAAACTGAGAAGACTTCAAAAGACTGAGTGGCTAGTCAGCAACTCGCTGACGCTAGTCAGCAACTCGCTGACTAGCTGTCAGCAACTCGCTGACGCTAGTCAGCAAGTTGCTGACAGCTCATCATTGAAGATAAACTTACACAAAATTTTATCAAAAAGTGTGGGTAATTTTTATTTGTATTTTTCTATCATTTATGATTGTTTTTAATGTTTGAGATGATCTGACTGCCAGGATGTTGCATGACTAAAATTGACAAAGCTTGACTGCGGTTAAAACGCACAGAATCAAAATACACTCTGAAAAGGTGTACTAACTGCGGGACTGCCTGTCTCTCTTCTTCTAAACATTGGCTACTGCATTCACTCTGCAGTATTACACGTCTCTACGCTGTGGTTTTTGCGACTAATAGAGGTCATAATCACACTTTTGCTTAATCTGAGCAATATAACCATAATTAAGTTTGTTGACTTTAATCTTGAAACATCCTGGCAGTCAGATGACCTCAAACATTAACAACAATCGCAAATGATAAAAAATACTGATACTTTTTGATAAAATCTACTAAAATTTTGTGCAAGTACATCTTTAATTAAGTTTACGGGTGATTAATTCTGTCATTCCGCTCTTCTTTAGCTATCTTTTCTCCTCAGCATCAAATACTTCCAATCTTGACAAAAGAAGATTTGGTAATATAAATTTTTGCATTCGTTTTCCCTTAAAAGTTTAACATGGCAAGGCTGACACTATTAGTAGCATCAAACCTCTTACATGATTGAGTAACTAACACTGTGTGATGCTTGACTGTCCACAGACGACAGAATTTAATTTAGCACTTTTATATTTACATCATATTTGAACAGCAGGGGTAACGTCTAGCTCATGCAATCAACCTGCAATGGCATTTTTATTAGTGGATCTTGGGTTTTTCTTTGTGAAACTGTGCACCTCCTTTCCAAATCTGTCTACAAACTTGACTTTAATTCTGTCTCCTCTTATCTTTACTCCTACAAATCCATAGGCTGAGCTCCAGAACTTGCTTGACGCACCCTTTTTCTTTATGTTTCTTTTGGCTGAAGAACTTCTACTAGTTCTGTGCTTGGCAGCAGATCCAGAAATAACATAGTCAACTATCCCTCTACAAAAACAAAGATGCAGTTGGCTATTTGTAAATATCACCCACTATACAGTAGTACCTTGAGATGGGGGTGCCTCGACATACTAGAAATTTGAGATACGAGCATACAAAACTGTTCCTGATGCAGCAGCTAGGTGGCTAGACATGCTAGGCGAGGCTTATAGGAACAGAATTGCTTGACCTTTTTCGTCAGATCAGGATTTAATAAAAATTGGCTAAAAGTGAAAGAGAAAGTTAGTCTAAAAGCGAGAATAAAGGAGACAAGCCGGAAAAAGATATCAAAAAATAAAAACAAAGTTAGAATTAATTTTAGTGTAAAAAGTAAAATTACTTTTAAGTTTGTGAATACTGAAACTAAATTTACTCGAGTTAAATTTAAAATTTTTGTTATGTCACGTAGCCCCACAAAGTTTTATGTTCATAGTAACTAGTCAAAGGTATAAGATGTATTTTTTAAATAAACAAATTACATAATTTTCCCACAAAGTTTATGAGTTTGAAATTGCACAACTTCTACTGTCACAATAATTGATCACTTTTGAGCTTCAATTAATGAGTGTGAAGAGTTTGAATGGCCAATGAGGCGCTTCATGATGTTTTGTGGCCCGAGGAGAAGGTGTCATGCTATAACAACAAAGAGATTTGTTGATCATGCAGACACTTTTGTGAAAGTTTTTTTATTTAATGACGCAAGGGCACTTTCCACGCTAATTAACAGCTATTAATCATGTCAGAATTTTATTGCATGTTATTGGTCACATTTTTCTATTATACTAACATAGTACATAATGGTAGTTAAAATAGACAGTTCCACGGCTCCTTATACCGCTGTCTGTATAATGAGTCATGGAACTTAATGTCGACACATCGAGAAAGTTTGCAACTGTCAAACTTTCCTGATATTTCGCTGAGCATCGACCACAACCTGAACATTGTGAACTATTTTGACAATAGCAATTAGCAGTCACGGATAGCGTGGTTTATTTATTTTTGTTCATAATAGTTGCTGCGGGACTGGTATTGTATTCAAGCAACCGAAAACAAAGAGGTTTCTTCGTGAAAAAATAAAAATGACAACACATGTCATGTCACGGAGTATTTGCTAATGCAAACGCAGGTGGGTTTATGATAGTGTGAACGTTATTATCGATGACCATCACTGAAGTATTGCGGCATCAATACCAGGAGACAGCGATATAGTGTGAATAAGCCTTTAGAGGCAACCCTTATTGGCTATCAATGAGTAGCATTCATGTTGAATGCTAAATGGTTTTTCGCGGTGACTCGCCTCATGGTAGCCACTACTTTATTTCTATACTTTTATGCTGTTTGTTTTCATGATTATATTATTTTTCACCTTAAAGAGTTTGGTGTAGATAATCAACTGTTCAATAATGCCTACACAGTGCTTGTGTAATAATGTACATGTATGTCATAAACATGATAGATTTCTTTTAACTGATACAATTACATGCCCTATTCTTTTTTAAACTAAAATGGTTCATCCAACAAGATTACCTCAACACTTCATACTTTGCAAGAAAGATTTGTGAAAATTTTAAGTCTACCAACTAAATTTACTTTGAGCCAAAAATCCAGAAAACATTTAAAAGTTGTTTTTAGAAAAATAGTTTCTTACGTCTTGTCAACTAAGTGCTCCATGAAGTGATCATGTCCACAAATGTAGAGGGCAGCCTTCTGGTTAACCATTTCACTACGTATTTTGTTATACATGGGAGCTGTTGAAGAGCCACTGCCATGGGAGCCAGAAGAGAACACTGGATGATGTCCAATCACAATTATCCAATCCGACTTGGAGTTTCCTGATGTGACAGAAAAACAAGCCGGTTCTACTGTATGTCCCAGAGTTGTTTATTAGACTTTAAGACCACACAGGATCAGTTATTTTGAAGCATAGTTATAATTTGAAATATATTCGCCTAGTTCAATTTCATATGGCAAGATTTGGACTCAAGTGGTTCATTGCGCTGCCAGAACACAGAAGAGCAACAAGCTTGAGACGTTATTATAAATTTAAAGTACTTTGTCTGTTTATCTAATATCAACCTTTGACATTTTTATAAATAGTAAATCGGGAGGATGAACAGCGCAATACAAAAAAAGAGTAAAATGTGCTGAATGGAACTCAAGAGACATTTCATCACGACAATTTTTTTGTAAGAGGCAATGGATTCTTCCGAAGCACTTACACACATCCAAATGTTGTTGCAGATAGTTTTACTACGGCAAATTCCAAGTTTATCAAATATTCTATAGAATATTCTGTAGTGTTTAGTTTAGTATAACAAGAGATTACAATAATATAATAAGTTATAGTAAGATATTTAAAGAGTATTAACTATTACACTTGTTCAGGTTCTTCAACAATCACTGTTTGCAGAAATATAATTATCAAATAATTTTATGCATCTGTGAAATGAATAACACTAAAAAGCAGATATTGGACAGGTTTGAACTCCCTTTTACTAATTTATTTGCTCAAAAACAGGTTAAGCCTATTTTTGTTTCAATATCCAGATGTTAGTGAGAACAGGTATTTGTATCTTGCTTACGCAGAGTATAAGAAAAACATAAAATCTTTCAATATTATAGCTTTACATATAATTTAAAGCTAAATGAATTTTATGGAAAGTATGACAATGAACTGAAAGTTTTTAACCAAATATTCAAACTGCTGAAAAGTTTTATCAAGTAGGTATGTATATTCTTTTACCCATTTAATAGGGGCTTATAAAAAATCATGGATAATCTAATATTTTATTGATTTAAAATACTGCTATATTTTATTGATGATAGCTGTGTCACTAGCAAAAATTTCATGCATTGATAGACCTTTTAATTGCAGCGCTATTGCAGAAAAAGAGACCGCTTTTAAACTTCCATAAAACTTTTTCCTAAAGTATTACATCGTATGAGCATCGAAATCTTTTACTGCCCAATTGAAAACGCTGAACAAACCAGAGAATTATAAATGAAATCTTACACAGTTATCATAAATGGGGCATCATAGACATAGACTTTTGTAAGGCAAGCACTAAGTCAACAGTTGATACATGTTTTCATCAGGTAAATAAACATATCAGTGAAGGTAACTCGAGCAAGTTACAAATAAGCATTTCTTATTTATCTATAAATTTATTATCTATGAATTCATTACTAAACAATTTTTGATGAATGTATGAGCAACCAAAACACGAAAAAATAGAAAAGTGTTAAAACTTAATTTAATAATAAAATAACCATAGCAGACTTACTAATCTCCTGTCTGAACCAGTTGTGCTGATGAAAATCATGCACATTCTGTATTGGAGTAGTATCGAGGAAAATAAAGTGGACATCTTGGTTGTCGACAGCGTAGTGCATAGAGTAGTAGAGGCTCGGCATCACCCACCGTTTGTCTATGTCTCCATGCATCACCTGATTTGGTGCATTACCTTCAAAATATCAGGCATACCACTCGTGTAACATTTCAAGTGTTTCTTCATGCGTGTATTCAGTTCTCAACTGAGAAAAGTTACAGAATCTGCCAGCAAACAAGTTTTACTCTCAACAGAGAAAGCAAAAACAAACAAAACAAAGCTTTATGATGTTTTGTTATTGAAAGCTTTCAATTTCATGAACTGTGTGGTAAAAAAAACTGTGTTGTTTGAATAAAATAGTTACAAGATCTCTGTTTAAAATTTTTGCTCTCGTCATAAAGAGTTTTAAGTTTTCTACTATTCAATTAAAATAGAAATACTTCTCCTGATTAAAAGTTTATTCACATATGAGGCTAAAACCAATTTATTTAACAAAGAGTGAAAAATGAGTGAGACCTAACTAAAAATCTTACACCGACTATCTGATTGAAGGATCTTAGTCTGTTTGTTCCTCACTCTTCTTCATAATAATAAACACCACCTTAGGTAACAATAAAGCTTTAGTAAATGCAATGAAATTAAGCTAGTCAAAAATGTCTTAAAAAGAAAAATGCGATTTGGCGGGGTGTGAAAGCATGACTTAAACAACTTGGAAGATAACTGTTTAAAATAAATCAAAATTCTGGTCAGAGGTCATAGTATGACTTGCCAAATTGCTTCTATCTTATATCTATGCAGGGTGACAGCTCTGTTTGGCTATGAAATCTCAAAACCATGTAAAATTCAAGGCTAGAATGGCTTCTCGTAACCGCAGCTTTTGAAACTGATTGCTCCAATAAACCGACTACGTAATACAAACCATTCTGATGATCGTGATTGCCTTCAACAACCAGCCAAGGATGTTGCAGAGCCTTATGACTGTAAACATTTTTCCAAGTTGTCAAAAACTGACGATCGTTCTTGCTGGTCACTCCCGACTCATAAAAATTGTCTCCTACAAAAACGTTTTCCATTATAAAGATGTTTTTTAGTAAATCATGTGACAAAATGTTTCTGCATTATAACTAAAAGCAGTTTGACTGTAAGCAAACAAAAACCAGACTGGCTAATCTTAGCTACCATATTTGGTGGCCTATAAGATGCACGCTCGTTACCTAAAAATGGCCTGAAATTTTTTTGCATCTTACACTATATAAATAATGCAAGCTCAGCATTTGAGAATTTTGGCTAAAATTCTACATGAAAATGTCTCACAGATGTCTTAGTTTAGCCTAAAATTAGTCAAGACTCGAAACATTACATTTAAAATTCATAAAAATGGTCTTCTGCAAAATGTTTCCCAATAAAACTATGCTGTCAGATTATGCTGTCAGAACTTGAGAAATCTTGATTTGTAGATCATGATCTAAACTCTCATGACCTACCAACTGAGATCGTAAAGGCTGAACCATGCTTTTCAGCCCAATTTCCGAGTTCTTTAGCCACATCACTCTGTGGGCTCCCTGTTATACCCCAGTCTCCCACGACAGTGAACACAAGTTTATTGTTTGTTGAAAGTGTCATCATACTTGATGTTACTTTTGTAGCCGCAACAGCTAAAAATACATAAACCAGATAAATACGACAAAACTAGTGATGAGAATAACAGTAGTATCATGATTACAAAATATCTTTTGTAAATAATAATACGATTGATAGTTAAATTGTAGATAGCAGAAACCTGAATGACTTAGAATATAAAACAAACTAATTTTTAGCTTATTTGTTAAATGAAAAAATGAGACCTTTAGCTAAATAAAGTGCTCACTTTTTCTGTTGCACTAGCAGTTTAAATCAGACAATGGTAAGAACCTGGCAGCAATTTAACAAAAACTACCAGCTGAGTTTAGACTGTTAGTATTTCCTTCGGGTGTTCAATTAAACTGCTAAATTGGAGAATTTTGCTGGTAAGGTTTTTATTTGTGTTTTTGCCAAATATGTATCACACTCTGGCTTTGATTTCAAATCACAGGAAATTTCACAAACCTCGAACTTGATAAACAGCGTTTGCCCAACCTCCTCCACAACCTTGCTGGTCATTTCCTGTGCACGCCGCATCGCAGTTGCTTTCATCTGTGATTCCATACAGACCATAGTTGTTATCACATCTGCACTCTGTCCTACAAAATAATATATATTACTGTATTAGCAAAAATACACAAAGTTCAACACTTACGTGATTTACTTTAATATAAAATATACTATAATAACTTGTATTTAGTTAGCTGTTACATAACTTTGTGTAGCATCGCACCCTGTTAGATCATATCAGATTATATAATATCATATGATGTTTTATTTATGTCATATTACACTATGTTACATTACACTGTAATATATTGTTTCATTCTTTCATTTAATATTCTAACATCTTACAAGCTCATTGTATAAAACTAGAAGCAAAATCGTATTAATCACAGACTATCAACTAGCTTCGTGCCTTCACCGGACACAAAAACTCTCGCAACTCAAATCCTTTACCTGAATTTGCTCATTCAAATATACTGACATTCAAATTTACTGACATATTGAAATCGCCTAAAATATTGGAGGCAGTGTCAAGGTCATGCTTTCTCTCAAAAGATCTACACTATAAGCTGGCCAGTTTAAAGATAAACAACATTTAGTTTTAGTTTGCGTGTCCTGAGAACTGCAGTCGCTAATTTTTTGAAAAGTCAGTTAATACGAATGCTCATTCCATAAAGTATTTCTTACCCAGCTTGTAAGGCCATATACTTATTTTTGTAACCACTGCAGAAATTGAAGCATCTTTCTATGGTCATCCCTGAGTAGTTTGCTAACTTATGGTAGCTCGTGAGGTCTCTGGGTCTCTGATCATTGTAGCATCCAATGTAGACCCATTTTCCTAAGACAAAGTCACATCTTGTAAAAGAAGCAAGTAAGAATATAGAAATCAGAAAAACCAGGTCTCAAAAATATTTATCAATAAGTCCCATGTTTTTGTAGTGGGTGTGTGGTATATGGTGTATTGTATGTGGTGCGTGGTATGTGGTGCGTGGTGCATGACGTGTGGCGTGTTGTGTGTAGTGTTTTGTGTGCAGTGTGCGATGTGTGATGTGCGGTGTGTGATGTGTGATGTTTGGTTTGTGGTGTGTAATGTGTGGAGTGAGATTTGGTGTAGTATGTGTGTTTGGAGTATGCATTGCAGAGTATATAGTGTATAGGGCATGGGATGTGAGGTATGGGACATGGTGTGTAGGCTTGATAGTGCTTTGTGCATTGTGTGTGGTGCATGGTGCGTGGTGTGTGGTGCATGGCGTGTGGTGTGTGGTGCGTGGTGCGTAGGGCCTAGTGTGATACGTGGTGAGTGTTGTGGCGTGATATGGTGTGGTGCAATAGCTGTTGTGGTGTGTGTCAGTCTGAATAAATTCTATGCGTTTCAAAGTTTATTTGACAGATTTTATTTAACCTTCGCACACGAGTACTACATGCGATTTGTCAGGTCGCTAAAGTATTTGGTCTCAAGACTAGTTTGTAAAAATCAGTCTTTTAAACACCCACATGTGTGCGCTCTCTGTGTGAAAGCGACAAAATGAGCCAGAAAATGAAAATGAGAAATTTAAGAAAATGAGTCTCAACTATCAAAAATGTAAATATCAAAAATACGTTTTCCTAAGAAAATGGCTAAATTTAAAATAATTTACTCATTATGAGCTCTGAAAAGAAAAACAGGAAACAATGTGGCCACTAACTAATGCTTGTTATGTGTGAGATCAGACAATATCCCGCATACAGTAGTTTTTTTACCAAAAATGCTCTTGAAAAAGTGACCCTAGGGCACTAATTACCTCGGCTTTTCCTACTTCCATTAAAAAATGAAAAATTTGAACCAAATATTGAAATATAAATATGGCTGCTTGATGTATATAATCTTTAAGTCATTTTAAGCTTTGCCTTACATTCCATAAACAGAAATCCCTTTACATACATCAGCTATAAAGCAACTTTACAGTAGTTACAGTGGCTATAAAACTACTGGTAAAGTTTTATGCTGAACACTATACCAGAGCCCACGGTGTATTCATGTCTATGATTACAAGTAATACCAGCTCAACTGTAGAATTTATAGAAAAAGAGATTATGCTGTTTATACAGGTCATATTCAGCAATTAATTTTACAGATGCAAACCAAAAAGCTGAAGTCAAAAAGCTGAAAAAGAAATGGTTGCTGCAGATAGACAACAGATGACGCCAGAGAGAACGTACAAGAACTTCAACCTTTTGACAGGTTTGAGCTGAATACAAACTTTTGAAACATTTGAGATACAGCAAAAACAACAGAAGTGATACTCTGGTAAAAAGCCGCAGGTTTACTAAAATAACTTTACATATATTAGTTGTAAATAAACAAAACAGCCGTTACATTAGCTATAAAGCTAAATGCTATGACTTGTACAAAAGTAAACGAGAAAGCTGAAGTCTACCTGTGGATGAAATGGCTGCTGCAGAGAGGCAACATACGATGCCAGAGACAATGTACAAGAACTTCAACATCTTTGACAATCCTAAAATGAATCTAGTTTTGAGCAATACAGTAGCAGTCAGAGCAGCAGAAGTTATTATCTCTATGAGTATAAGCTGAGAAGCAGCAGATGTCTCAGCAGATTTTCAAAGCTTAACTTTGAAAATTTTATTAAGAATAATAACTTGTTTGTTTTTGTAAGTGTTCAATTTACAAATGCATCTCTTTGTTGCACTTCAGTACGTTAACACATTTGTAATCAATCTATGATGTGAAATCTGCTCTTTTCTTGTTGATTGTTCAGCCATCACATTACAAAATTGCATCACAAGAAAAAACTACTGCAGCATGTTTTTTCTTACTTTTGAGAGCTTGAGAAATCTTGCAGATAGGTAAATACTGTGATGAGTAGATAACCATTAAGAATTTTATTACTTTATTAGAATTTTATAATGATAAAAACCACAGTATTAAACAGCTCAAGTACATAAAAAATAAGAAGTTTTTCATAAAAGTTTATGTCATGTTTGTTCAAAAGATGAATGTAAAGACGCTCATTTGTTTTTATAGCTTTTAGAAGTACCATTTGTAAATGGTGCCAAATATTTAATTGAGTATAAAGAATATTGGTTTCTGTACAAAACTGTTGACAGGAAAATTTGTTACTTTTGAGAGACCAGATGTGAGACAAACAGCTAACTTGCAGAATCAAACATGTTTTTAGCAATGAGGTATCTCAGACTGATAATTCCAGTTTATAAAACCTACTGCTATAAAGCCACTAAACTAGAGCATTGCACTTTGCCATCGTTGTAGCAAAATAAAGTTCCAAAACCACTTGCTGGCTTGAATTTTGCTGCTGATAACATCTGAAGTACAAGCATTTATAAATTAGCTCTAAAGTCATGTTTAAGACCAAATTAATAATCAATGAATCAGCATGAGTACAATCAGTATTTACAATGTGTTGATGAGGAAACTGTGAGCTTATTTTCTAATGAAGCGTTTTGTGAATTGATGGGCAAGAAATTAGAGTGGGATGCCACCCATAAGCCAGTTGTTGCCAAACAGATCTTTGACAGTAATGTGCAGTGACATAGTACATTCAATCTAAGCAATAAGGACACATATTTGCCACCGTCCTCCAGTCCCAAAATTCTTTTTGATATCGTGTACAAGGTTTTCCCTTTGACCCGGTAAAATGGCAGCTTACGTGCTGAAGGAGCAGTGTAGCCATCTAGAAGCAAGATAGCTTTATCGCAGACAGCTTTATTTACCAGAAAAAAACTATGCTGCCAATATTGCCTAGCACCCCATCTAGAAGCGTGTGTCATGCATCTCCCACAAAGTGACTCAGTTTCTTGCTGTTGTAACCAGTTTTTTAAAGCATTTTTTTTAAACATTACCTGCTGCTCCTGTCTGTTGGGTGATTGGAGAACATAAATTATGAGCTCATAATCATTCGAAAGCTTCAGCAGTTTATTTTTAACCAACATCAGGCTATGGTTAAAACAGCATTCTTCAATGGGAGTTTCTGGTCTTAAGCCCAATGATGAGTTTGGAGAAGTATATCTTTAACCAAATGCTTTTCCAGATGGTTGGATATACCACGGTTGGCCAACATGATGCCAAATAAGCGACGCAATTGAAAAAGTGAACATACAGCTGTAGTATACTATAAAGTGTCTCTTCCATGGTGTGCCATCTTCCAACAGCCTCTACCAACTGCAACTCTCTTGAAAAATGCTTCAAAAATCTCCTAAAGCCTGGTTCCCATATACGCCTCAAGCATTGGTGACAGCACCGCAGGGCTATCAGCGGTGAAATGTGAACCTACGCGTCGAGTACCACCAGTAGTTGCCGGTGGTCAATGCAAGAGTTCAGCGCTGTTCAACTTTTGTGAAAAGCTGCAGGCAAAACCTTCCCAAAACGCACTGCACAGGTGAAGGTCAGCACTTTTGAAACAGCATGGCGAGCGGCCATTTTTATGCAATCATCAGCAATGCAGCTTTATGTGAACATTAGCCGCCGAACCTTGTGCCGCAAGTGTTTTGCTGCGTGAGATTACAGTCGGAGTCTCACATTCGATATGGGAACGAGGCCTTATACAGGTAAGAGGTTCTAAAATGACACATGACCATCAGCATGGGGAAGTAGAACTTACAAAAAGCATTCACATTTATTTGGGTGAACAATATGGTATACCCGAGCAAATGCATTCATTTGGTGCACACCAGAATAGTCAAGAACTGCGGCTTTTTAAAGAGGTCACTCTCAGTGTTTTGCTGACCTGTGTAACAGACTGGCTGGTGCCAACACAACTAAATTTTGGTGAAGTCAACTTCTACAAGTAGCGGAAAAATACTGTCAGACTTGCAAGTTTTGTACAAGAGCCGTGACTCATAATTTTCTATGGTTCCCTTTCAATAGTACCATCTGGATATCACAATCATTTATACGTATCAAAGAGTGTTCAGTTCCTTTGCACCACTCTGCTCATCACCAATGCTCTTCTATATTACTCATAAGAACCTCCCGATTTTGTCAGATAAAATTTTAGTAATATAAGTTGTTGCAGTTTTTTTCACTTTTCAATTTACCATAACAAGTTTGGCACTGTTAGCCATCCCAACCTGGTTATATAATTTTATCTAACACTGTGTGATGCGTTCAACTTGACTGAATACAGACAAAAAGAAATCATTTAGCATTTTTTGCATATATTTAACAAATATTGGTGGCATCCAGTGCATTCAATTAACCAACAACAGCATTTCCATTGGTGGATCTGGGGTTTCTCTTTGTGAAACTGTTTAGTTCTTTTCCATATTGGTCAACGAACGTAACCTTAGCTGTGTCTCCTTCTATCTCTACACCTGCAAACCCATAGGCTGAGCTCCAGAACTTGCTTGATGCACCCTTTTTCTGTATGTTTCTTTTGGCTGAAGAACTTTTACTAGTTCGGTGCTTGGCAGCAGATCCAGAAATAACATAGTCAACTATCCCACTGCAAAAAAGAACAAAGCTTCTGTTCGCTGTTCGTAGATATATCCCGCTATTTCACTATTAGCTGAACTCTGACCTGATTACCACTGTTTACCACAGTTATTTCTAAGCAGTAAAAACAATGAAGTCTAAATATGTTATTTGTTGCCAACCACTGTCTCACCATTTTCGTATCATTTACCAGGAGCTCACTCTGGTGCTCGTTATATACCGAATACTCTGATGGTCTCAATTACTAGCAAATAAATGAGCACTTGATGTTTAGCTTTAACCTTCCCTTAGTTCTTGCTCCTGCCAAAAGCTTCTAGTTTACCAAGTTACTCTATTTAATTTACTAAATCAAAGTCTGATTGAGACAAGAAAGAAGTGAAGCCCTATTCAAGTGTAGCAGTTTTTGTAGCAGTTTGGTGTTATTACGTACTTAAAAAATACCTGCCAACTAAAGCTTCATTTGAAGCAATATTCTATAAATTTTAGATTCATATTTTGTAAGAAAGATTTTTAGACATTTATAAAGTCTACCGACTAAATTTACTTTGGGCGAGAAAGTCAGACAACATCTAAAAATTTTTTTTATGAAAAAAGAAAGTTTCTTACGTCCTGTCAACTATGTGTTCCATGAAGTGGTCATGTCCACCAATGTAGAGAGCAGCTTTCTGGTTAACCATCTCACTACGTATGTTTTTATACATGGGAGCTGTGGAAGATTCACTGCCATGGGAGCCAGAAGAGAACACTGGATGATGTCCAATCACAATTATCCAATCCGACTTGGAGTTTCCTGATATGACAGAAAAACAATCCGGTTGTACTGTATTTCTCAGAGTTGTTTATTAGACTCTAAGAGATTTCAATAACAGTTATTTTGAGTTATTGTTATAATTTAAAATACTTGGTCTATTTTATTTTCATATGACATTTTTACCTTGCTATAATAGTAAATTACTATAATTTTCATCCATGAGAAAATGAACAGCTTGAAAATAATATGATAAACATAGAAAAAATGCCAACTGAAACACCAAAGATTGTTTCACTGCAACAGAGCTTTTTAAAATCTGCAACAGACGTTTTAGAACCACCTGCACAGAACCACATTTTGTTATAAACATTTGTAGTGAATTTTTCCTGCTGCAAGTATCCACTAGAAGGTTCTGCTGTATAGAATTTTTAGTATTTAATTTAGAAATAGCGTATAACTGATAGAATACTAACAAATGCACCTGTTCAGGTTATATAAACATCAAATTTTGCAAGGCTATGATATCATAATAATTTTAGGCGTTTATCAAAAAATTTCAATTCAAAACCGGTAGATATGTTTTTAACGCTTTAAAAATGACTCGATTACATTCAGTTTTTATCCAGAAAATAGCAATTTATTTCATAATATTTTTGCACCATAGATCATGTAAGAGTTAATTCAATTTTGTATTTAAGTACACAACACCACAATTCAATTCTCACTTATTTAATTATCCGAACTTCAACGAGTCGGTTCAACTCAATTCAATTCACCCAAATATACAAAATCAATTCTCTATCAATTCTTACATAAAATTGACTTATGGCAATATATCAAACTAGCAATAAACCACATTCACTAACTTATGCATACATTAGCTCAGCCTATTGACTGTTTGTACAGCAAATATCAACACTTTCATTAAGGATTTCATTGCTCATTTGTATGGATTAAGTCAGGCTGAAAACCTTTTTGCTAGCATCCACTGAGTATTTTTTATTGTAAATGCTAGAGTTTCTGTCATGGAACTTTAATTTAAAGTTTTGTAAAACCATAAAAAAGAGAAAAAATTCATTTTGAACAAAAAACAAAATATTTATTGTTTTCGTAGTTTGGTGAAACCGGCTTCAAAAGAAAAACACTATCATTTTTGCAGTTTATTTAAAACGCGGACACACATTCTCTAATATAAATATTTATTCATCAGAAATTATTAGGTCCAGTGTTGAAACATTTCACAAAAACAAATATGTTTAAGTCACTGTTTACAATTTTTCTTTGCATTCATCTTAAAATAGAAGTATAATAAAATTTGGAAACCATGATTTTATGCTGTGACTTCTGAGTAAAACAACCAACAGGTTTGTTTGTTTGGCAAAATAGTGACCCAATATTTTAAAACTTATTGTAGCAACATTTTGGATCTGTTAACTCTGTGATCCAAAATGTTTTTGTATAGGCACTTATATGCCTATACTTTGTATAGGCACAGAGCCGTTATAAAAGCTTTCCAACAGAATAAACAACACACACGATCCGTTTTGATGACTTTCCTTAACTGAAAGAGTTAGCATAAAACTAAACATCTCTCTGAATGACTAGCACAAATATGCCTAACAAAGTTATATTGCTTGCACTACAACCAAAATGGTATAACTAAGCTTATTGCCAATTTGCAGTCAAACCACAGAACTACACTAAATTAATTCATAGCGCATATTATCGACCAACAAATATATACGGTGATATCAAGGATCTTGTAGAAATGCGTGTAGCTGGCAACATTGGACTGCACTGGCATCTTCTCTTTGGCGAGCATCAAATATCAGATTGGTTTACTTAGGATATCACTGTCCGAGGTGGACTTTTGTCAAGGTAGTAGTCATCAATTTGCCTTTAGTAGTCATCAATCATGCATTTTGCCTCAAGCCATTTTAATTATTAAAAATAAAGAATTGAATCAGCTCGTTTATGATGACAGTAACGAACGAATAATTCAATTTTTGTTAGTGGGATTCATCGAGTCAATTCAATTCATTTGTGAGTTGAGCCTGAAGGCTTGCTCCAGCAAGCATGTTAACTTGAGTGTTCATTTCTAAAAATTGGTATTAAACACTTTTTTTATTAGTTTATTTATCAAAGAGCTGGTGAAGTCTATTTTCTACCCTCATCTCTAGATATTAGTGTAGACTGGTTGCATCTCACTTGTACAGAGTAAAAGGAAAACATGAAATCTTTAAATATCACAGCACATGTTTAACAATAAGTGTTACAAATAACTGAAAGTTCCTAATCAAATACTCAAACTGCTGAAAAGTTTCATCAAATAAACTTGGTTATTTCTTTTAGCACTTAATACCATGACAAAATGTAGCAGCCTGAAAAATATTTGTGGATTTTGTAATTAAGTATTTATTCAAAATATTGCTATATTGTATTTTATTGAGGATAGCATGCCTTGATTCACGGTACTATTGTGAAAAAGTACAACTTCTAAACTTTAACAAAAACATAATATTAAATTTGTCTTAAAATATTACACAGAAAGAATGTTGAAATCTACTCTTACCGCCTACTTGAAACCGCTGCTTATCAAACCAGAGAATTCTAAATGAAGGTCTACACAAATAATATAGACAAAACATCAAAAAGTTTTGTAAAGCTTGTCAATTGTCAACTGTCACTACGTGCTTTCTTAAAATAAATACACTTCTCTTTAAAGTGAACTTGACTAAACTACAATGTAAATATACTTATCATCGATCTATAAACCTATTGTCTATGAATTTATTCCTCAACTTTCCCCGGTGAATGAATGAGCTATCAGAATACAAAAGGACGGTAAAGTGTTAAAACGTTATTGTTTATAACTGTTCACTTTATATTTATAACTATTTTTAATATTTATATACTTGGTTATAAACATGACCCGGTTATATGATACTTACTAATCTCTCGTTTGAACCAATTGAACTGGTGGTATTCATAGTCATTCTTTATTGGATCAGTATCGAGGAAGATAAAGTGGACATCTTGATTGCCGACAGCGTAGTGCATAGAGTAGTAGAGACTCGGCATCACCCACCGTTTGTCTATATCTCCGTGCATCACCTGATTTGGTGCATTACCTTCAAAATATCGGACATACTGCTCGTGTAACATTTCAAGTGTTTCTTCATGCGTGTATTCAGTTCTCAACTGAGAAAAGTTGCAGAATCTGCCAGCAAACAAGTTTTACTCTCAACAGAGAAAGCAAAAACAAACAAAATAAAGTTTTATGGTGAGTACCTTTCAATTTTATAAACTGTGTGGTATAAAGAAATGTTTTGTTACAATGAAATAATTACAAGCTTTTACAGCTTTCTAGTGCCAAAAATTGCAATATCTACAATAAAATAATTTTTTGTTCAGATGCACTGTTTTAGAAAAATACTTTTTAATGAGCTGCTTTTGTATCTACTATTTTTATCATATTTTAAACAGAAAAAAGTTTGATAAACCTATTTTGGCTGTATATATATACAGTATGTCAACAACTGTTGACCTGCACAAAATATTATACCATCCTGACAGTTTATAGAGCAATATTGGCAGCAGAATCTTTCCTGTTGAGCATTGGTCGTAGTGTGCATGCAATTAAATGATTGGTATGTTGTGTTACAATAATTATGTTTATTTTTCGCTAGATAAAACTTGACTAACTTTGCATGAATATATTAAAATGTTTGTTGGGTAAAGCTCTGGAAGTAATGATGAGTTTTTATTATGTTAGCTGTCATCACTGATTAGTAGAATCTATCAGCTGAAACAAACTTAGCACAGAAAACATGAAAAACATAAAACAAAAAATAAGTTTTATGATGAGCACGTTTATATTTTATGAACTGTGGGATGATAAGACATGTTTGTTATATTAAAATAATTACAAACTGACTTTTAAAAATTATTGCTCAGAGCATAGGGAGAGTTGTGTTTAAACTTTGTCAATCAATTAGAATGAAAAATACTTTATTTATTTCTTTTATTAGGCAACAAGAAAGCTTTAGTAAATGCAATGTAATTAAATTAGGCAAATACTGCTTTTAAGCTAAAATGTGACATTTAAATGTGTTAAAAAGCATGACATCATTGGCCTGGGAGACTAGTTAAACTCAATCAAAATGCGGGTCAGAGGTCAGAGCGTTTTAAATTGCATTCATCTTACGTCCCCACAAAATGACAGCAATGTTTGGCTATATGACCTGGAAGACATGTTCAATCCAAAACCAAAATGGCTTTTTGCAGCTAGTTCTAAGTGACTGCTCAGCCTACCAATACAAACCATCATGATAGTCGTGATTGCCTTCAACAACGAGCCAAGGATGTTGCAGAGCCTTATGGGTGTAAAAATTCTTCCAAGTAGTCGAAAACTGACGGTCGTTCTTGCTGGTCACTCCTGACTCATAAAAATTGTCTCCTGCAAAAATATTTGTCGTTATAAATACATGTTTCATTAAAACATGCGATGAAATATTTTTGCATATAAAATCAAGAGCAATTTGACTATAAGTAAACAAAGACCAGATACCGATATATACTAATCTCACCTACTATCTATCACCTACCATATTTAATGGCCTATAAGATGCACCTTTTTATCAAAAAAATGGCCTAAAATTCTTCTGCATTTTATATACATAACTAGATGGAAGCCCAGAAATTTCCGGGTAATAAAAGTCTTTGCACAAAAAATGTACTTTTATTTGACATATAACAATGGTTAGCATTCTAACTTTCAAACTTCATATCATGAGAAAAGTGCTTTGTGCAGGTCAAATAAGGTAAGAAACAAAATAAAACAACTATAAAAGGGTTTAAATGTAAATGCAAAATAGTTAGAAAGTAATAGCTCAATTAAGTCGGTTTTGCTACAATTACCATTAAAGAAGATTTGTTAATGATACAATTAATACAAACTGAGAAAATAAAAATCCTGAGCATGCTGAATTAATAGTATAACAATTGTACATAAAATGGTGTGTGCATAAAAAGGTTAATGTTCAAACAGAAGCTATCCATCGAAACTTTGAATACGACGATACTGGTACCTCTCGATACAAGGTCTGAGATGCTGGTAAAACTAAGATACCGGACTGTCTTGGTCTGGTATTTTGTCTGACCAAACAGAGAGAGAATGTAGAGGCTATTCCTACTCAAGGTAATACAATTGCTTACGTGAAAAGTATTACTGATTTAGCAATCTAACCTTACGAAAAACCTGATATAGAAGTGTAACGCACATTTCAAATTGAAACGACACATTTCAAAATTACAAATTGAAAAATTGGGTAATAGTAGGGAAAGTTTTCAAACAGGTTCAAAAACTAACAATGCAAAAGGTAATATGTAATCAAAAGTGCACAATTGGCGTGCACTTTTGCACCGTATTTGTTTTTATATGGTATATGGTATATAATAACAGAATTAGAGTGCTAAGTACTGTATAGCTCAGATGTTAAACGCATGGTTTGAAAATTGCAGTTGCTTTTGTCATTGGCTCGAATCCAGCAGAATTTGAGCTTTAATTTCAATATTTTAATAGCTGTAGCTGGAAAAACTGAACTACAGACTCTGAGATTTATATATAGACTTTGAGATATATATATATATATCTCAAAGTACACAAAGTATGTCTGTCGTATATCTGTTGGTTTTCCGGCTATAGCTATTATTAGAACAGCGGAGGTAGACAACAATGCAGATCCAAAGTCATAGAGTACCATCATACCATCTCAAATCACTTTAGAAATGTAGACTGCAGACAAATTATTTTATGATCCCAGTTATCATCACTTACCAACTGCAGCTGTGAAGGCTGAACCATGTTTTTCTGCCCAAATTCCGACTTGTTTAGCTACATTACTCTGCGCACTCCCTGTGGTACCCCAGTCTCCCAGAACATTAAAAGCAAGCTTCTTGTTTGTCGAAAGAGTCATCATATCTGATGTTACTTTTGTAGCTGCATCAACTACAAATCAAAACATAGAATAGATACATATGCATACAATATAACTAGCCACCAGCATAGTAGTAATACAGTGTTATAAAAAATTCTTTAATAAATTTTTTATAAGACAAGGCTAGAACTCCTGAAAGATCATCTATAGATAGCGGAAGCCTGAAGGACTTCAGCTATGAAGTGAATTCTATTTGATGCTAAATGTCGGCAAAAAGATATTCGACTAGGTTGTTAATAATATGCTAATTGGGATCCTCAAACTAGTGAAAGATGTCTAACATCAGAGTTGTGTTCTCATGAAACAGATCTTACTTTTAATATCACTGTTCTAACAATGTGCATCAGACAGATGCTAAGGAGCTGGCCGCAATTTCAATCACATAAAAGCTGCATTCAATTTGGTGGTATATATTTTCCATCAACCAGATAAATTAAATTTGGCAAATTTTTGTTTCTGCTTTTGTATGAATTCAAGATTTATGTTGTCTTATCCCCCAAGGTCAACTAGCTAGCAGAAAGGACTCACTTATGCAATTGTTTTTGCTTAGAGTGACTCATTCTCCTAATATGGCATGGCATGCTATCTTCCTGCATGCTAGTCAGTTGATTAAATAGATTGTAAGAAACAAGTTAACCTCTTGTTTTTACACAACCTAAGGATTTATCAATTTAGTATTAAAATTTTATAGAAAAATTCACAAACCTCAAATTTGATAAACGGCATTTGCCCAACCTCCTCCACAAAGTTCATGGCTATTTCCAGAGCAATGAGTATCGCAGTCGCCTTCATCCGCTCTTCCATACCGCCCGTAGCTATTATCACATCTACACTCTGTCCTGACAAAGAATACAGAAGATACAATGCTTATATGATTCACTCTAATGTAAAACTCTAATGCTTGTGGTGCATGTGAGGCTGCGTTTTTAATTTATTCTGTTCTACTATATTAAATTACTTTATACTATGTTGACTGCATTATATTATAACATACTATATTATACAATATAACATTGCTTTATATTATATAATACTACATATTTTATAACTTCATACTATATTATATCAAATTTTATTATACAATGTTGTATAATACTATATTACTTTATACCATATTATATTACAATTATAAACTATAAATCTTAAAAATATTTTATTATAAACTACAATATATTATCTTATGATATTTTATAATGTATTGTATTTCATTGTATTTTATTATTTTATATTTCTAATATATTACAAGCTCATTGTATCAAATTAATAATAAAATCGTATCAACTACTACAGACTATCAACTAGCTCCGTGTGACGCTAGACATTAAAACTCTCAGAACTCAAATCCTTTTCTTGATTCTGCATCTCATTTTATATTACTAACATATTGCAACAAATTAGAATATTGAAGGCAATGTCAAGGTCATGCTTGCTAACAAAAACTTTGAACTGGCTAGTTTGAAAATATACAAAAAGTAATTTTATATAAAATATAAGATCAGATATGTAATAAAATAAAATAAGATAAAATACAGAAGCATGAAAGGGATTTTATTAGATTTTGTAATGTTAACAAATGCTTAAGTTTTTACAAGTCGAAAGTTACAATAGCATGAACACACAGATTACCCGGTTTGCAAGGCCATGAACTTGTTTTTGTAACCACTGCAGAAGTCGAAGCATCTCTCTATGGTCATCCTTGAGCTGCTCGTCTGCTTATGGTAGCTTGACAGGTCTCTGGGTCTCTGGTCTTTGTAGCATCCGATGTAGGTCCATTTTCCTAAGAAAGAGGTAAGAATACAAAATGAGGAAAAGACAGCTCTTACAAATTGGGAGTAGAATATGATTAATAATTAGAAAACATTACAATCTCTTAAACAATAAGTATAGGAACCTACAGGTATAAAAATTATAAAACAGAGTACATGTACATACATACACATACATACACATACACATATACATATACACATATACCTACACATACATGTATATATATAAATGTATATGTACATGTATACACATGTACATATATACATGTATATGTATAAAAATGTACATATATATATATATATATGTATATATATAAATGTATATGTATACGCATGTACATATATACATGTATATATATATATATATATATATATATATATATTTATTATATATAGATTATTTGTGAAATTTATGTTTATGTCCACACATGGACCTTCGGAGCAATATACTGTTCTGATCACTAGCTACAGAGCAGTGCTAAATAAATGAGAAATGAAGAACTGTAAGACAGATGAACAAACAAAAATTATATAACACTTCTAAAATAGAACTGAAGTAAATGAAAATATTGTACATATCTATAAAAGATCAAACTCCAAATGCAAAATTTTACTCAAGTAACCAATCAAATTAAACACATAAGATATGAATATGCCATGACAAAAGGTTTCTTGCTGTAGATAATTTGTAAAATACTTTATGCTTTCCATTACTTAAATGGAGATCATTTTATGTACATTCATTTCAACCTTAAATCTCAAAGTCCGTGAGTCAGCTGTATGTCCAGCCATAGCAATAAAAATCTTGAAGCAACAATTTGCTTTGTGCTGAATTTGATCTCGGGACCTTGAACTAAGGTCTTCAGGCAAGCATGATTTACCCCAGTGCTAAGCTGCCCTTACCATTTGAAATAATGCATATTATGTATGCTTGTTGCGATAGCAGGTTACAAGCCAGGTGCAAACTTTTTACTATTCTTTTGCGTTTGTTTACTTTAAAAAGTTTAAAAAAAGTCTTATAATCGTTAACCTTTTTAAACTGGTAATTTTAAAATTGTCTCTACATTCTTTCTCCGTTTGGCTAAAAAAAGTACCCTCGTACGCCTTACTGATGTATTTAATTTCCATATCTCATTTTTACATTTTTACCTGTCTTGAAAAAAACCGGTATCGTCTAATTCAAAGTTTTGATGAATAACTTGTGCTGCAACAGTAACCTTTTTTATATACTCAATTTTATGTAATAATACTTATTGTTATTATTAATTCAACATATGATTTTTATCTTGTTTTGTCAGTTCATGTTTGTTGTATCATTATCAAACCATTTTTCACTGTAACCATTGTAGCAAAACAGACTATTGAGTCATTTTATTTCACATTTAAAAACCTTTACAGTTGTTTTATTTTTCTCCTAATTTATTTTAACTGCACAAAAACCTTTCTTATGTCATGAAGTTCAAAAGTTAAAATATTAAATGTTTTATGTGCAACATGAAAATAAATTTTCTGTGCAAGTACTTTTTATTAGCCCGGGCAAGGCCGGGCATTTACTTACATGTAGTTAGATATAAAGCAACTATGCCTCGAATATGTGATATAAAGTTAAATACGATTATGCAGTTGATGCAAGGCTTATTCAGCGATGGCTTCTACAAATGCAAAAAGCTGAAGTCTACCTGTAGATGAGATGGTTGCTGCAGAAAGACAGCAGACGATACCGCAGAGAACGTGCAAGACCTTCAACATCTTTGACAGCTTTGAAAGGAATGCAAACGTTTGAGATATTTCAGGAGCAGCGAAAGCGGCAGAAGTGATAATCTGGTGAGAAGCAGCAGATGTATTAAAGTCAGACTATTACAGAAGTCATAATCCTTATTGATATAAGGCAAGAAACAGCAGGTGTCTCGAGATCAGATAATCACATAAGCCATAATCCCTACTGACATACAGCGAGAAACAGCACGTGACTCCATGTCCCATAATCACAAATACCATAAATTTATAAATTTCATTCTCATTAAAAACTACAAGTAGTTACAGTCAGCTACAGTCAGTGGTCAATTCAATCCACCGATGTGTTTCTATATCACTTTGATTCTGCTAACCAGTAGGAAAAAGAAAGTTGTAGAGTATTCTCTCTTTTTTATTGTTCTGGTTCCACATTAAATAAATATTGTAGGCAGACAAAACTAATGAGCGGGTTTGCTTTTGTATAATGGGAAAGTACTGTTATGATTTAAATGCCAAAACTACTCGCTGAATGCCTGGCATTGCTTGAGTAATAACAAAATTTTTGCTGTAAAAACTTTATCTATATATAACATATACCACAAGTACTACTCTTAATTTGAAACTTTATATCATAGGAAAAGTGTTTTGTGCAATTTAAATAAATTAAAAAAAAAAACAATTGTAAAGGTGTTTAATAGTAAAATAATTAGCAATGGTTAGATAAAGCCTATCCAATTACAATGACTACAATGAACAATGATTTGATAGTGATACGATTAATAAGAACGGAAATAAAAATCGTGAATGTGTTGAATTAAGAATAACAATGAGTATATAGAAGTGCATGTATAAATAAAGTTATTGTTGCAGTAGAAGCTATTCATCAAAATCATGAATACAATGACACTGGTACCTCTCAATACTAGTATAAATGTAAAAGTGAGATATCATAATTGAATACATCACTGAAATAGTAAAGCACACGATGGTACTTTGTCTGACCAAATAGAGAAAGAATGTAGAGACAACTCCTACGCGAGATAACGCAACATACAAAACTGTTCATGTAAAAAGTTATTAGCGACGTATCTTAGGATTTGTTGCTAGGACTGGAAATTGAAGGTGTGTAAATTTGAATGGCATATTGATGTATGTATACATCTATATAAATAAATCTTAAAGTTTGTGTGTGATTCTGTGTGTCCAACTATAACTATTAAATTTTTATAGTGAAATATCTGTCTCATACAGGATTTGATCTCAGAACCTCCTATTCACCAGACAAACATGTTACTAATTAAGCTATACGAGTTGATGGATTCATTACGCGATATATTTCACTATGTGGGTGAAAATGTGCATACCGCGTTGGTTGCATTACGTAAGTCATTAAAGCTCGCTCTCACCGCTCTTATTAGTAAGTTTACTAATAAGTTTACTAACTAGCTTACTCAAATTATCCATTGGCAATATGCTAGGCTAACGGCAAGTGGCAGGCAACTACATCACCTTTCACTGTTTGCAAGCTGATTTTTAGTACCGGTTCAAAACCGGTCATTCCGCTAGTTATTTGCTAAAATATATTTAAATTATTTTAGCAGAAATTTGCTAATTAATGCTTATCAAAAAACTAGCTAATTCTATGAGATAATGAACTTAATACAACAACCCAGCTTACAGTTCTCAAAACTATGAGCAAATCATTGCTGGCTGTCTGTAAGTCTTATTGATGACTGAAAATAATGTCATGATATATATTTATATAAAATGGAGATTTTGTAAATTAAAGTAAGATAAAATTTTAGTCAGCATCGACAAACTTTTTTATGTAATATTCATTTTTCAGTATTGCTGTAAACAAAAACAAGTTTTCTGCTAAAACATCCCTATTTGCTATCAAAAACTGAACAAACATGTTTTTGGGAATGTGCACTGTCATGCTATTGAGAGGCCAGTTTGTTTGCTTAATTCCGAATGTTGATACTTTTATCTGTGAGTAATATGTTTATAAAGATCGGGAGAGAGAGAAAGAGGGAGAAAGAGGGAGTAAAAGGGAGAAAGAGGCAGAAAAAGGTAGAGAGAGGAAGAGAGAGAGGAAGAGAGAGAGGAATAGATAGAGAGAAGAAGAGAGAGAGGAAGAGAGAGAGGAAGAGAGAGAGGAAGAGAGAGAGGAAGAGAGAGAGGAAGAGAGAGAGAGAGAGAGAGAGAGAGAGAGAGAGGAAGAGAGAAAGAGAGGAAGAGAGAGAGGAAGAGAGAGAGAGGAAGAGAGAGAGAGGAAGAGAGAGAGGAAGAGAGAGAGAGAGAGAGAGAGAGAGAGAGAGAGAGAGAGGAAGAGAGAGAGAGGAAGAGAGAGAGGAAGAGAGAAAGAGAGGAAGAGAGAGAGGAAGAGAGAAAGAGGAAGAGAGAGAGGAAGAGAGAGAGAAAGAGAGAGAGAGAGGAAGAGAGAGAGGAAAAGAGAGAGAGAGAAAGAGGAAGAGAGAGAGAGGGAGGAAAGAGAGGGAGAGAAAAGGAGAGAGGGGAGAGAAAGAGAGGGGAGAAAGAGAGAGGAAGATAGAAAGAGAGAGAGAGGAAGATAGAAAGAGAGAGAGAGAGAAAGGGAGAGAGAGGGAAAGAGTGAGGGAGAGAGAAGGAGAGAGAGGGAAAGAGAGGGAAAGAGAGGGCCAAGCTGGCCCATGCTGTCCTGAATTGTGCCGAATTGGTCTAAACTGAGTCGAGATACCGCCCTTCATAAATTTTTTCTGACCTTCTTTAGGTGTTTACTATTTAGTTCACGCCTGAAACGGGGCATTGACACTGTTTGCTCAAGCCTGTGCTTTTGAGTTTCATTTCTTTGTAGAGGGTGACACATGAATGTACATGCACTTCTTTTTTGTTTAATGGTTATACAAACAAATAGCTCTGGTAATATAATCAGACAGTGAAAAATAAAGTCTCAACATGGCTATCATTTGTAAAACAGTACTAGTCTTATGTCTAATAATTTGATTATCTCACTTTTATCAACTTGAAGACTTTGGTAAAGCTGGCATCTCTTGCATCTTGCATCTGAGCGTTTTAACCATGATCTAGTTTTTCAATTTTAATTTTGTGTAATGGAGGGCTAGGAACAGGATTGAGCCGGTGCTATACGATCAATCAGCCCACAAGCAGTACGACAAGCCGGCCCAGCTAAGTAGTGAGCAACCAGAGCCAACTCTATCGGACTAAGTCCAGACATGACTATACAGATCCTGGACGAATCCTGGAAAAGACTAAGCTGACCGGATGTACGTCCTGCCAGCTCCACATGGTGTAGTACGAATTGGCAGATCACCAAGCCAGCACTAAAGAAACTGACCAGCCGCTGGACCAACAGAAGGTGACCATCTAGCCTCCATAAAATAGAGTTGAAGTCCAAGCTTTTCCAAATGGTATATTACAGGTCAGATGATCATTAGCCAACAAAACACAGCAAAGCATCATTATATTCAGTTCTTTGTTGTACACACATCAACTAAATATACTAAATCCAACATTCAATAAATATAAATTTTTACTAGAACAAGTGGTTGGTTTATTGTAGAGCAGTAAACAGTGGATCCTGACAGTGAGGTTACCTCAAACATCACAAACAATTCCGAATAATGAAAAAATACCGATACTTTTGATAAAGTCTACTAAAATTCAGCGTAAGTTCATCGTTAAGTGTTTTCCACTCTCAAGCTTACCTTGTCTATGCAATAGCCTCAATGTATAAAAAGGCATTACTGTCTAGTACAATCCATGCACAATTGTTCTTTGTAGATCAGTATGACATAGACAACCAGAATAGAGAAAATTAATACTGTAGCAAAAACTGATCATCTCTGGACACATCACAAAATTTTCAATTTGCTTGTGATATTTCATAAGATACCTGTTAACTATCGTCTGTCATGGAACTGTATGACATATACTATAAAATGCTAATCTTTACCAGAATTTGTCACAGAGAAGTTTAGCCAAGAGCAATCTTTCTGGTCTGCCCTCTATTTTGTCAGAGAGGATGTAACACACACATAGAAGTAACAGTTGGTTTGAAGCTCCGACACCTAATTATTGCTAGCTAGTTTATCAACAGTGCTGGACTTAGAAGTGGCTTGTTTACATGCTCTAGCCTCTGTCTGTGTGACCGCTAGAAGCTCCGTTGAGACTTTGCCTTTGCCAATGAGGCTTTGCAATAGTTGCCATAGGTTTTCTAACCTCTCTTGGTGTGTCGCTGACAGCCCTAGTCGCAATCATTGTATTCTTATCACATACAAATCCTCTACATACAAGGATATCAAACTAATGATTACTTTAAATTGCAATGCTGCCTAAATTTACCACAGTGGTTTTGAAAGAATAACCTTCACACCCAGATAGAATTCTTAAGGAGCTCTCCCTTATAGACCCCCTTATTTGAGATTGCTTTTTTTTAGCCACCTTCTCTTGCTATCACCGGCTTGTCTTGTTTCTCATTACTGGGGGTTGTTTAGGTTTGCAGTGGTTTGCCTTTTAACCTCTGCATGTATGACCTATTTGTTGACATCATTAACAACAAACGAAGGATTTATTGGAATTTCGTTTATTTGCAAGAAGATAGCCCATAGAATTGGCGTAGATTTTTAATGCAAATTGCTACACTGTTTTCATGACAAAAATTAATGACAGAGTTCATTAAAGGCAATTGGATAATTGGATTTGTATTGTAAAAACTGCCAGATTTTAAAGCCTTTTATTATAATTTGAATGAAAATATGCTTTAACATTTAATTTGACAAAAAAAGCACTTTTGTTTAATAATATCCATATTTTATTCTATCAAAAATATTAGCTTTCTTCCGTATCTGAAGATGACTTCCAATGAGCCACACTTTTTCATTGACCTTGATTTCTGCGGAAAGATTGCCAGCTTCCAATGGATATTTTTTGTCCTATAGGTTGCGTTTAACTGGGTCTTTGAACCTCAAGGGCGGCCTGCCAATACTACCAACCTCTTCTTTGAGTTGTGAATAAAAAATATGTTCGGGTAGTCTAGTGTTCACCATTCCGTGTACATGAAACTTTAAATAAAACTAGAATAAACATTTTTTTTCTTCTGCGTCCAGAAGTGTTGTTCAGTTTAAACTCACTTATAAAACTAATATAGTTATGTTACTAATCTATCCAAACAAAGCCTTAATAAAACGAGAAACTTGACACTTCTAGCAAATCTTAACAACAATAATGGATTTTAAAACAACAGCTTTGCAAGAAATTTACATGATGAACACGACCCTGTTAATCAACTATATTATACATTTACTCTCTATTTATTAAACAGTTATTAATAGTTTATTAAATATTAAATAGTACCAAAAAATAAATTATTAACATATTATCACAGCCTAAAAATGTCCTCTAAAACATGGCTGCCCTTATATTTGTGTCTTAACTTTATCAAAAAGTCACTGATTTGACATAAAAAACTTATACAAATTATCATAAATAGCTTTGTTGGCTAGAATGGAAAATACAGTAAAATACCAGAAACTGGCTGAAAAATAGCCCAACTTATCTCATCAACCATTTGTTAATGGAGAGTTTGTTCTGAGCATTTAGCACCCACCTAATCATATCATTATTATATTTATCTGTTTGTTATTATTGAATCTGCTAGAAAAACACTGTAAGATTATTTGGCTTAAAACCTTTCTAACTTATGTTTTTAGGACCAACTTTTGTAGTTTGGAGTGGAATTTTGATGAGCGAATTGGCTGTCAGATAACGGTTTCAGTTCATTACCTTTTTGAACAATTATAGTCATGTCAGTTAAAAGCATTTATTTGAACACCATTGTGTTGAATAGTTTTTAAAGGTTTCACTTTAAGCAACAACAGAAGTTAATAACCAGTAGTGGCTATTGAAGTCAATACCAAAGAGGTTGTTCAAGAAGAGTTTTTCCAATGAAAAATTTGAAATGGAAATCTGACATTGCAATTGCAGCATTTCTAATGGACATGTGTTTTATTGATTTTCAAGTGTGAAAATGATTAACTTGTTGTAAAAGGTCTTTAATCGATATTACCACAACTTTCTGTTACCTATAATATTGCAGAATCAGCAAACTAATGTTCATTTGTGGCTGAGCTTTTGCTGCAATAAAGGTAAGAGTTACTCTAGCATATTCTAGATAGAAATATGTTACAGTTAAGTTTTAAATCGTTTTTTACACAATTAGTGTAAATTTATAACATTATATTGACATCCTGGCTATGCTCAATAGAAACTTAAAAATACCAAAATATAAATAATGCCCAGTCAGAGTTTGACCCTATATCTGGATGCTAGTTCTTCTGTCACCCTACTATCGGTTAACGATTGAGTCCTTCTAGTAAATTTAGATGGTTCAGAACAGGTGTTAAAGAAGTTTTATTGAATTACTATTAGTAAAATAGAAGTTGTTCATGACTTCAAAATAACAAAATGACAAAAAATGAAAAATTCTTTTGTGAAGTTCAAATTTTAATGGCTGTCTTAGCCTAAAAAATTGATTGTGTTTTTTTTGTAATTACTATGCTGATATCTCATTTATACAAATTAAATCTTGCAAGTTTGTGAGCCAGAAAGCACTGAGAAGAGACATATTAGTCCAACTTTGTTCAGTTCAACAGATAACCTTTATTTGAGAGGTGCATAAGTGGTAACCCTCTGCTACCATAAACAGTCAGTTTAATAAGCTAAATCAGTGTGTCGGTTATAACTATTTTTGTTTTTGCCAATCTTCTTCATGCTATGATACTGGTTACAACCAGGAAACAGAAGTAAATAACAACACTTTTCTTCTACCTTTTGTGGATAGTAGCCTTGAAAAGTTCTGGTTAGCAGTGGATATATAAACAGCTCAATTTTATGACCAAAAATTTTGTCTAAGGAACGCTTCAAATTATCGATGCTATTACACTGGTATTACTGGCAACCCATTTTCTGTTGGCGTAACCACTAATATTGGCAAGTTTAGACATGGGCTGCACAGTCTGCAAACCCTTTCAATACAAAATTTGTATAACTTGTAAAACATAGTGAAAGTTTGGCTAATTATTTGAATTAATAATCTACTGAATTTAGTAGCAACAGCGGTGTTTGTACAAGTTGACTCCTGTCACCTGTCTCCTGTCACCTTTCACCTGTCACATATCTCCTGTCCCCTGTCTCCTGTCTTTTGTCTCATGTCTCATGTCTCATGTCTCATGTCTCATGTCTCATGTCTCATGTCTCATGTCTCCTGTCTCATGTATTCTGTCTCGTGCCTTCTGTCTTGTGTCTCGTCTCTCATGTCTCCTGTCTCATTTCTCCTGTCTCCTGTCCCCTGTCTCGTGTCTCGTGTCTCGTGTCTCGTGTCTCGTGCCTCCTGTCTTGTGTTTCGTCTCTCCTGTCTCCTGTCTTCTGTCTCTTGCCTCTTGTCTCGTGCCTCCTGTCTTGTGTCTCGTCTCTCCTGTCTCCTGTCTTCTGTCTCTTGTCTCTTGTCTCGTGTCTCGTGTCTCGTGTCTCGTGTCTCATGTCTCGTGTCTCGTGCCTCCTGTCTTGTGTCTTGTCTCTCCTGTCTCCTGTCTTCTGTCTTCTGTCTCTTGTCTCCTGTCTCCTGTATCCTGTATCCTGTATCCTGTCTTCTGTCTCTTGTCTCCTGTCTCGTGTCTCATGTCTCGTGCCTCCTGTCTTGTGTCTCGTCTCTCCTGTCTCCTGTCTTCTGTCTCCTGTCTCTTGTGTCTTGTCTCATGTCTCTTGTCTCCTGTCTTATGGCTTGTCTTTCATGTTTTGTTTTTTATGTCTTATGCTTTATGTCTCATGTCTTGTGACTTATGTTTATAAAAGGGTTTGTAAAACTTTATTAGTGTTTTATGCCTTATCAAATTTACAAAGAATTTTCTCTTTTCGAAAAATTACAGTGTTAGTTTTCTCATTTGTGGATTTTTCTGTGCCAATATTTGTGACTTTAATGTCATAAATGCAAAAACAAAAATTTAGATTATGAATATATGCCTACAAATAAATTGAAATTTTCAATTATTACTTTATAAAAATAACATTACTCATTTGTAGTATATTAATAACAATTTCTATAAGCAAATATTACAACAACTTAAATTTGATAGTTTTATAAGAGCAGCATAGTAAAAAAAACAATTTAATAGCTCTGCTTAATGAAAGTGTGTCAGCAGCAACTGCAACTCAACAATAATATTTCAAGCACCTGTCAATCTATAAATATTGTTAATTTTGACCTGTCAAGACAGGTGCTACAATATATTTGAATAAATTGGCTCGCCATGGTCTTTTCGTGATATACTCTGAAAGATTTCTCAAAACCTTCTTGCAGCTACTATTGTTAAATTGTGCTGCTAGGTTATTTTCCTTGTAATTATAGCACTACAATGCTATGTATTATCATCTATCCTTTAGCTCGCACCAGTAAATACACCTATTTCTAAAACTTCACAATGTTTTGTATGCAAATCTATGGTTTTTAGAAATGTTATGACATATCTATCGATTGGCTTTAATTGTTGCAATGCAAAGAATAAAGAATGATTGTTCTATGTTAAGGTTTGGTGAAATTTTTACCCAGGGAATGTAATTTGACAATAATCATGTTTTATAAAAAGATAAAGTTATGTTTAACAATTTAAAGATGATATGAAAGAAAAATATAATCAAACACAAATATATATTTTTTCATATCTTCGTTAAATTAATAATCAAAGCATTATCTTTTTAGACAAGACGGTTATTTTCAAAGTACATTCAGCAGTAGAAATTTCACCAAACCTTAACATAGAATAAACATTCTTCTATTTCTTCTTCAAAAAGCGCTATTTTTTATTTTTTACATGACACATCTTTAAACTTTAAGTTTAACTTGTAAAAAGATTAAAAATAACGTTTGCAATTTATAGTAAATTAACATTCCTATTTTTGATTTGGTTTTGCCTGTTTTTCATATAAAGGTTGTATGATAAAAGGAGATTTGCTAGTTCTCTAATGATAAACTGTCAGCAGCTACTATAACTCAGCAATCAAGTTTCGAGCACCTGCCAATCAATAAATATTGTTAACTCTAACCTGTCAAGATTACCGTTGCAATATCTTTGAGAAGATTGACTGTTCATAGCCATTTCTTAAGATACTATTTAATTGTTTCCAAACTTCTTACGCAGATAGAATTGTCAAATTGTATTGCTAGTTCATTTTTATTTTCCTATACTTTACTTTCAAGGCAGGTGTCTAGCAAACATCTAGTCAGGGTCTCCCTGACTAGATGTTTGATACGTCAGGGAGACCCTGACGTAGCACTTAGGAAATGCACTTAAGGAGTCACTTGATGTTTGCTACGTCAGGGTCTCCCTGACGTAGCAAACATCAAGTGACTCCTTGTGGCCATTTTCTTTTTTCCTTCTGTCTGGTCTACTATTATCCATCATATGGGAAGCACACTGGGATGGCCAGTTTTTCCTGCTCTTCAGCCAGGATTCTATTGATTGGCTGAGCCAAGTTTTAGTGCCACACATAATAATTTTGGGTAACCATGGAAGGCTCCTTCCTGCCTTTTTATTCCACTCTGTGGCTTTATAGTCCTTTTGGCATGACTCCACTGTGGCCCTCCTGGTCTCGTTAATTGACTGGTTTGTCTAGTGCTGAGGTTGCATAGTGCTAAGGCGTTTGTACAAAGCGTATTTAGCGCTACTGTTACCCTTAGCGCGTATTTAGCGCGTATTTACCCTTGCTCATTTCCCGGATTAATGTGTTTTTTACTCGAGCAGTCGGGTTACAGCTCCAGCTTAGGAGAGTTTTAGTCAGGGCCATCTTGTCAGAGACACTGCAGTAGTTCTCCAGCTACTGAACTCGCTTCATCAGTTGCAGCTGTTTTTGCTATGATTTGTTCTTCTATTTCAGAGCTTTCTGTAGTACTGCCAAACTATTAGAGGTACTTTTCCCACTTCACAAAATTTGCTCAAATGAGCGTATGTCTTATTTTCATTTGCAATCTGTGGGAGAGTATTAATTATATTTGTGTTTACCTCACATAAATTGTGTAACCTGTTTAACTGATAAGTCTTCAATTTAAAAAAAGAAATAAGAGAGAACAGATCTTGAGTCAAGTTTTCATGACGTATCAAACTGGTAAAAACCCACTTTGTTGAAAACTCAAGACTTTCGACCCTTAAAATATGATGATGGATCATACACTTTGAAAACTTAAATCACGAACAATGCTTTTTACCTTCACAAAATCTATTCAGTGAAATAGTTTGGCAAAGTTTCTACTCTTGATTATATTGCAACATTCTTTATGTATTCCACTTTATAACCAGACCTATTAAAAATTTCATATTTCTTAAAGGTTGCTACACTTAATGAATTATTTTTATACAAGCAACAGGCAAAGAGTCTTTAATTTGTGATTAGATTTTCTACTAGAAAAAATGTTAATTACATTTTTGGAAAAAATGTGCAGGGAATTAGCTAGCTCTCATACTTGCTACCTAGTCTGGGTACGTTAAACTACTTTCAACTATGTGATTGCATGTAGTTCTACACAAACGTAAACACAAATACTTTCTTTTTACATTATTTTGAATCTAATAAACACCACTTAATTTTGTTAAATGACATACCTATCTTTGACGTATAGTTTGTGAAGAGACATTTCACCAAACCATAACATAAAATAATCAGTTTTCAATTTTTTTACATGTGATTATTATATATTTTTCATGTTATACATCTTAAAAATTTTATTAGAATTTGCGAAAAATCTTACACCTCATGTTAGCAATTTATTAAAAATTACCATGCTTATTTTGGATCTAATAATGAAAATGTTTACAGGGAAGCAGTATGGTAGACAACAATTCACTAGTTCCACTTAATGAGAATGTGTCAGTAACTCAGCAATCAAATTTCAAACGTGTGACAATCCACAAACATTGGCAACTTTGACACGTAGATTCAGTTGCTACAATATATTTGAGTAAACACGCTATAAATTTGCTGTAAGTTACATAATATTTACTGGACACACTAATAATTTTATCAAGCTCCTTATTAAGCTATTATTTCTTAATTACAGTTCTATATCATTTTCTTGGTCATTCATATGATAGAATTCTGTGTAGTAACATATATCTCTTATTTCATACCAGCAAATATCTCTAAAAAATTTACAGTGTTTCGTGATCAAATTTTCATTTTTTATAAATACTATAAAATACTAATAACATGGATTTAGTTCGAATGATATATTATTTGTATTGTGCTTACGTGACTTCCATCGCTTTAATGTAGCTAGTTTATATCAGCCAATACGCTCTATTGGTTCAAAGAGAACTTTAAAGTATGACTTTGTGATCTAAAACTAAATATATACTTTTATTTAATGCTGTTCATATCAAGTTTGTAGAAAAATTTTTTTACATACGGTGCCATAAAAAGTAATAAATCAATAAATAAAAAGGTAGTGGCATGCGGTGTCATAAGAGCAAACAACTAAAGTTTATGCTATGAATATGCGCTTAAAACTAAATTTACTTTTTCAAAATAATACTTTATAAAAATAACATACTTATTTTTAGTATATTTGTACATTTTTTATAGAAAATTATAATAATAAAAATAAATTTGACTGTTCTAGAGGAGCAGTATGAGAAATGACAATTTAATAGATCTGCTTAATAAAAATATGTCAGCAACTACTGCAACTCAACAATAATATTTCAAGCACCTGTCAATCTATAAACAATGTTAACTTCGACCTGTCAAGACTGATGCTACAATATGTTTGAATAGATCGGCTTGTCATGGTGTTCTCTTGATATACTCTTAAAGCTTTCTCAAGATGGTTTTGCAGCTATTATTGTTAATTAAATTGTATTGCCAAGTCGTTTTGCTTGTCATTAATGTGTTTCAATGCTGTGTATTAGCGACTAGCCTTTAGCTCACACCATTAAATACAAATATTTCTAAAACTTTACAATGTGCTGTGCTCAAATCTTTAATTTTTCTCCAAATATTAATTAATGTGAATTGTGTAGTAGCTTTAATTGTTTTGTCTAATACCCTATGGGGTCTCAGCAAATGTCTCTCAGCTAATAGCAGAGAAGGTTGTTGGTAACTTTAATACTGGCTGTTCACAAATACTTGTTTTTTGAAATGTTATGAAATTCATATTTAGTTTCGATCTGCAAAAATTAAACCACAGATACTGTTATTTTGTACCATTTGCAAACTAATGAACATCAGTTTATGTTTTTAAACAGCAGGCTTGTTTTCAAAGTATTTTTTGTGAGTGGAAATTCAGCCTATCATATCATAGAACAAACATTGATCTATTACTTTGTTAAATGTAATCACTATATATTTTTAGGTGCTACGTTATGAATGTTTAGTATAAACCGTAAGAAAACTTGAAACTAATTTTTAAAATTTATGGAAAAGTATCATACCTATTCTTGGTCTAATATTGTTGAATATCTGTAAGGAAGTTGTATGATAAGTTGGCTAGTTTTGCCTAATGATAAACTGTCAGCAGCTACTCCAACTCAGCAGTCAAGTTTCAAGCACCTGTCAATCAATAAATATTGTTAACTCTAACTTGTCAAAACAACTGCTGCAATATATTTGAGAAAAATGACTGTTTATAGTTGTTTTTTTAAATACTATTAAATTATTTCCAAACTTCTTATGCAACTATTATTTTGAAATTGTTTTGTTAGCTCATGTTTATTTTTCTATACATTATTTTTAAGGTTATCGTTTGGCAAATTGTTAGTCAAGCCATCTGCGTCTTGAAAAGGGTATGTCTGAATGCTGTAATTGGCAATTTTCTGCTTCTTCTGGTCTACTCCTAGCAACCATGTAGAAAGCAGGCTGGGAGTGGCTGACTTATCCTCCTCTCTAGCTGAATTACGTTAATTAGGCTAGACTTAAAGGTTGACTTGCAACAAAATTCACATTACAGTTATTTGATATCAAAAGATTCACCATGTCTTACTTTGCTGTGTTGTAGGTGCAAAATATGTGGAAATGTGATTACAAGCTCTTAAAAGCCCAAAAACGAAAAGTTAATCACAGCCATCACAAAACCGCCGTAGATTAGAATCTCTTTCCAAAACGGCTCAAATGGGACATAGTTGTACAAAATGGCTTCTTTCACGCAGCCTCATTCATCGAAATATTTTCACAAATATACTTCATGCATTCAATAAAACCATGTCTATTGTTCTTACGCGTCTATTTTATCGTCATTGTAATGCTGTCACTTTCAGCACTGATATCTCAAAACCTATCGTAAAAATTCATTTAATCTTTTAACCTTAGCTTGAAGGAGTACCTATCATTGTCTAATAAAAATGACGAGCCTGTTGGTCACCTGTGATAATAGAAAAATGCCGCAGAAGTTATTCGCAAAGTATGGGTCCCATGATCAGATTACGACTAGAACATTAGACCAAGCCGAAACAAAACTGTAAAGTAGTGAGCATCTATCTTTGATACGGGGTCTTCAGTAAAACCCGAAGTGTTTGTCATAAACTAGTGATACGAGAAGTTTTATATTGAGCCTTTTGTTGGCCTTTCAATTCACATGAGAACATCACGTGACAAAACAATAACCAAATGTAATGACTACGTCAGAGAAATAAACTGATTCCTATCTACGGCAGTTTCGTGATGGCTGCGATCCACTGTTCATTTTTGAGCTTTTAAAAGCTTGTAATCACATTTCCACATATTTTGCACTTACAACACAGCAGAGTAAGACATGGTGAATCTTTTGATAGCAAATAACTGCAATGTGAATTTTGTTGCAAGTCAACCTTTAAGCTTTTCTAGAGCCTTGAAGAAAAAGTGGATGGCCACAACAAGTTTCTGCTTTTTATTCCTATCTTTGGCTTTGCGGTCCAGTGTCCTAAGTTCACTATGGCACTCCTGGTTCAGTCGATTGACTAGTTTGTTTGGTAGCGAGGTTGCATATTGTCACGGTTTTTGTGCAACCAGTAGTCGGCCCTATAACTTTTGTTACCCTTAGGAATTTTTGTGGTTTATGTACTTTTCCCTTAGGTAGCCCCGTTGACGGTGGCTCTTCCTTCCCCAGCTCAAGTGCAGTAGAATCTTAGTTGGGGGCTAACTCCTCAGAGGCACTCCTCTCAGTTTTGCAGCTGCTGAACCGGCATCATCAGCTGCTGCTAGAAAGCTCATCACAAAGACAAGTATATAAGATAACAGAATGTGCAGGAAAATTAGAGCTCTAATGCCAAATGTTTTGCTTTATAAGTTAACTTTTGAAGTCGCACTTTCCGCTACTATCCTATGTATATCTATAATTGTTATTATCTATCAAACAAAAAGTCATCAATCAGAGAAAAAGTAAATCAATTTTAAACATTTTTAGTTGCAGCTTTTCCTAAGTATAAATCTGAGTGAGGGCAAGTTTAACGGTAAATCTATTAACCTTTTTATTATTTGAAAAATCTCATCAATTAAAAACTGTTTTCAACACCCTCTGGTGCAAACTCAGTTAGCTATGGCTTTTTATTTATCTGTTAGAAAGTTTTACATTTTAGATTATTGTTTTGTTGAAGTTTTTTAATATGATTCTAACTGTAGGTAACTACAAAATATTCAAAGATTGATATAAATCAAACTTTGAGCCTCAAAAGTTTTTTAATGCAAGACCTGAACTAACCGAGTTGGTTATACAGAACCCATTATTGACCCCAAATGTTTATATGCCAAATTTACAGTTCTTAGTCACTATTGTATACTACAAATGATTCATATACTTTTTATACAAATAGTAGCTAAATAAATATATTATTATAGTTGGGGCATTAATATGATTTTAATTGTAAAAGTTAGCAACTCATCTAACCACATACTATTGTAAGAGAAGATAGCAGTTCATAATTACAACTAACTTGCTGTTCTACACTCAATGCAAACATTTGATATAACTCCCACAATTAAAAACATCACTGTCAGTTTTTTGTACTTTTTAAACTTGTAATCTAACAGATTAATACATTAGGTAAAACTCTATTAGCTGTATTGGTTTGACGGATTTTATAAAGCTCAAAACCTCGGGTGCACTAACTAACAAAGTTGTTTGTTTGTTTGCTTTATTTAATCAATAATATATGAATGTATACAAAAGAAATAAAAACTAGACATCGAGCATTTAGAGAAAGGTGATGATGAGGCTATGTGCGCGATATCAAAAGCTAATATTTAGCACAGACCTAAGTGGCAGATTGCAGGCAAAAATTAATTAAACATTGTATAGTTAAAAAAGTTACCTCAAAAGCCATGCCCTTACGCTCCTCTTAATTCTTAGTGAGTATTGTATACTGCAAATATAAATTGTACTTTTAAACTTTAAAGCTGTGGAGTTTCAGCAAAATTTCTCAGCACCTTTTTGATGGAGGAAAATGTTAGCATCTTATTAAAAAAAAAATGCAATGACCTTGCTGACTTTCATTGTTGTTAAAAGTATATCTTTGTGTTAAGCTAATTTTACCTATGGGATGAAGTTAGAGTTAGCTTGATGGAGCTAATCATAGCTTTACAATGAATTTTAGCGCAAGTGCTTTCTCTTCATTTCATTTGTGAATTTATTAACGTAATTTTATACTTTTAACAACATGTTTATTTTACAAGTAATTATATATTTTGAAGTGAATATTTTTACCAAACAATAGCATATAGCTAACATTGCCCTACTCCTTTTTAGAATCAGTTATTTTGCATTTTTCTAGCAATATGTCTCTAAATTTTGGTATAGATTAATTAAATTTTAAACTATACCAAAATTAAACTTAATATTCGAAATATACTGAAAAATAACATGCTTATTTGCGGTCTTGTAATCACAATTTTTATAGAAGCAGAATAATAAAAACAATTTACTATTTAATAATTTGATATAAATGTGTCAGCTGCTGCTCCAACTTTACAACAACCTCTCAAGCACCTGTCAAGCACCTGTCAATCTATCAACTTTTTTAACTTCTACCTGTCAACTAGGCAGTTGCTACAATATCTTGGTGCAAATAGGCTATCAAAAGTCATCTCCTGATATACCCTTCAAACCTTCTCAAGCTTCTTCAGCAGCTGTTATTGTTACATTGCAGTGCTTGGTCATTTTGTTTGTCATTGATGCACTACAATGCTGTGTATTAGTGACTATCCCTTGGCTCACACTAGCGAATGTCTTTAAAAACTTCAAAATGTGCCGTGTTCAAGTTTTTGGTTTTTTTACAAATACAAAAAATTGGAGCTGTTTAGTTCTATTAATTTTTTAAAGTGTTGCGACTGTGTGACAGCCATTGCTTTTAGAAGAATAGCTAATACTATTTAACAGATTGTATTATTACAAAAAAAGCTTTTCTATGACGTAAACAACGCTAAACAAAGTAAACCAACCTCAGACAAATACCGTAAAACTTCTATTTAGATGACACGGGGCTCTATTTTTTAACCCTTGCCCTATAGTGGCATTGTATTAGAGGTGACATTCAAATAAAAAATGGCGTTGTATTTTTTTGACTAGCTAGTCAGAATTTTGGAAAGGTAAATTTTCCCTTTTTAAGGGCAAAAATATGCTAATGTCGCTTATATTTTGCACTTTACTTTGGACGGAGGGAAATTAATGCTGCCGGCTTCAGCAACTTTGCTGAACCATTTTTCATATTTGTTGAAATATCTGAAGATTGCTCTTAGCAAGCATGAAACTATTAGTAATGAAATATTTTATCAGAAGTTATACTCTGTTTTACTAATTTTAACTTGCTCTGATTTATCATTGATTTTATCCTCTGCTCAAATTTTACGCTTTCATTTAGCGACCGTTCTTAGAATTTTATAGAAGCAAAAGTAAGTCTTTAGATAACCATTTTGGTTTTTATTTATTCTAAACTTGAAAATAGTGAGCTGTAATAAAAAATTAATCAAGTTCAAGATTAGGTTCATTCATAAAATAAAACATTTCAAGAAAAAATATGTTGAAAAACTAACATGCGTTTTTCAGATCTATTATCTCTACGCGATTGATTGAGTTTATTTTTGTTTTATCGTTTGCTAATTTCCTTTACAATGGTCAGAATTTTATCAGGGTACAATTGTAAAACTTCGACAAAAAAATTGTAACTGCAGCTAATTTGCCTCAATACTTGGGCGTTGCTTCAAGTTTGTTTAGAGACTTTATTATAGAAAAATTATGTTGATTTTGGATATTGTTTCATCTTTTATTTTTACAGAAACTAAAAGAAACCTAAAGTTTTTTATTCAAACATTAAAAGATTGTCTGCTGTTACCAATTTCCTTTTTTAATTAGGCTAACAGAAAAGGTGGAATCCACATCTCCCTAGTGACCAAAGCAAAGAGTTCAACGTATGTTCACAACGAATTCTTCAGACAAGCCGTCAGCAAAAAATGAAACCATGAGAGTGTTCTGTGAAGGTGAACACCCCGTTGCTTACACTATCCCAGCCATACTGCTCAGTAGAGTTAGTTTACTCGCAAATATTCTGCACTTCTACCTCCTATCTACTACCAAATCACTACGCAAAGAAAACAAGCGAACATACTTTCTACTTCTTATTCACCTGACCCTTGCTGATATTCTTGCCAGCATCGGCTACATAGGCAACTATAGTCCACGAGCAACAAACTTCTCTCAGCGCCGACAACACATCAAAGATGTTATCACACAAGTGATAGCGACAACTGCGCAATTCGGTCGGTATAACCTGCTGGCACTAGCTAGTTTTGACAGGTACTACGCAGTCTGAAAACCCTTTGAGTATAGCGAGAGTGACATCTTTAAAAACATTGGACGAAAATTGGTGCTTAGCTGGTTTTTAATTGGAGTAATTGCAACCGTTATGACCATAACTTTATCGGATTTATCATGTGTAATGCATGGCATCGTTCTCCATGATACTCCTACTATCACTGGTGTTATACTTGTAGCTTTTTCACTTGTAAGTGCTGTAATACTGCTAGCACTGACAACATTTTGGCTTAGCGCTGTTTACCGATAAATTAAAAAAATGAAAGAAAGAAGTTTACAAGAGGAGGATAATATATTAATTAAAAACTCTCACTATGTAATTGGAACTATTATTATGTTCTGCTCTTCAGTTTGTCCTTTTTTTGCTGCAGGGCCCTTGTATTTGTCTGTTGCTAATAATCATCAAGAATTTGTACTGTATGTTCTCATGCAGTTTGGTTCAAGCTTTCAAATGTTGTATGGTATCGGAAACATTGTATTGTATGGGATCATCAACCCTGAATATGTCCAGAAAGCTAAATCTACATTCAAGGTTATTTGTGGGCAGAAAGTGGATCCTGAAGAGTAGGCAGTTTACAATTAGTTATCTGATGTTATGAGAGACAATAAGCCTATTATACTTATGGTACAAATGTATGGTTATTACATTTAGGTGTTTAAAACGTTTCATTTTAGATAGATTTCAGTAAATAAAATGGTAGTTTCATGTTTAGCAGGTAAAATTCATTTCAAAAAATATAAAAATTTGAAGCTGTTTTCATTAATTTTTAGAGATATTACTGCAAAAAATGAAAGTTTAACAACTCGAATTGTAAGTATTTTATGTAATCTTTATAAACAACATGAAAAGTCTGCTTAAAAACACTCATAAACAAAAGTTTTGTGTTGAGAGTTTGTTTCAGTTTTAGTTAATTTTTATTCTTACCATAAATTCAGGCATTGTGATAATTACGATGGCTTTTGTTATTATTTGTCATTTCAAATTTTTTCTTGTTTATAGATATTTTTATATTGTACTAAAATGCTAAATTTTTGTTTGTATCTGTAGGTCACAATTTGCCTTATGAATGGTTTTTTGATTCAGACAACATTTTATTTGCTGATATGTTTTCATAAAACAAAGGTTTTTCCAAAAGTAGAACAAAACCGATAAAAATATGTGTTATACTTATATTTGTATCATGTTGTTTTGTGTTTATTAGGTCTTAAATAAAAACTATATTATGGCAAATGTACTGCATCTAATATAGTTATTTATTTTTACTGGATCACATTATCTGTTACGAGTTTACTTATGCCATTTCAGTTCAATAAAAATATTGGTGTATACCATATGAATGGCAGTTGACATCTACTTGGCAAGTTTTATGGTACAAAACCACAAACTAAAGTTTATATCTAGAAGTGTAGGTCTAATGTTTTATGCCTCTAAAAAATTAAAATACTATTAAAAATATTTTAGTGCTATGCACAAATTGATTGCAAGCCAAACTATATTTTAATAAAGACCTATAACTAAAAATATCTAATTGGTATATGCTAAAATCAAAATGGATAGGCAACTCCTTTATTTGATTGTTGAGGAAATCACAAAGTATTACAATGGAATGATACATAGATCATAAATAGAGGCATTTGCTTTTATGGGCTTTGAATGGAGTCTCCATAATCAATGGATATTTTATGTTAATAATAACAAAATGACATGCATAGACATACTTGTACATTAGGAGTCTGATGAAATGAAGTGTTACAATGGAGTGATATAAAGCTGGTAGAAATATATGTAATATATATGGTTACTCTTCCAATAAAAGGTTTCAGCAGGTGCCATAACTCAGTAAGTAAATGTCAATAACCTTACAAGATGCTAACAGTTGTGGTGTTTATCTAATAAAACTGCTGCTAAATTTTAATGAGTGCATGGCCAATTAAAAAGCCAATTATCCATATCTATATTTATATTATTTACATAAATGTAGTTTGAGCAATACTGAAAGCAAATGTAAACTGTTGAGATTAGTTTTGCTATTTGGTGTAAAAATGGTTATTTTCTTACACACAGAAGCGCACGTGCAAGTGCATATCCCCGCGCATGTGCATGTTCACACTGACGCGGGCACACACACACAAATGCAAGCACACCCACCCCAGACGTGCACATAAGCATAACATGCATACACACACATACATGCGGACAAACGCACACACACATGCACACACACACAAACATACATACACACATGTAAACATGTGCACACTCACATGCACACACGCACACACACACACATACACATAAACACGCACACACAAGAACGTGCAAACACAAACACAAACGCACACACAAACACACACACAAACACACACACACAAACACACACAAACACACACATACACACACGCACACACACGCACACACACATCCACAAGCCTGAACATGAACACACATGCATGCATGCTGTTATAATGTGAAGTTTTCTCAAGGTGGTTTTATTGTATGAATGTTGACAAGGATAATTCAAGACGACTGCTTAGCTAAGCTGCTTGATCAGTACTGATGAGTCATAAAGATAACACCAGCTGGACCACCCATAACTTTGCTTCAAGGTCACACATACTTAGTGCACATATAACCTGCTCCTTTTTGGGAGGATAGTAAAACAAAACTTAAAATGTTATTGAATACAAAAGCATAAAAATAGAAAATATTTATAATAGAGTTTGGAGCTGAGTTAATTAAAATGTATGCCGGTGGATGCTGCTTACTAAGCAAGGTTAGTGTTACATGCTCAATTTTTAAAATTATTTTTTTGGCTGGGGGTACCTCACTGGTGGTTTGGATATGCGACCTGACCTAGTGGTGTGAGTTTGCGCAGATGGAAGTGACTGATAAATACTACTGGGCTGGTGGGTGGGGTGTGAAGACTGTGAGGTACCTGATGAGGTTAAAAGCTGTGTGGCCTCTGACCTTGTGTCATTGTGGTCTACACCTTGTGCCGGTCTATGTTCCACAGCAATGAAATTTCGCATGGTTTTATTTTCTAAATGCGAAGATTGCAGGGTTGTTGGGGCCTCCTTGTATGGTCTCAAGAATTTTATGTTCCTTCTAAAAACTCTACCCTTGCCGATATCCACATAAAAGCTTCTGGGTGCCTCTGCTCTCCGGATGATCACACCATCTACCCAATGCCGATGGCCTAGTCGCACCAAACGCTCATACCTACACACATCTCAATAGGCTGCCTAGCAAGACTTGTGTTGAACATATCTTGAGACTGGCGCTCTCTGAAAGCTTTCTCAATGAGGTTAAGATCTACTTTCTGAAGTTTGAGCTGTTGAGGCATGAACTGAAGATGGTTTCTCAGATTTATTGACTGTAATAGAACTAAAGGTGATGGTAATTTACTCCCCAGTGGTGTAGATCGAAGGGAGGCTAAGACATCAAACAATGTTTGATTTGACTCATGGGCCTTTTTTAGGCTGCTCTTTATAGTTTGATTCATCCTTTCAGCAAGGCCGTTAGAACGAGAATAATACGTACTAGATGTGATGTGCTGTATCTCAAGTTCTTTTAGAAACTGTTCAAATTCAAATGATGTAAAATACAAAGCATTATCAGTAACTAGGATCTCAGGTCTACCAAAGTCAAGGAACTGCCTACGCAGTATCTCGACAATGTTACTTGATTTTGCACTCTTCAGCTCGCAGCAGGTAGGCAATTTGGAATATCTGTCTACTGTGACTAGATACTCCTTGCCAGCTAAGTGAAAAACATCTATGCTTACTGATTGCATTAGATACTGCGGTATGTCATATGGTTCGTAAGCACATTGTGCATTTGCCCTAACATTCTCCTGGAATGTTGCGCAACTCAACATCACATCCTGTATCTGCCACTGATAACCTGGCCAGTACACAGAATTTTTGGCTTTCTCTATGCACTTACTAAACCCTAAATGTCCTATATGAATAATATCTATTACCTGCTTAGCATAGACACAGGGATGACTATTTGACTGTTTTTAAGTATCAAACCGTTGTGTGTCGTCAAATCATATCTCGCTGCCCAAAATGGTTTCAGTGGTTCAATGCACTTGCTCCTCTTAGCTGGCCAGCCATTTCGTATGTAGCTGCTAAGGATTTGTAAAGTGCTTTCTGATTGCACTGTGCTAAGGAGCCGGTCTTTGAACGTTAGGTTTCTAAGGACACCGCTTGTGACTGAATGGATTTGTTCTGTATTTAGTGAGCTTAGAGCTTCAGCATCTTCACATAAATCTGCCAAAAAGGCACGCGATAGTGTGTCTGCAAGAACTAGAGTTTCACCTAATTTATGCACAAGTGTGTAATCATATAATTGATTGCGTAGTCTCATTCTCAATAGCCTGGGACTGATATCATTAAGACCCTTATTCATGATTCCTATGAGTGGAAGATGATCCGACTATTCCACTAATCCACTATTGGCTATCAGTTGCTACATGTGTACATGTGTATCGTTGTAAGATGCATTCAGCACATGAAAACACAGTCTACTAAAATCTTTATTCTATGACATATACCTAATGTAAACCTTAGCCTATAGACTCAGTAAATAGCATCAAAGGTATACACAATTTTCCTGAAGCTAGCGATCACAACAGTTTTTAAGCAATGAATTTGAGTTTTTTTTGTCGATGATTAACCTTGATTCATAGTTTTGAGTAAGTTGATGATGTTCTTTAGAACTCTTTTCTAATGGATCAGCCTTAATTTGCAAGGCAAACATTTTTGGCCTACCCACTCTTGAAGTCTGCGAATATATATTTTACAGACAAGTAGACAATTTTAGACATGAAAATGTCATTAAAAGTGGTGATGAAAACAAAAGGGGTGATGGAAATGAAAGTGAAAATGAAAGCGACCTTAATGAGGATGATGGAAAGATTCCAAGGAATAAAGGTGAGAGCAATGCAACTAACCAACATAGTAAGTTAAATACATAATATTGATAGCTTAAGATTCTAAATGTTGTTCTACTCATAAGTATCTAGTTGTGAGAGAACACCTCATTACATATTACCAGATATTTTGAACTTTTTTGTCTTAAAAAGTTATGTTGTATTCTAAAAAATATTCAAATATTGTTATTTGAATTTTAGATGAAATTTTTTGGTTTTATTTCGCTATAGTTAATTTTTTGAGTTTTAAATGTGTGAGCTACTAAATCAACCACAAAAAGCTATTGCAGACATACTTAAAAAAAAATTCTGTGCAAAGATATTTTGTTATGTGTGAAAAGCTCTGGTTCATCAATTTGTAGTTATTCACACAATTAGGTTGCACACAACATATAAGCTACTGTTAAATCTTGGTGAATAACTGTACTTAATGACTGAATATAAAATCATTGGCTAAATGTCAGACAATTTCTGCATTTCACTTAAAGATTTTCAAAGGATAAATGTATTATAAATTGTTTAATATAGGTTCAACTTTCTTGTAGGAAAGTTTATACATCTTCCGGTTTTAACTCAGTGTTGAAATCAGTTATATAATTATTAAGAAATAATCAACAAACATTGGTAGATACTTAACTAATGCTGATGTGGCACATTGTGCACACTTTTACTCATCATTTTTAGTAAGTTTGAATATCAAGTTTTATCATTGGCTAACAAAGTTTTTTTAATAATGAGATTTATATTACATCGTTCAGGCGTGGAATTTACAACTCTTGGCGTTATTGGAGCAATTATGATCCTGATTGATGAAGTGTTTGATACAATTTAGTTAAGAAAAGAAATACAAAGCGAGGTAGGAATTTTTGAGACAAGATAAAGACAATGTCAAAACAAAGATCGCCGGTTCAAAGTAATACTATTTCATCTAATGATCAGGATTATGTCAGCTGATGTGCTGCTCTCCAACTCCATGTACCTAAAATGCCATTATCACCAACTCTTTGATCCTTATAGTTGGTTACTACTATATTTTGTACCATAACTGACTTCTTATGAATCTTGTTTAAAATCAATATCTTATTTTCATTTAGTTTTACATTCTTAGATAAGGTAATAAAATGTTGATGACAAACTTAAAACTAGCTGTAAGAGCTTTCTATGTTACATTGATGTCTATTACTTACAGTGATTCAATTGAGAAACTTAGAACAACTTGTTCATGCTGCTACGCGAGTTTGAAAAAACATTTATAAAAACGCACTTTTTTCTCAGCAAAATAGAACAACTCAAAGTATCTCTAGATAACTGTTAATATCAAAAGACATCAATTTGATGTCATTTGATATATAAAGTTAAAGAACTTTGAGAGTTGTTTATAGTATTTACCATCATCTGCACCAAAGTTAACATTCTGCTGCTGTGAGGATAGATTGTCTTAGTTCTGCAAGTGTGCTAAGGTAGCACTATAGGCAGTACTATGACTTATACAACAGTCTGTGAGACTCAGGGCGCATATTGCAAGTCTGCACAAGATTTCTTTAACTAGTGAGCCTTAACTAATGCTGGAAACAAACCAATAAAATTTTTTTAGCATATAGGCTACACAATTTATTTTGCTAGGTCTTTGATTTAAACTTTTAGATATAATTCAAAGTATGTTTGGAAAAGACTTCAAAAGACCAGAAGTAAAATTGGTAAATATTTTGGCCATGCATAGTATTGTTAAGGCAGCTTTTCTTTGTTTCTATCATAAATCGTAAAACTCAACTTCAAAACAAGTGGCAAAAAACAGACAAGAAGTTCTCACCAACCATAAACAATAGCAGCCTATGAAAAAAAAAGTTTGGCAGAGCAATTGAAACTAGAGGCAACTTACAAAACATGTAGGTTGTAGGATGATAGTAACCAAGATGGTATCTATGTAATAGCAATACTACTTAAAAATAAGGCACAATTACTATACAATTCACACATAGCATTAAGTCATCTCAACAACATCATTTAGAAACCTAAAATGGATGCCAGCTATTACACAGAATACAGAATGTCCATTAGTACAGTGGTAGACCAGGATCATTCTGTAAAGGCGTTTACTTTATCACAACCAGGCACTGGGCATACGTTAGTGCTTATTTTAATAGAGTCTCAGCCTATTTCAATGGAATCTCAGCCTATTTCAATAGAGTCTCAGCCTATTTCAATAGAATCTCGCTAAATGGTAAGTTGCTTAGTAGTACGGATCATACAAGTTTTTGTTCATCGACTGTCAGCTCTGAGTCCTTAAGGCTGTTGGGGGATACTGTAAAACCTGATACCGTAAATTAAATGCCATGTCGCTCTATTTTTAAACCTTTCTCTATTATAGTGGTGGTCCATTGGAGGAGGCTTCAAATAGGTTTTTCAAATAGATTCAAATAGATGTATTTTTCAAATAGCTCGTCAGAATTTTTGGAAGATAAATTTTGCACTTTTACAGGCGAAGCGAATGTCGTCTATATTTTGCCCAATCTTTCCGTTAGAGTGATATTAAACCTTTTGCATGCACTACATCTGTCAACTTCATCCAACTTGCCAAAGATCTCCTAACAAATATACATTGAGAAACTGATAAGTATCTCTACCTGCTGATATATATTGCTTGAAATTCACCTGCGATGATATAGCCTGTGTTCTGCTTTGCAATTTGTTGGAGCTTTTTATAACATTCAAAATTTGAAAATATATTTTTATTTTATATCTATATTTGCAAATGCTGCGTAAAAGCTCATTGCATTCATTAATACGTTTGCTACAGTTTGTAGCCAAAAAAGCTTTTTATGTGCAATAGAAGAGGAGTTACTAGCATCGATCAATTGTAAGATCAAATTATCGCAAGGATGCTATCAAATAATACGGTATTAATCTGCAAATTTTCAAGTTATGTAACAATAATCTATCAAATGCTATGAATATATATTTTTGAATATGTGAAATAAGCGAAATACACTTATATTACTTACAGAAACAGAATATAACACTTTTAAAACAAAAATATTTGCATGGTTTGCTCAGATCGCTGCATTCTGATTGTTACTTTCGATGGAACAAACATCGTCTGGTTGTTGCAGGTTTGTAAGCCAGAAAACACTAAAAAAGACATATTAACACATCGCTGATGAGTTCAACAGAGAACCTCTCTTTAAGAGATGCATCCGTGATGCCATCTACTACCATGAATAATCAGTTTGATGTACTAAATCAGTGTATCAGTTATAATTACTTTTGTTCATGCCAATTTTCTTCATGCTATGATACTGGTTGCAACCAGAAACCAGAAGTAAATGACAAACTTGTTGCTTACCTCTTGTAAATAGTGGTCTGAAAAAGTTCTGGTAAATTTTGGTATACAAACAGCTATATTTTATGACCAACAATTCTCACTAAAAAGCACTTAAAATTATTGATGCCATTACACTGGTACTACTTGCAGTTGATCTTGTGTTTGTGTGATTACTAATACTGGCAAATTGTGACATAGACTATACAGTCTGCAAGTTCTTTCAGTACAAAACTTGTATAACTTGTAAAACATAGTAAAGGTTTGACTTATTATTTGGATTAGTAATCTATTGAAAGTGGTAGCAATGGCGGCGTTTGTACAAGTTAATTCTTGTCTCCAATCTCCCGCCTCCTGTCTCCAACCTCCCGTTTCCAATCACTCGTCTCCTGTCTCCCACTTCTCTCTCTGGTCCTCATGCCCTCATGCCCATCTCTCATCTTTCTCATGTCTCATGCTTCATGTCTTACTGTATGTCTAATGCCTCATGTCTTATTTCTCATGTCTCATGCCTCATGTTGAATGTCTCATGTTTCATGCCTATTGCATCACATCTCATGCATCATGCCTCATGTCTCATGCATCATGTCTCATAACTTATGTTTTATGTCTTATGTCTCATGCCTCATGTCTCATTTCTTATGTCTCATGTCTCAATCGGAAGCATTGTATTGTATGGCATTATCAATCCTGAATATATGCAGAAAACCAAATCTACACTCAAGGCAGTTTGCAGGCAGAAAGTAAATCCTCACGAGTAAGCGGTTTAAAATTAGTTACCTGATGGTCTGAGAAAGAATAAAGCTGTACCTATGGTCCAAATATGTGATTATCACATTTGAGTGTTTAAAAAGTTACATTTTGAATAGGTTTCAGTTAATAAAATAGTAGTCTCATGTTGAGCAAGTAAAATTCAATTCACCAGTTTCTTTCATATCTAAAATGAAAGTACAGCAACAGGAATTAGTTACGATTAATTCTAGTTGATAATTACAATTGTTTTGTTTTTATTTGTCATTTCAAATGTTTTCTTGAATTTTATAAGTATATTTTATCTTGTATTATAGGCTTATGTGCTAGATTTTTGTTATCTTCTGTAGGTCACAATTTACTTTTATATATGGTTTTTTGATTCAGACAACATTTTTTTTGCTTATATGTTTTTACGAAGTAAAAATTTGGCTAACGGTCAAACAAAACATATAAACATATGTAATATACTTTTATTTATATCACGTTGTTTTGTGTTAATTAGGTCTTAAATAAAAAGTATATTGTATAGGTTTTGTGCGACCTTCACTTTCCTCCATTAGTACAAAGCTTGGTGCATGAGTTTATACATATATTTTCTGCTTAGTTCATCTGTTGTACAAAAACGCTCAAGTAACAGGCAATTAACAGGCCCAGAACAGCTCTGATCCCTAATGCAAATGTTCGTGCTTATATAGCTGGTAGGCCCCGCCTCTGTTCTACATGGTTGGGCCGGGTTCAGCTCGATCCGGCTCGGCCTGGACTCGGCTTGGCTCGGCTCTGACTTGGCTTAGCTAAATTCAGGTGGACGCCATCCACCACAATATTATGGCAAATATAATTATTTATTGTTACTAGACGGCATTATCTGATATGTGTTTACTGATGTTGTTTCAGATCAATAAAAATATTGGTGTGCACCACACAGATGGCAATTAGCATCTACATATCAAATTCTGTGGTATATGACCAAACACTAAAGTTTATAGATAGAAGTTTAGGTCTAGGCTTTTATGTCTGAGGAAAACATAAAAATGCTATTAACATTTTTTAGCGCTTCACACAAATAGACTGCACGCCAAACTATACTTCACCAAAGGTTTATAAGAAAACATAACTGAATAGTGAATGAGTAACTCCTTTATTAATTGCAGTGAAAATCACCCATAAATACGCGTATTTGATTTTATGAGCCTTTAAAGAATTTGCAATAATCAATAGATATTTCATGTTAATAACAATAAAACGACATAAACATACATATACATCCGAAGTCTGATGAGACTAAGTGTTACGATGGGATACTATAATGTTGGTAAAAATATATGTAATTTATCTGACTGTTCTTCTAAATACATGTAAAAGGTGTCAGCAGGTACCAGAACTCAAAACTAAATGCCAAGAACCTTTCAAGCTGCTAACCTTGTGGTGTTTGTTTAACAAACCTAGGCATGGACATAGACAATTAAAAGTCAGTTATGCATATTTATATTTATATAAAGGTAGTTTGAACAATACTGAAAGCAAGTGTAAACTGTTGAGATTAGTTTTGCTACTTGGTGTAAAAATTGTTATATTCTGACGTGCACTGATACACTGACACACTGATACATTGATGAGCACACACACTCACTCGCACACATATATGCACACAAAGACACACATGTACATGCAGACACACAGCCGGAGATCTCGCCCACACTCAGGCGCACAAATGCGCACACATGCACAAACACAAACACATATGTACATATGAACACATTCGACTGCATGCGTACATACACAAGCACACACACACAAACACATGTGCATGCTCACACATGCGCATGCGCATGCACACGCACACACACATACACACACGCACACATACACACACACATGCACGCATGCACATACACGTATGTATACATAAAGTATGCTAAGCATAGTAGCTGTCACAAAAGTTTAGTCATATAAAAACCTTCTTCTACATGTAGTTTTAGTATAGTTAACTCTTAGACCCCGGAGTATTTTTTTAATTTAATTAATTCGAAACAACATATGTGCATGTCTCTTCATATATAGATAGAAAAGTAAATTTTGGCAAACTAGCCTTATTTTGTAGTATTGGACAAGAAAAACAAGAGAGCTATTTCAATAGATATGGCAGTACCCAGTATTACGACATAGCTCAAAAAGATAAAGACAATTTGAAGAAGTATCTCTTACTTCAAGAGAGAAACAAAAAGTGCCGACACATAAGAACACATGTATTGCTAGCAGCCATTCGAACATTGTGTACAATAACAAATGCACATCAAATGCGGTGACAAATGACTTGCAATTAGCTTGAAAAGAATGAAAACAATTTTTAGTAAATATGCATATAATTTGCATTAGAACTAAATGTCACATTCCTATTCTTTTGACCTGATTCTCTACTATGTAGAAATAAACAAACATAGATAAGCAAGACTATTGAATTAAAATGCAGCCCATTTTTCTGATTTGCTTGTGTTTTATGATCTACGGAGTCATTTCGATTCGTTATCAGTCAAGATTGATTGTAGGAACTTATGGTAAGTTCAACTAGACATTTTTCTGTGTTTATCGTATAAGTGCAGTTTTAGGGTTCTTTTAAACTCTTAATTAGACGAGAGAAAGGTGAGAGAAAAGTGAGAGAAAGGTAAAAAATAGTGAGAAAAAGGAAAAAAAGAATGGCGAGGAAAGAGAGGGAAAGAACAGATAAAAAAGAAAGAGAAAGGAGAAAAAGAAGAGAAAGGGAGAGAGGGAAAGAGAAGAAAGAGAGAGGAGAAAGAGAGAAGAGAAAGAGAGAGAGAGAAGAAAGGAGAACGAAAGCGAGAGGAATGAAAGAGAGGAGAGAGAAGAGAAAGAGAAAGAAGAAAAAGAGGGAGAGAAGAGCCTATGCTTAGGTATTAGCAATCAGATATTTTCTCTCTCAGGATTAGAAAAAGTAATTTGGATGTTGTTTGGAGCGTTGTTTTGTCTAATAATACAAAATAAATCTTTGGTAATTAGTAAATTTCTGCTTTCACCGTGTATCAACAAACAACTGCAGACCAACTGCCATTTAAATAGCCCATTCAGCAAAAACTTTGTATATTTCTATAGGGCTTCTCAATTTTATGGATAGAAAGAGTCCAGTTACCACATCTAAAGTTAGTATAAATAAAGTAACTCTATGCTTTTGAATAAGTTGAAAAGATTTGATAATTATTAATAATGAACAGTTGAATATTTCAACTCAATATAATAATACTTTTCTAATGCTACTGAATCAGTGACATTTATCGCTGTTTAGAGCACAAATTGACTTCCAGTTTAATCTTGTTCAAACGCTATATTACTTTAGTCATGAGTTTAACTTTTCACTTATCTTGCTATGCAACAACTTGAACAGCTTTGGTAGTAAATCAATGTACTAGAACACTCCAAGGTTCTAACTAGTCTAACAGCATTAGTCTAAAAACATAAAAACTACTAGTAAGTTGAATCAAAGTCAGAAATTAATTTTGAAATTTGTAAACTGCACAGTTTAGTTTAAATTACTCGCTTCATTTGCTGAGTAACACTACTAGGCTAAATTCAAAAATATGTATTATCCAACTCAATTTGTACCTCTATCTTTTTTTGTACTTCGCTCAGAAAAGCAGTGATAATAGTGTATGTGAAACTTTTGCTATAAGGTAAACAACCTGAAAAAGAAATTAAAGATGGCTGCCTTTGTTAACTGCATTTTACTTTCACTGAAAAAACTACATAGTTGCTTTGAACCTAAAGTTGCTTTATCAGAGGAATTCCTTTGTATAATGCCATAATAGCTTTAATTGAGGTATTAATACCCTATTTGTGATGATTTGCATGCAACTTTTAGATAAATAGAATTTGGTAATAGCAACTTGACTTGTGTAATGAACTGATCACAGTTATACGGTGACTTTGTCAGCTGTCTGATTTGCAGATTAAACATTTTCCTTATAAACTACTGTGAAACCTGACCTAGCCTTGTAAGGAAAACATTATATTTTTTCATATTTAGATAATGTTAAAGCTAGATCTTCTTTTGTTGCATGTAAAGCTGGATACAAGGTTGGCCCACATCTAGAACTGAGTTCAAATGTACTCAAAGAAGAACAAACGCTACAGTACTGTTGTCGAGAGGCTACCGATTATGATGGAAATCAGTTTGCCAGAAAAGTTGGAAATCAGACTTTTAGTTAGTCATCCTTATTGACAATCTTATTTGTAACAACATGTCAAATTCTGGTTCTACAAACTTGAAGAGATTAATGAACCTTACCAATGTCAATTGATGATTTGATCAATGAATTATAATATGTTCTTTAACTTTCAAACTGTCTTTTGAAACAGACAAAACTGTCTATTTAATTTTAACTTTGAGCCTTTGATTCAATTTGCCTTTATTCAGTTTTTTAAAACATCCTAAACGAACTGCCAGCATAATTCAAGTTAACCGCTTCTCTTCCTCTAATCATCCAGTAAATCTTAAAAAGGTCCCTTCATGAAATCTAGTCTAAATTAGATAATCTGTGGAAAAACTTACTCGTATTAATACATTACAGCTATCCAACATTCGAGACATAACGAAGAAAGTAGGTATGAATGTCCAGAGGTTGAAGATTCTTTGTGCACAATTCAAAATGGCAGCATTAGCGGTTGGACTAAGGAAGATGCTGGTGAATATAGTTGTGCTGCCTACCCTGACTTCACTATAATCATTTACTGGACCACTTGGAGTGAGTTACTCCTATCAAATGTTTTAAAAAATAGTTTAAACACGGTGATGTTAGCAGAAATTCAGCATTTTGTCATGAAGTATTCTAATGTCTGTTCTTCTACCTGTCGAACTGACCAGAGCTTGGTTTCAGCTTTTTTTGTCAGAAGCTGACATGTTAAACAACTGTAATAGTAAACTAGGTATTGATCTTTATGTAAGCAATCTAATGCAGAAGTTATTTCTTCTTTATTCATATTCTTTTGATGCTGCTCAAAATGCTAAACTATTTTTAACCAATATAGTCTCTGAGAGAAAAATTGATAGGGAGCAGTGATCGTTCAGAGGTTAGTGCGCTGACATACTACCATCAGTAGGTCAGTGATTCAAATCTCAGAAGGAAGTTTTGTGGTGTTAGGAAAGGCCCTCCAGCTAAAAGGAAATCCCTGAATGAATTTACTTTTTTAAGCTAAATGCACGTCATTTGTCACCACATTTGATATGTATTTGTTATTGTACACAATGTCCGAATGACTGCTGGCAATACATATGTTTTTACATGTATGTAGGCACTTTTTGTTTCTCTCTTGAAGTGAGAGATATTTCTCCAATTTGTCTTTATCTTTTTGAGCTATGTCGGAATACTGTGTACTGCCAAATCTATTGAAATAGCCTCTTGTCTTCCTTGTCCACTACTACAAAATAAGGCTAGTTTGCCAAATATTACTTTTTTTATATATATAAATAGCCATGCGCATATGTTGTTTAAAATTAATTAAATTAAAAAAGTAATCTAAGATCTAAGAATTAACTATGAACTAAAACTAAATGCGGAGGTTTTTATATGGCTAAATTATTTGTGACAGCTACTATGCTGAGCATATTTAAAGTATACATACGTGTATGTGCGCGTGCGTGTGTGGCCATCCAGCCAAATCTTATGCGCAAATGGTTTCAATTCTGAACCAGGATACACAATTTGTGGTGACGACCCCTAAATAAGAAACAATGATCGAAAAAAATTTCAATATGCTTTGGACTAGTCTTATCAACAAACTTCAGTGCCTTCCAAGAAACAGCAGTGGTGCAGTAGTTGGTGAGCTGGCAGGAAATCAGTAGGTCTGCATATCAAATCACAGAAGAACCATTGGTGGTGTTTTGACAGGCATCCAACCAAAACCTTTTTGGAGCCAAATTTCTTTGTAGACGGTTACAGTACATTTTGCACCATACTATTTGCAGTGGTGAAAAAAGAAGGTTTTCTGAGATAAGAACCAAGTAACTGGTTTTAAACTAGCTTTTAAATATTTGCTGATATTTTTAGCAATAACAGATTTCATTAAAGTAAGGAGTACAAGTCATTTGGCTATAACTATACAATTGTTTTTTTAATGGTAAATTCAATAGCTAAACCTTTGAACCTTGTGCCTATACATTCATCAGATGCTGTCACATTGGAAGCAAAATTGTTTCAACCTTCAAACAAGACATTATAAAAAAAACGAATTTCATTCACACCGAAGTGATAAAATTTTTGTCCAAATAATTATGGACTTAATGGTGGTTTATTAAGAAATAAATAGTAATTTTTATTATAGTGGTTTTAACTTATTGTGTACCTTGAACCAAGTAGTGCTGCTTGCTTTACTTTTGCAAGCTTTGTAGAAACACTTCTGATTAGTGCATACTGAATTATTTAGCCTATTGTGTGTGTACTTATGCAAAAAATCAGCTTCTACATTTTCTGAAGCTACAACCTTTTGCGCACCGGCCATGTTCTAGAAGATCCATTCTTAGTTAAATATTACTAGTACCCTGATAGTCTAGTGTGCAGTTGAGAGACTGTCATTTGTAATAAGGTGTGTCAATAAAGCACAAATAATAAGTATGCACGCAATCATTCTAAAAGTGTGGAAGGTGAATAGCTGCCTCCTGGCATATTACTACTACCAGCAAATGTTAGGAAGCTGAACAAAGCTGAAAAATGCAGTTTTAAATTCATACTGTGCAACCTTTTATCCCACCCTCCAATTAGGGTGTCCGACAGATGCAAAGGCAGATCTTATGAACATATCTTATTATAGTAAATGTTAAAGCAGCTATTGTAGATACCATTTGTATTCACAATCTCTGAAAAGTTGAACACTTAATGAGCTTGTGTTGTCCTTATGCCATAATAACACCCCAATTTTTTACATTACATTTATAGGACAGATTTTAAACATGTAGGCCTTTCTTTGCTAATTATTAGGAGCAATTTTTATACGTGTTATTAAGTCGGCGATGTTTTAACAGCACAAAAGTTAACTACCTTTCAAGACGAGTAAAAATGTTACTTTCAGACAACTTTAAACCATAACCGTCACAAACAGCTTTTATTGTTTTTTCATAGGTACATGTAAATCAGACTCGCTGATTCTGATTTTGTAACCGAAATAAAGTTTATCCACTAAATTTCAAAGTCATTTTTGTTTTTGAAGACTATTCACAGCGATTCAATATCTAGATCGCAAACAACACTACAAGCCCCGCCCATAAATATATGTGACATAACCTAGTTTTTTAGGGACAGAAGTTGGGGAAGTTTAGTCCAATCCAGAATTATAGAGATGGGTGTCTTAAACCAATTATTTTCTAAATTCAGCCTTCAAAATAATGTCAGTCTTTTCTGAAAGGTAAATATGCTATTCAACATTGTATATTTAAAAATGAGCTCAAAAAAGCGCGATTGTATCGTAAGCTAGCGTTGTTATTGGGTCAATTGTAAGCCAAGTTACGCCACAGAAATAATGATATTTGCTAAATAGCCAACGCTTTCTAAATGAAAAAATAAAACTTTGAAAACAAAATGCAAATTAATCTCGAAACAGTTTGCAATTTTTTGTTGTTGAGGCAATAAATATGAAAAATGGTGTAACCATAGTGATCAACATAGTTGATTTGTTATTTGAAAAACTTCTACTTGGGACGGTGGCAGTTATAGTTAAAGATACACAAATTTTAACTTGTTACTTCTAAAAGCTGCCATTAATTATTTACTGAGTGAAAAGCTAAACAACTCTCCAACTATAAAGACATAGCAGTAAAGTTAGAATAGTATTGACTTATGCATGAAAATTAGCATAAATGGTGTCTTTTGTCTCTCTAGATGTTAGGTTGTATTTAAAAGATGGAAAAAGCCCAAATGAAGTTTCACAAGGAGAATATATTACAATCTTGTGTGAATTAGACACTTATCCAAAAGATATTGACTACAGTAATTCTCTGAGTATAAAATGGTAAGTTAATTGCAAAATATATTGACTTGTAAAACTTCACTTTTGGCTAGTTAGCCATGAAAAAGTAGCAATCTCTTGCAATTTTTTCAAACTAGGAAAAAATCTTGTCAAAATCAATTTTGATCAAAGTTTTAACACTTTTAAATACTGATAGCTAAGTTATAGAATAACTGAAGCATAAACTAATATTAAAAAAGGTTTTCTGTTTTATTTGATTGCGCCAATAGCAAATTAAATCTATAACAAGCTTATCAAAGTTTGTTGTATAAGCAATTACCTAACGGTTAGCTAATACATGTTTTATGTTAGTTATATCTTTTTTTTAGGCAATGTGTGATCCGTATAACAGTTTTCAACATTCTTTTACATACTAGTCTTTATCATCAAATTGATGATACAGGTTGGTATGTAAAGGAATGTTGGGGAATTGGCCAAATTGGTGGACCAATTAAAATACCAAATACTGGAAAATATCATAACCAAATACCAAATAAAATACCAATTTCTTGAAAATCTCAGAGCCAATTACCAAATAAAATATCAAATACTCACAATTTTGTAAATCAAATACCAAATCAAATAGTACCACTGGGAAACTTGAGAACCAAATACCAAGTGAAATACCAAATACTGGCAATTGTTCAAACCAAATATCAAATCAAATAGTAATACGTAAAAATCCCAAGCCAAAATACCAAATACTGGCAATTCTTGAAACTAAATTCCAAATCAAATAGTAATACTTGGAAATTTCAAAACAAAATACCAAATAAAATAACAAATACTTGGAAGTCTCGGTACCAAATACCAAATCAAATAGGGATAATGGGAAATTTTATATTAAAATACCAAATAATTTACCAAACACTGCAATTTCTCGACATCAAATATCAAATCAAATAGTTATATTGTGAAATTTTCGAATCAAATACCAAATAAAATACCAAATACTGGAAATTTTAGAAACCAAATATCAAATCAAACATTCTAAACATCAGTTGAATATCCATATTATTTCTAGCTAGCGGTTATAAGCTTACACCAACCGAAATCAAAATTGATGATCAGAATGCAAAATATTAACGAATATCAAACCCCAAATACTAGAAAATATTCATACCCAATAATTAACCAAAATACTAGAAAAAATATTGGCCAATTATAAGCCAAATTATGATACCAGAGCAAATGCCAGATACTGGACAATCTCAATTATACTGAACATTACAAAATAAATTAGCAAATATTTATAAATTCAGAACCAAATACCAAATAAAATTTTAAATACTGGGATATCTCAGAAAAATAATCAAATAAAACACCAATTACTAAAAATTCTTGAAACTAAATACCAAATCAAATAGTAATACTAGGAAATTTCAAAATCAAATACCAAATACTGAGAAATCTAAGAACCAAATACCAAATAAAATACCAAATACTGGAAATTCTCGAAACCAAATACCAAATCAAATATATATAGTATTTGGTATTTGAATTTGCAAATAGATTTATTTGAAATAAGATCAATTACCCAACCCTGTCATCGATAGCCTTTCCTTTCAAGTTATGTCTAAATTAGTAACGTTTACTTATGTTCTATGCTGTTTTCTTGAACGAAAAATCAAACCATGGATAATTAAAATTAAGTTAGTATGATTTAACAAAACTTGTCTGAATTTCTCGCTAGTATTTACGTGCATTTCTATTTAAAAAAACATTTTCAAAAACAAAACTGTAATGCTAAAAAGCTTCATGAACCAATATAATCAGTTTTTACTTTTGATATTTTTAATCTGTAATGTGTACTTGTTTACACAGGTTGTTTTTGACAACCTCAAAACATTAGATAATCTCACGCCATTGACAAGTAATCTTTTGTTTTACATATCTAAACCTTGGTGTTTCAGCGTTTTTGTATGTCTTTCAGCAGATAGTATTAAAATTCATAGAAGTTTTCAACTTGTTTACAACAATCTTAGTAAGAGTTCAAGATTGAAAGCTCTAATCTATAATTTTGAGTTTGAAACTTTTGTGTAGCGCTTAGAAATAATTACAGAATCGGATTGCTTTTTTTTATTCTCAGCATTTTCTAACTTGACTGACATTGATTGGGATATACTGCATTTTTCTTAAAATAATGTGACCGGTCATAAGGTTTTATTATTTTACCTATCCGGAACTTGCATTAAAATATTTGACTTATTAATTACAGCCTAATTATCGTGATAAATTGTGCCTAAAGGCAACAATTTTAACATATCCTCTGTAGGATACAGAAAAAGAAAACAGTAGGCAACCGGTACATAGAAAGTACTACATATCATGGAAATATACAAAGGAATTCTGGAGCAACCCTGGGAACTAGTTTGGCTTTCAAACCTATTCGAGAAGGGGGAGAGTACAGTTGCGAACTGAAGTTCTTAACATATCCAACCATTTCAAGTAGAAACACACTAATTTTGACTGGTATGTAAAACCAGTTAAAACTTTTGCGGAGAAAATTTATCAGTTAAGATTTTGAAACACGTTGAGTGCTTAAATAAATAAACTCAAGTACAACGCTCCCTTGTTTATCACAGTTTATGGTAGCCATAACTCAACATGCTAGGTTTAAATCTGCAAAGCAGCACTGCCTCTGATACCGAAGTATATACTTTTTTGTTAATTTTCTATAATTTCACACAACCTCTAACACTTATGATTGCTAAAAATATGATTGAAAATATGATTGCTAGCTACTTTAACAATCTTCTAGCTATTATGTTAAACCTAACATTTGATCTTTCAGACTAACTGTTACCCTTTTTAATGTTTCTATATTGCGAAATTTGAAAGAAAAATCAGTTTGAAGCAGATATTATTGCGAATAAAATGATAGATGCATAATTTTTAATGGCATTCAATTAGTATAAGCAGTATATTATGATGTTAATAAAACGATATGATTTTACATAAAAATGTGAACTTACTGTATGCTATATATATAAATTAGACCATTTTTGACTAAAAATTTTTTGCGGTTGCTATAATGTTGTTTTGAACTTGGCGCTTGTCAGGCTGTGACTGATCAGTCACAGCATCAGATCAGTCACTGCTTGAGAAGCACCAAGTGAAAAACAATTTAAGTCAAAAATCGTATAACCGTAAAATAATTGCCGTGTTTGGAATGACAGCGTATTGACATTTCCGTTATACATAACTGTCAAAAGGGCTAGTTAATGAGTTCAAGTGCTTTAATCATGAGTATTTTAATTGATGTAACTATTAACTATTAACTATCGATGTCATGACGATAATTTATGGTGTAGCAGGAGTATATATATACTCCTTTGATATGCAGTAGCCTACTGTTTCGACTTTCTAAGCCTCATCAGTTCAGAGTAGGCAGAAGAGATAACTCCAATTGACAAAGAGTGTTGTCATTCTGCCATGAAACAACTAAGTTATCTCACAGACTTTAAGAAAGTCGATGCACGGACAAATATCTAAGGTTGGCGATCTTCACCAGACATATAGGATATGTGGCTGAACAAAGAAAACCTAACGGCCAATACAGAGTCACTACTCATGGCAGCCCAAGAGCAAGTGCTCCCAACAAGGCAACTCCAAACAAAAATCTATCACACTAAAGACGATCCTAGATGCAGACTGGGCAAGGATGCAACTGAGACCATCCAACATATCATCAGGGGATACAAGCAGCTAGCAGAAAATGCATACACTGAGTGGCATAATCGTGTCGCAGGTGTTGTGAATAGAAGTCTATGTGATGAGTTTGGCCTTAATAAACCACAACACTGGTGGGAAGCTCCTGGTAAAGTCAATAAAAGTGACCGCGCTAAGATCCTCTGGGACTTTTACATCCGGACTGACAAGCATGTCTTAGCAAACCAACTAGATATAGCGGTGATGGACAAGGAGAACAAAAAGGGCTACTATAATAGATATAGCAGTACCCAATGAATACAATATAGCCAGCAAAAAAAAAAGAAAAGGTAGAGAAATATCTCCTTCTTGGAGAAGAGATTGAAAAATGCTGGGATGTGAGAACAACTGTAATTCCAGTAGTCATTGGGGCACTGGATGCAATAACACGGGTGCATAAAATGTGGCTTGCCCAGATACCGACAGCAATAAACTCAGGTGAGTTGCAGAAAGTGCGCTATTGGGAACAGTTAAGACCTTAAGGCGAGTGCTCAAACTCCCAGGTCTCTGGTAGGAGACGCAAATTAAAGCAGAAATTACCCCCATATGAGTTAACCGTGGCGAGGAAACAATTTTATATATATATATATAAATATAAATATTCATAAATATATATATATATATATATTCATAAATATATATATACAGTCAAACATGGATAACTCATCCACGGATAGCTCGAACACATGGTTAATTCGAACATTTCCTTTGGTCCGTTCCCACGTAATGATAAATTGCTATAGATAACTCGAACTCAACACTGTTAATTCGAACTGTTTTTTTGCCCAACGGCTACCGAAACGGTTGTTATCGCTTTAGAAAATCACTTTATTCAAAGCCATAGAGGTAAACTTCATATTTTCGTAATTCATAAGCGTCGTTATTACCACCATCAGCAAAATATTTTTGTCAACGACTTTTCTAAAAGTTTGGTGAAGTTTGATTTATATTGCGATACGATGAATAGCACGGGCTAGCCGGGGCACGCGTGCAAGGATTTTCGCCACGCACATACAAAACAAAAATCGCATGTTGTTTTTGTTTTGTATGTGCGTGGCGAAAATCCTTGAGTGCGTGGCGTAACCCAGCTAGCCCGTGATGAATAGTTTTCCGACGTTGATTCTGTGTTGAATCAACGTCGGAATGTTGAATGTTTAAATCGTCTTAAAAATTCTTGTAATTAAATGTATACGTTGTCTGAGCTACAAAAAAACTATTCATCGTTTGACCTAAACACAGAATACGTGTGTACATTCAATAAGTATCTATTAAAAAAGCGTGAGTGATATAGAATGTACCGTAAAACCTCGTAAAACTTCTAATTGAACTGCCTCGGAGTGTTGCTCTTAACGAATCCCAGGTAAAGTAAGGTAATCTGCATAAACTTCAAGAAAAAACGGCAAAATTGATCGTGGGTAAAACCCCAAAAGAAAAAAATGTCTTTTCTTTTGAGCATTTCAACAACGATCAAGTTTTGCCAATGTCAATCTGAAAAAACGTTCTGGCAATAACATCACCTCAAACAACAAACCAATCTCAAGTGATAGAAAAATCTCTATACTTTTTCATGAAAACGTTTTAAACTTTACATTAGAAGCATTTAATTTGAAACAAGCCATTTGTGCTTTTGATTTATATTATAGTTTGTATATGTACATGTATCTACTAATAAATAAGTAAATATATGGACTTGTGACAGTGCTCTGATAACTTGAACACTCTGATAATTCGAACACTTTTGCTCGGTCCCTTGAAGTTCGAGTTATCCATGTTTGACTGTATATATATTCATAAATATGTACACACACACATATATATATATATATATATATATATATATATATATATATATATATATATATATATATATATATATATATATATATATATATATATATATATATATATATATATATATATATATATATATATATATATATATATATATACAGTGAAACTCGGATAACTCAAACTTCAAGGGATCGAGCAAAAGTGTTCGAATTATCAGAGTGTTCAAGTTATCAGAGCACTGTCACAAGTCCATGTATTTACTTATTTATTAGTAGATACATGAACATATACAAACTATAATATAAATCAAAAGCACAAATGGCTTGTTTCAAATTAAATGCTTCTAATGTAAAGTTTAAAACGTTTTTATCAAAAAGTATAGAGATTTTTCTATCACTTGAGATTGGTTTGTTGTTTGAGGTGATGTTATTGCCAGGACATTTTTTAGATTGACATTGACAAAACTTGATCGTTGCTGAAATGCTCAAAGAAAAGACATCTTTTCCTTTTGAGCGTTTTACCCACGATCAATTTTGCCGATTTTTCTTGAAGTTTATGAAAAGATTACCTTACTTTACCTGGGATTCGTTAAGAGTAACACTCCGAGGCAGGTCAATTAAAAGTTTTACGAGGTTTTACGGTACATTATATATCACTCACGCTTTTTGAATGGATACTTATTGAATGTACACACGTATTTTGTGTTTAGGTCAAACGATGAATAGTTCTTTTTAGCTAAGACAACGTGTACGTTTGATTACAACAATTTTTAAGACGTTTTAAACATTCAACATTCCGACATTAATTCAACACGAAATCAACGTCGGAAAACTATTCATCACGGGCTAGCCGGGTCACGCACTCAAGGATTTTCGCCACGCAAACAAAACAAAAACAACATGCTGTTTTTGTTTTGTATGTGCGTGGCGAAAATCCTTGCGCCCGTGACCCGGCTAGCCCGTGCTATTCATCGTATAGCAGTATAAATCAAATTTCACCAAACCTTTAGAACAGTCGTTGACAAAAATATTTTGCCGATGGAGGTAATAACGACGCTTATGAATTACGAAAAGTTGAGGTTTACCTCTATGGCTTGGAATAAAGTGATTTTCTAAAGCGATAGCAACCGTTTCGGTAGCCGTTGGGCAAAAAACAGTTTGTTATAACAGTGTTGAATTCGAGTTATATAGAGCCATTTATCATTGCGTGGGAACGGACCAAGCAAATCCAGTCGAGTTAACCATGTGTTCGCTATATCCGAGGGCGAGTTATCCATGTTTCACTGTACATATATTTTTGGTTATACATATATATATGTATAACCATATGCTGGTGTATCTACTATATATATAAGTATATATTTGTAAATATATATATATTTAGATATATTTATATATATTATATTTTATATATACATATAAATATATATATATATATATTTATAAATATATACATGTACATATATTTATATATGAGTGTGTTTCGACGTGTGTTTCTGCACGTGTTTCCGCGCGTGTTTTTTGCGTGTCCAGCTTTAGCCATTAAAATATTGGAATTATAATTCCTTATTCTGATGAATTTGAACTCACGGAGATCTCAAGGTTTTAATCAACACGCTCTACCACTGAGCTATACAAGACATATTGATCAACGAAACTATCATATTCCGTATAGCGTATGCATACACTGAATGATATATTAATTGAGCATTGCACCTACGCACTATGATGCCCCTGTTATAAAATATTCGACTAATTTTAGGAAACACGATGATTTTCCGTAATTGTTTTGTTAGGGTGAGTTCTTTTTGCCACAAAATTCTGACGGGGCATTTAAAAATACACCGCCAGCGTCTTTTGGAACATCACCTCCAATTGACTGCCACTATATAGGAAGGCTGGAAAATATAGGTTTTACAGTACTTATATTTATATACATGTACATACACATGTATATTAGTTATCACTATTAGTTTAAATTAAAAACTGTATCTAATATGTTACTAATTATTTTAGGCAAACCAAGCATCACGCTGCACAATAGTTGGAGTCCATCATCATTTTTACTGAGCAAGAATGATGAGGCTATAAATTTCACTTGTCGAGTTGCTTCCTACCCATTTCCTTCAAGTATCACACTTTGGAATGAGAATTCAACATTCCTCTATGATGAAATAGATGGAATATCCAATTATGAAGAAGAAATTTCTAGTACAAATGTTGACTACCACTATGCAAGAATTACCGTCCACAAAGTATCTGGTATTTAACTAAACGCGATCAATTCAAATAAGATAAGAATATGAAGTTTCTGTTGATTACATTAAAGTTTAACTGACAGCACAAATATTGGTTGCATTGACTGTAGCATATAACTTTGCAGGTTGATTGATACTTAAATAATGTTTCTATGTAATTTCGACTAAATACCATGTTTCATAAACATTTTCAAGTCATAATAACGATTCTTGCAAAATATTTCATGGAAATTGCATGCTAGGGAATTAAATTGGAATCACTTATTTTATGAACTAGCTTTTATAAAAGCTAGTTTTATGAGGTCGCATCCTCATTACCCCTGGAAGTGGTGTAGGAACGTCATATGCCGCATGCAATCTCAGAAAGATACTCAAGAGCTTCGTACACCTGCTTATCCTTTTCAACCTGTTGGGAGAGATTGTCCTCTTCTTCCTGAAGCTCGGCCAGAACATTTTCACAAGCTGTTTTGGCTGCCCAACTACTAAATGATGTACAAGATTGACTGAACCGTAACAGCCTCTGATCTACTCTCGCTACCTTACCTTTAGCTGACGCTGCATAGCTAGTGCAACAAGCACTAGACTAAACTCTAAACTCTAAAGCTCTAAACTGGTATTATCTCTCATCAATACCTTTCTTGGTTGGTTTTCGTTCTCTTCCTGTCCATCTTTGAGACCTCTACCTTGTCCTTCAAGATTAATTGCTAAGCTTTGCAACTTGCTATCATCCAGAAAATTCCAACTTAGACCAGCGGTAATAGGTGTAGAAAGCACCAGTGTTACTGGCTTGAGACGTTCTAACTTATCCTATTAAAATATTTGCTTAGTGACCAGGTCATTCTCAACTGGCTTATTTATATTTCTTGTACATCATACATTAAATATGGCCAATAATTTCAGCGGCTTCTAGTCATTTATGCCTAAAAATTGCAACCTAAATTTCATTTCTACCTTTAAATTCACTACCTTCTACTCTTATTCAAAAATTTAATGGTTTCCTCAATTGTAATTCTAACCTGTTGGTTGTTTTTTGGTTACTATTGAAACTTCTACCCTTGGATCAGAACTAAAATTGATCTCAATACCATTCACCTTTGAGGTTCTTATTATCTTATCATTTAGTCAATTGAGGCCAGATGAAAAAAACCTCACACTCTTACTAAGATTGCAAAAACGGTCATCTTAGTAGAAGTGTTAAATCACATAGTGAATGATTATACAACAAAAAGCATGTCACAATTGATAGTTTAAAAGTTCTATCAATAGAAACAAAGACACCCTTAGCTCATGACACCAGCTCAGCTCAGATATTGTTAGATCATGGTTACCAGTAAATTAACCAAAATTGTTCCACAACTTTAGTGAATCAAAGTTGTGACGTTGTGGCTGTAATTTACCTTTTTGATTTGTTTACTATCATGCATGCGTTTGTCTTTTATGTGTTTATGAAAAATGCAAGTTTATTCCACTTAGCAAGATTAGTTTACTACTATAGCTCTTGGAGCTTTTCACTGTCTCAGAATTGGCAAATATCTTATGTTCCGCTTTTACACTGTTGGTGTACCAACAACAAGAGCTGAACCGCAAGGTTTTGTAAAAATAGCTTGCTATATATGGGGCTTCGCTGACACAAAAAAATAAACCACCTGCAATGCTTGACTACCTCTAGCAACTAGCAAGGAGTGATATCAAACTGATGACAAAGAGATATATCATTAGAATAAAACTAGTTTGAATGTGAGCTTAGGCAGCTCTGCAGGTTGGTTGGCTAGCACGCAGAGTCATATATACAATAAAAAACAAGAAATGAGAGATGCACATAGCATCACAGTGCACAGCAAAGCTGGCTAGTATTAGTTATACACTATCCAAACTACTAAATTCTACTTAGACTCTCATAAGAAAGCCTAAAAGTGAGCTAAAAAACTGCCCCCACAACAGTCCACCCTCAGGTTATAGTTACCCTGATTTACAATTTTTTCTTTTTACTAAATAGAATTTGATGAATTTTCATCTCACCATACGAATCTTATTTCAATATAAAAACTTAACAAAACTTTCGTTCTATTTCAAATTTGGCAGTCTGTGTGCTTATCACATACATCAAAATAATAAAGATGCTGAAATGCTCGTTGTCGCCAACATTTTCACAATGCCTGAAAGAAACACGATGACTTATTTATCTCAGTTGAGCAATTCTCGTGTGTAAAACCGTAATATGTTCCCTTTAAAACCAGTAGCAAAGTTGGAGTTGCAGTCGCTTCAAATATAATTTCAGTGTTCAGACAACTTCTGCTAACCTGGTAAAATCCGGTTCATTATGAGAACAGCATCATTCAAGCTTTTTTGTCAAATTACGTCATAAAATCTTTTAACGAGATTTTTTAATTACATTGAAAATAAATCAAAAATTAATAGGTGATAATACTTTAGGGATAAAAAGTTGAAATTAAGTAAATCACCTAAAAATACATACTAAAATGTAGCTTTAAGTTAGTGTTTAGTAAGCTAAACTTATCCAAAGTGAATTCGAATTTCATACGTCTGTCTGTCTTAAAGGTAAGAACTGTCTATGGTATATACTGCACATAGCATATAGCAACGTTACATGTTAATGCGGTTCATAATCGATAAATACAATAAATATGCTAAGGCTATTGTAGGTAACTATAGTTACTAAGGTAAACATACTATTTTGTTAATAATTTTTAATATGTACAGTACTTGTATAAAATTTTGGTAATTTTACCAAAGCATGTTAGCATTATATAATTACTGTGGATTCTATATCCCACCATTCAACTTTTTCACCATACGATGCCAACCTTGAAATAGATTAAAATCATGTTTTGAGGATGCACTGTAATGAAATCAGTCAATGTTCCAAGCTTTTTAATAAAACAATATGCACTGTTTTATAACTTAGAAAACCTGTCTATCATTCTAGTGAGTGTTTTTGCAGTCAACTATGGCTGTTGTAAAGCTGGAAGCTAAATGATATTTTTAACGTGATAATAGGATTAGTTTCTAGAGCAATGACAAACAGTTTTCACAACAAAAAGTTGAATAAAGATCTTTTGTAATGATTTCTGTGAGACAATTGGTTGTTTGTAGAACCAGCCTTAATATTTATATTTTAACATTTGACACATACGTATTGTAAACCTTAGTCTATAGGCTCAGTACATAACGTCAAAGACAGACAAACTTTTACTGAAGCTAGCGATCACAACAGTTTTTAAGCATTGATTTTGAGTTTTTTCTTTTTGTTGAATATTAACATTGATTCATAGTTTTGAGTGAGTTGATGTATTTTTAGAACTCTTTCCCAATGGATCAGCTTTAATCTGCAAAGCAAACATTAATGACGGCCAGCCAACCCTTGAAGTCCGTGAGGAGATATTTTACGGACAAGTAGGCACTTTTGGAAATGAAGATGGTATTGAAAGTAGTGATAGAGACATCAAGAAGGCTGAGAGCAATGCAAGTAACCGACATAGTAAGTTAAATACATAATTTTGATAGCTTAAGATTCTACATCTGGTTCTGCTCATAAGTATCTGGTTATGAGAGAACAGCTAATGACTTTTTACTAGATATTTTGAACTTTTTTTCGTTTTAAAAATTATGTTGAATCCTAAATACTATTCATATATTGTAACTTGAATTTTAGATGAAGTTGTCTAGTTTTTATTTTGCTATAGTTAATTTTCAAGGCTTTAAATGTGTAAGCTGCTAAATCAACCAAAAAAAGCTGTTGCCGACAGAATATAAAAAATTGGGTTAAAAGCCATTTTGCCATTTTTGAAAAACCCTGGTTTGTTAAATTGTAACTATTCACACAGTTAGGTATTGCACACAACCTTTAAGCTACTATGTTAAACTTTAGTGAAACACAGTACCTAGCAACTGAATATAGAATAATTGGCTAAATTTCAGAAAAAGGAAGGCTTGCGATTTTGAAAATGGTGCTTGATCTATTAATTTTATTGTCTTATTACCATAAGGAGAAAAAAATGAGTATTTTAAACATACATGTAAGCAAACATATCTAATACGACATCGATTTAAATAGCTATGATAAGTCAAGTTACAACATGAGTTGAGAATAATGACGAGTTTGGTGTTTGGAATACATAGGTCGTCGATTAAGCTAAGTCGATATTCTTTCAATTAAATCAATATCTTTGGTGTGTCAATGACAGGTCGCCAACTAACTAAAAGCACTTAATATAACTTTAAGACTCACAATCCACAGTGGCTAAACAATCTGAAAACTGAACCTACTGAGCTTTGAGGCCAGTTAAAGGTCGAGTGAGGTCGATTACAAAACAAAAACTTATTGCCTTTCCCTACTTATATCGGTCCTTATACATGTGTAGGTGATGCAACCCTATTATTCTGGGGTAGTTGAAAGTTGATATTCTGGTTGGCCAACTAAACACTGCCCACTGATTAGTTGTCAATAACACTTTCTCAAGGCAATTACTCAGCCATTTGCATAAAAACAACATAATATTTGAATAACGTGTTTTAACGTAAAATATTAATTTTAGATAGTATACTTTCACCCTGTACAAAGCAGAGTAAAATAGCTTTTTGGAAACTGCTAAGCCAAGTTATACAGCATTTCACTTAGAAATTTTTAAAGAATAAATCTGTTAATAAACTGTTTAATATAAGCTGAACTTTCTTGTAAAAGGTGTATACGTCTTCAGGTCTTAACTCAGTGTTAAAATCATTTCAGTACTTATTAAGAAACCATAAAAAAACATTGGTAGATACTCAGCTAATGCTGATGTGGCACATTGAGCACACTTTTACTCATCATTTTTAGTAAGCTTGAACATCAATTTTTATCATTGGTCGACAATATGTTTTTAATAATGAGTTTTATATTACTTTGTTCAGATGTGAAATCTACTACTCTTGGTGTTATTGGAGCAATAATGATCCTGATTGGTGAAGTGTTTAATACAATTTAGTTGAATAAAGAAATACAAAGCAAGGTAGGATTTTTTGGTTCACTCTGAGTAAAGATGTCTTCCTCAAAGTTAACTGTTATGTATTTGCTTTTGCAACTGTTCTAGATATATTGTCCAATGAACTTTTTTAAAATTTATTTGCCATAATAGTTTTTATGCAAAGCAATATTTATTGTTGTCGATGTGCTAGCAACACTACGTTTAGTAATCAAATAAACATATAATGGTTGCCATTGACCTACTCTGGTACAGTTGTCTTTAGTTGTATCTTGATATGACTCAACAATACTTGAAATAAACTACTCTAGTGCAACATCTTTAGTAACCTCTCATCAGGTGTCAATAAGCTTTATCAGATTAATAAGAAACCTTAGTTCAATGAGACCTTCTTGCCATCATTCAACAGGTGCCAGCAGCATGACAGCTTAGAAATATATTTTAGTAAAACCTCTATTTGAACGCCATCATGTTTATTTTTCAATCCATCTCCTATTATTAGTGGCGTTCAAACAAAGGTGGCAGTCAAATAAGTGTGGCATACAATTAAATGTATTATGGTAGACTACAGCTTTTTATATTTTTAGGCAGACAGAAAAAGGTTGTAATTTGATATTATTTAAGCTGTTATGTTTTTACGAGGAATTGAAAGACAATGCCAATGTTTCACAACATTTGCATGTTTAAACATGGTTATTTAAAAAAAAATTACAGCAAAACGGAATTTCTAGATTTGTCTTCATGTTACAATGCAATTATCCCTATATTATATATATATATATATATATGTATTATTATTATAATATATATATTATATATATTAACTAAAAGCAAGTGCAAAAGCATATAAAAAGAGAACTCTACACTAAAAACCTAAAAGACTATTAGTGGCGTATGAAATATTTGAAAAATTATTGCGATAATTGTCGCAATAATTTTTCAAATATATTATATATATATATTATCTCTATCTACAATTGCTGCTGTAACATACAGATTTTCCAACACGCTTTAAAAATTTCAACTAACATTTGACCTTACAACCATAGTTTTTTAACATGCAACATTTTAAAACTCCTTAAAAGATTTCAGTTTTATATTTTTAGATGAACTTAAAAGTCTCAAAAGCTATAAAATATGCTAGAAATATACGAATACAAACAAACATACAAGGTAAGTAGATTAAGCTGCTAATTTAAAGTAAATTGCGCTAAATAACACTAATTTCCTCTAAATAACTATATCACTGCTTTTTGGAGCTTTTGGTTTTCTATGGGAATAATTACATTTCTGTGTAACTTTGAAGCTATTGAAGCTATTTTTTCTCTATTTTAGTTGTCTAGCTTATTTAGGTTCTGGCATTAATACCTGTACATAGTTTCATGTACTGTAGCTGTTTCAACCATGTGTCTGCTGTAGTTCTTCAGTAACAGAAGTTTTCATTGGCTAGATGTTATAGAATACACTAGTTAAATGATTGGGGTTGCCAGGTAATAAAAAGATTTTGCACAGAAAACTTATTTTTTTCAAATAAATACAACATTTATTATTTTAACTTTTCAACTTAATACTATGAAAAAAGTGTTTTCTGGCTCAAATAGTTTAAAAGAACAACTAAAACAACTGTAAATGTGATTAAATATAAAATAACTAGCAAGTGATAGCTAGATAAAATAGCAAGTGATAGCTAGATAAAATATGTTTTGATAGGATTAAAATGAAAAATGAATTGATACTGATACATGTACAATTAAAACAGGCATGTAAAAGAAAATAAAGTCACAAATATGTTGTATTAGTAATAAAAAAAACTACATAGTGTGTCTATAAAAAAGTTACTGTTGCTGCAGACTCGATCCATCAAAATCTTAAATATCACGATACTGGTACTTCTCAATATTCAATACCGGCACAACCGTAAAAATGAGATGTCGAGCCTAAATTCGCAAGTGAAACACTAGAGAATGCTTTCTTTGACCAAACAGAGAGAACTCGTAGAGACAACTCCTATTTGAAAATGCTCATAAAAACATGTTTTAGTTTCACCAATTTTAGCGATTACCTATGGCAATAATCAGAAATTGAAGCTTTTCATTGTGTCGTAACAGCTGTACTGTAACGGAATTTCTGAATATAAAATGAAACAATTGAAAATTACAAAAAATGAATAATGGATTTTATAATGGTTTTTTAAAAACCTTTCATACAAAGAACGCATACAAAAGGTGATATTAATGTATAATAAAATCTATATATTTACCTTTAATCGCAATAAAGAAACTCTAGATATATGATAAAATATGATAAAAACAGCTTAATCTTGTTGTTGAGTATGCGGTTGTAATTATTTGCGTATTTTCAATTACAATGGTTGCGAGTTAAATTCATAAATGGTGGCATTTTAATCGCTAGATTTCAATTGTCATAGCTGAACACGGGAATGACAGAAAACAAACAGACCAAGAATAGACAAATATTGAGATTTTTATATTTGTGGATTACATTGCATTGTATTTTATAGACAAATGTTTTTAACATTTAAAGCAGCATTTAAAGAATGAACTGCTAAGCAAAGGTTTAGCTGTACAACAATAGCACATAGTTCCAACTTGCATCAACTCTATCAGACTACTTTTTTGCTTTCTTAGCAAATACTGTGTTGCTTTTTTACAATGTTTCTATATAAAACCTTTAGCTTTATACATTTGTATACATGCTGTTTTCTTTTAGGTCAAGACAAAGAACACGGGTCCAAAGTAATTCTATTTTATCTAATAATCAGGATTATGTCAGCTGATGTGCTACTTTCCAACTCCATGTACCTAAAATGTCATTATAACCAACTCTCTGAACCTTATAGTTAGTTACTACTATATTTTATATGATAAATGACTTAATTTGACTTCTTTTTACAGGTAATATTTCATTTTTGTTTAGTTTCAAATTCCTAGATAAGCTAATAAAATTTTGATGACAAACTTAAAACTAGTTGCAAGAGCTTTCTACTTTACATTAATGTCTAATACTTACAGTGATTCAATTGAGAGACTTGGAACAACTTGTTCATGCTGCTACGCGAGTTTGAAAAGTATTAAAAAAACTAATTACTCTTTGCTTAGCACAATTGAACAACTCAAAGCTCCTTTAGATAACTGGTAATATCAAAATACATTAATTTGATGTCCTTTGATATATACAGTCGAAGACCTTTGAGAGTTGTTCATAGTATTTACCATCCTCTGCACCAAAGTTAACACTCTGCTGCTGCGACGAGAAAATCTTTGTTCTGAAAGTGTGCAAGGCTAGCACTATAGGCGGTACTATGACTTACACAACAACAGTCTGCGAGACTCAGGGTGCATATTGCAAGTCTGCGCAAAATTTCCTTAACTAGTGAGCCTTAACTAATGCTGGCAATTGACTAATAAAAATTGTTTAATGTTGATATAATTTTTCTCGCTAGGTAGAAGTTCCGATGTTTTTGATATAATTTTTTAAATATAATTTCAGGTATGTTTGGAAGGGTTTTAAAATACCAGAAAAAAGGAAAAATATTTGTGTCATACATAGTATCTTGTAGCACTCCAGCAATCATGGAGAGCAGTCTGTTGAGCAAATCAATCATACACGCTTCATAACTATCAATATTGATATTTCTACATTTGTAGTTTAACATATTTTGGCTAAGCAGTAATGTTGTGTGAGTTGTCTACTCCTGTTGTGTGTATGCCGACAGGTCATAATTAATGACACCATAGACGTCCAGTACGTGATTAATAAGTTACTATTAGCATTATATGTGTTGCGTTCAAGCAGCTCTTTTTCCTGTTTTACTCATGCGTTTCTTGCATGTAACAGCAAATATAGATATCTAGCTTTCATCAATGGCATCCATCAGCAGCTCAACAGTCAAGTCATAAAATTTGGCTCAAGTGTGTTGGGTAATGAGCAAAATTGACATAAACCCGACACATCATCTGAAATAGTAGTGTGCTGCAATGAAAGAAGTGGTTATTTCAGCGTGAAAACAACAATACAATGTTTCAGCTTTGCAAAATTTAATGAATCTATAGAAAATTCTCCAAAAACCTAAAAAGTGTCAAAGGTCTGCTGAGGAAATAATATTGCTAATATTACCAAACTTCTTTAATAGCATAATATGATGCATTACAATCTACTTTAGAAAAAAATCATCATCGCCTATATTTTGCCCACTCTTTCCATTGGAGCGAATTATACCTTTTGAATGTAATTAATTTGTCAACTTACTCCAGCTTTCTAAAGATCCTCTAATAAATATGCATTGAGAGACTGTGAACTATCTCTACCAGTTGATATCTATTGCTTTTAATTACCCTGCAATGATATTATACCCAGCGTCTTGCAATTTTTTGGAGCTTCCAATTTTTATTTCATAATAAATTTGAAAAGATAATTTACTTTTATATCTATAATTACCGATGCTGCATAAAATATCATTACACTCATTGATATTTTTGCTAAAGTTTGTAACAAAAACTAGCTTTTTATGTGCAATAAAAGAAGAGCTATGAGCGTCGATCAACTGTGAGATCAAATTACTGCCATGATGCCATCAAATAATATGCTATAAATCTGCAAATAGGCTAGTTACTTAATGATAATCAATAAATTGCTACAAATACATATTCCTAAACAAGTGACATAAACGAATCATACTTATGAGAAACTTTTATACAGAAACTTATTAAGAAATTTATTAAAGTTTCTTAATAAGTTCTATACATGCAGAAACAGAAATTAACATTTTTAAAACAAAAATATTTGCATCAGTTGCTTGGATAGCTATGTTCTAATTGTTGCAAATTTGGATGTTACGAACATCATTGGTTGTTCAATACCTTCCACAACATGTTTTGACCTCGATTCTTATTCTGCACTGCTGAACTAGTCGATGTTAGCGTTCAAACAGTTTTTTGGTGAAGTAAAACCTTTATGCGTTGCATTTGGCACAAATTTAAAGCGTAAAAGCTTTGCTCACTAAATGTAATCTTTGGCTTAATACTAATACAAGTCGTTCATCTACCATCATAAATGTAAACCATTTTTATACACATATACTTCAAAGGATCAATACTACGCTAAACAAGAAGCTACTATCAGCCTGAGAAAGTTATTAATTATTTCTATGCTGCTGTTTTCAAAGTTTTAATCAAAAAAGCAAAAAACCTTTAGAGTTGGACAACAAGGGAATTGATTGTTATTAATGTAAGCGATTCATTAGTAAAACAATTTTGTGGACACTTTTCTACTGATCACTTGATATTATGGGTTCAAAAAGATCGACAATTGTCAAAGCAATGGTCAAATGGAGCTGGCGTTCAAACGGAAGATGGCACTCTATTTTTCAACCCTTTTTTCCTAGTCCCGGTCAAGTAGAGATTGCGCTCAAATAGAGGTGGCATTCAGTTAGAGGGTTTACAGCATATTAATACTTTGTATTTAAGATCTTAAAACTTTGTTAGATATGATAATTAAAACATGTTATTCAATGTTATGTCCAAATAATAAAATTATAAATCAAAAACATCATGATATTTATAACCACATCTATTTTGCTTAAAATGAAATCAATTAGTTTTTTTAACGTTTGCTTTGCTATGTAGCAGTTTACAAAACAAATATTGAGTCGCAAGAAAATCTCAAAAGCACATTAACTTACTTATTAGAGTAAGACAAGTCATAAATATTATATTATATAAAAAATTTGTTTTAAATTAGAGCTGCACAACGATAAAAAAAATTAATCATGATTAATAACTGGTCTGAACCAGTTAAACTTCGATTAATCTTAGAATTATTCTAGCAAAAACCTGCATATTCGAAAACAAATAATACAGCTACATATAAATTGATTATATTTGAGACAATTATTGTTATTAGAAATACATGTTATGCACAATGTACATAAGTTACAATGTAATAATTATTATGAGTATGAAAATAGTCTATGAAAGTCTATAATTAAGCCAGCCAAGAGTTGAGGCAGCACAGTTTATTCACATTATCCGAATGAAGAAATGCCCTATTCCTCCATACAATATTGCCGGCTTTAGAGATTAGCCACCGACAAGGGACAGTAGTTGCAGTAGTAGAAATTATGGTCGGCTGCAGCTGATGATGATTTCTGAGCGGTAGAGTCAGAATTAGGTAATTGATATATTAATGTTGACGTGCTGTGGTGGTAGGCAAATTCTTTCTGGCATGTAATGCACTTCACTTTTTTGGTTATGCTTCCAACAATATTTTATAATGTGCTAACTAGTACCTTGAACATTTTTCTGCTTCCATGTTCCAATAAAGTGCCAATCTTGCAATAACTATTATTCTAAAGCTGCAAAATGATTGTGATTTAAAAAAAATGAAAATACTTGTATAATTTACCTAAGAAAGTTTTGAAATATAAACAAAAAGTAGACTGTAAAAAATTAAATACAGACGGTCCCCTACTTACGAACATTCGAATTACGAACACCGGCACATACGAACAGGTCTGCGCGTACGTATGTCCGCCGCTAATACCGATGGTATTACTGTGAGGCAGAAAGAGGCACTACTCGGAAGCACCACCCAGCATCCACCTTCCTCTGCCTTTTTATTTTTATCAATAAATATCTCGGGCATCCATTATTCAATATGGTTGGTGAAAAGCGATAGCATTCTAGTGAGAGAGGTAGTGCAAAAAAGAAGAGGCAAGCCATCTCATTTGAAACGAAAGAGTCAATAATAAAGAAGCTTGATGCGGGTGAGAAAATAGTGAGCGTTGCACGGGCATACAACTTTAATCGTTCGACTGTCGGTACCATTTATAAACATAAAAATCGTATAATGGAACACGTGAAAGGTGCATTGTCGATGCAATCAACGATCATTAGCAAAAAAGAGGGAAATCATAGATGAGATGGAGAAACTTTTCACCATTTGGTTCGAGGATCAGAAGTGGCGGCGTTTTCCTTTGAGCTTTCTACTCAATCAGGAGAAAGCCAAATCTACTTTTGAGGAGTTCAAGGCTAAGGCTGGGGAAAGCGTTGCCAACAAAACGTTTTCTGCCAGCCGCGGGTGGTTTTCTCGTTTCAAGAAGAGGGTAAATTTCCACAATGTGTCTGTGTCTGGAGAGGCAGCATCTTTGGACAAAGAGGCTGCCGAGCGATTCCCCCAAGTGTTGAAGGAGATCATTGAGGAGGGGGTTATTCGGCTAAGCAGATCTTCAATATCTACGAAACGGGTCTTTTTGGAAGAAAATGCCAGAGAAGACCTACATTAGTCGTGAGGAGAAGACGATGCCCAGATATAAAACGGCTAAAGACCGCCTAACCTTAATGCTTGGGGCGAATGCTGAAGGGAGCTACAAGCTGAAGCCGCTGCTAGTTTGCTGGGCAGCTAATCCTCGAGCCCTGAAGAACGTGACGAAAAGCTCTCTCCCCGTTATATGGATGTCAAACACAAAGGCATGGGTGACACTCGCTGTATTTAAGGACTGGTTCTTTCACCATTTCATCCCAGAAGTGAAGTTGCATTGCCGAGATAATATAATTCTATTCAAGATTTTGCTGGTGATGGACAACGCTCCTGGCCAACCCCGCACCTGGATGATTTTCATCCTGATGTCAAAGTTGTGTACCTGCCGCCAAACACAACTTCACTTCTGCAGCTGATGGACCAGGGTATTATGGCCAATTCCAAAAAATATTACACCTAACGGACGTACAGGATGGCCTTTAAAGCAGTGGATTTTGACCTCAAGATGATCTTACGGAGCTACTGGAAGTCATATAACATCTTTAACTGCGTAAAAAACATTGATGCATCATGGCGTGAGGTTACCGAAGTCAACCTCAACGTCGTGTGGAGGCTTCTATGCCCTCAGTTTATCAACGACTTCCGTGGCTTTGATCAGGAGGGCATCAATAAAGAAATTCTCTGCACGCTTGTTGGCCTAAGTGAAAAACTCGAGCTTGACCTGCAGGAGGAGGACTTTGAGGATTTGCTTGAGTCCCATGGGAAGGATTTGAGTAACCAAAACTTCATGGAGTTGGAGGCTCAGCAACGTGTCGAGGAGGAAGAAGAAACACCTGTCCCCATGAAGAAATTCGAGATGAAACTCTTGGCTGAAGGGTTTTCGCTTACAGATAAAACCATTGCACTCTTCGAGCTGCAAGGCCCAAATATTGAATGCTGCAAAAAGGTTGCAAATTAATTGAATGATGCCATACCGTGCTACCGCATCATTTATGATGAAAAAAATGAGAAAACTGTGCAATCGTAGTTAGATCGCTTCTTTCGGCCAGTTTCTAGTAAATCCTCTAAGGAAAATAGTACTCATCAACCCACATCTTCTTCCTACATTGCAGTTACGGAGGAGGAAGTAACTTTTGAAGCCCATTCCAGCGACGACGAAGACCCTCTCACAGGCCTGTATTCACTGGTTGCATGTCGGGGCGGCTAATTTTAAGCGACTAGTTATGAACACCTGGGGTGTGGAGGAGGGAGGTGTAAGCCCCTAACAGGTTTCTCTTATGTAGGGCCTCAGCCGGGCCTCTCATGTGAAGTATTAAAAAATTTTATCAGAAAGCATCAACATTTTTGTATTTTTTGAGATTTGTTTTGTTTTAGGTGATGTGACTGACGAGACAGTTTTAAATTAAAATAGGCAAAACTTAACCGCAGGTAAAACGCTGAGAAAAAAGACATCTTTTTCTTTTGAGCAATTTAACAAAGATCAATTTTGCTGATTTTATTTTAAGTTCATACGGAGGTTTCCACGCTTTCGATGGGACATGACCAAGTGGATGTTTGGTAAAACTTGATATTTTGCAAACCTTTATAAAAGTCGTTAACAAGAATATTTTGCCGCTGATGATGATAATTATGACGAATAAGAACTACTAAAAGTTCATGTTTGTCTCTATGGCTTGGAATAAAGTGATATTTTACAGTGATAAAAACCGTCTCCATAGCCGTTGGGCAAATAACTTTTCGAATAAATGATGTTGAGGTCGTGTTATCTGAAGCAATTTTATCATTGCGTAGGAACGGACCAAACAAATCTGTTCGAGTTAATCTTGTGTTTGAGATGAAATGTCACATTTTATCTGAGGGGGAGTTGTCCGAGTTTGACTGTACTTAGCCGAGGAAAGTTCCTAAAAAGTTGGGGTGGCTCAGCCGGCCAGCGGCCCCAGGGAATATGGGCCTGCCCTCTCATGATATAAAATTTGTAGTACAGTACTTGTATTTGTAGTGTAGTCCCACTTTGTTGGAGTGCTTGTTGGTATGTGGGAGCTATTCTTTGGAAACAATCCTTATTGGAAGAGAGTGTTGACAATCTCTGATTTATTGCTCTAGGTATGTTTTTCAATATGCATGGTGGGTGGTTTGACCTTGCATGTACATAGATGGGTTTATCTGAAGGCTTTATATATGGTCTATATTCTCCATTTGTCAGGTTAAGTGTAGTATCTAAGAAATTTACAACTTTGGAGTTGGTACAACTACAAACTATCATATTTGCCAGAGTCCGATCAGACCACCAATGACAAGTAAAAGCGAAGACGGAATATAATATGGTATAACCCACAATATAGTATGAATGTTGCCTCCAACATAGGGAAGCAGTTCCTGAACATCATAAGAACAGAACTTCCACCCGGCCATACACTGCATAAACTATATAATGCCAACACAATCAAACTAAGCTAGAGATGCATGTCAAATATTAAAAGCCCTATCAACGCTCACAATAAAGCTTTGTTATTACTTACTCGTGGTGATGACAACTCTAGGACATGTAACTTTAAAAATCGAGCCAGCTGCCCTGTGGAAGGCAAGTTCCTAACAAAGAATGTTATATACCAAGCATCCATCACCACCAACAACGGAACAGAAGAAACATACATTGGCTTGACACAAAATACTTTCAAGACTAAATATACCAACCATAAGGCTTCCTTCAACCATACATCAAAAAGGAATGCCACAGATCTAAGTAAATATATATAGCAACTAAAGGATAGTGGACTAGACCACAACATCAAATGGTCAATCTTAAAAACTGCAAGATCTTATAGCCCTACCACTAAGAAATGCGAACTCTGTATATGGGAGAAGTATTACATAATATGCAAGCCTCAATTAGCCACCTTAAATGAGCGCAACGAATGCTATCTAGTTGCCGTCATGCCAGTAAATACCTGCTAAGGAACAGTAATGGTGCGTTTACACTGGCCGATTTTGTCACCGATTTTGTCGTGCACAGACAAATTTGATGAGTCGGTGTCGGTAGGTGTGAACAGAAAAATCGGTGTCGGCACCGATCTGAAAGTTGGTGTCGGAGCTACCCAGCAGTGCCCGGTTGCACCGACAAGTCGGACGCTCATCAGCCAATCAGAAGCTAGGAGCCTCTGGTTAAATGAGCCTAGGCTTTAATGACAGTGCTAAGTTTATGAAACGAAAGGGCTAGGTTTAATGAGAGGCTAGAAGACTGTCATTAAACTTTCCCTCGTTCTCTTTTTAATAGTGAACCAGCATGGCTAGCAACGATGTGAACGCGAGAGTACCAAAAAATCAAGTTATATATATATATATATATATATATATATATATATATATATATATATATATATATATAGACGGTTTCCTACCCAGCTCCATTATACGGCCCGGGGAACAGTATATGTATGTATAAGGAGCGCTCTCACTAGGAGAGCATAGTAGTCACAGCTCCACGGCTAATAAAAAAACTCATTTGAGATAAAAGAAACAAAAAACCTTACTAAGTCTTACAATTTATGCAACATTAATTTTATTATAACCTTTATTGCAATCTAAAGCGTGCCTGAGTGAAGGCTGGCAAAATCCTTTACAATATATTAAACAATATTAAACAATAAAAGGGAGCCACACCATGATCATCACCTCAGTTGCGTTTTATTTGGAGATTAATTGGCTCAACTCAGTTAATTATGTATTTGTATCGATTGTGTTAATCGTTTAATTAACGCGATCATTGTGCAGCTCTATTTTAAATGAAAATTTACTACTAGTTTTGATATTTGTTTGCATCCCAAATTACTCACAAAAGTGTAGTTATACACTACAGAGTGGCAACTGTGGCAGTTATCACAGTTCATACATACCATCCAGCATTACTACATGTATATTTTAGAAAGAGTAAAGCCAATATGCGCTATGAAACCAATAGGTAACAATTTGTAATGATCTCTTCTGCAATTTTTTCTGTATGTATTATATTTTGCCAATAAAGATGTAATTCTTTTTTCATTGTCAAAGATGGAGACCTGGATAATTTTAAATTAGCACCGCTGGCGTGATATTCATAGTTGAATAAGAGGTCATGTTCATCATGCAAGTTTCTTGCAATACCGGTGTTTTAACATAATTTATTGTTGTGAAGATTTGCTAGAAGTGTCAAATTTCCTATCTCACTACAAGTTTGTCTAAATAGAGTAGTGAGTTAATTTTAATACATGTAAGTATTACAATCGAGTCAGTCTGTTATCACTCTCATAGAAAATTTCAATGGTGAGTGTGACAGTAAACTACATGTGGTAATAGCTGCAAACTGGTGCTTGAAGATTAAGATGTGTGGGAGTTATATTTAAACTGTTACAAAAGTTGCTCTACTTAACTTTGAGAACATTTTAAAATTTATATTTTATTTTTCTACAACAAACAAAAAGATAAAAAGTTGAATGATTCTTTTGAATGCATTATCATCGCCACTTCAACAATCAATAAAACTTCGATCTGAATTTAATTTTTGTATTATTGTTCATTATATTGTACTGCTTATAATAAAAGGGAAAAGTAAAAAATAAAGTTATTTTTAATTACATGTTGAAATATATTTTCAGTTAAATTTTAAAAGGAAGTTTCAAAACCTAGTAGTTCTTTTAATAAAAAATTGTACTCTGGTGGTATCGGCGACGTCATTTTACTAAAAATGTCTAGATGTGATTGAAACTAGCCGGTAAATTATGGTGGCTCATCTGCAGCAATGAAAGAATGTTTAAATACCCAACCTTGCAATTGAGGAAAATCAGATTTGAACACAAGTTTTTTTTCATCCTAAAGAGTGAAACAACACTTACTAGACAGTAATGTATTTTTATACACCAATTCTATTGCACAGACAAAGTAAGTTTGAGAGTGAAAAACTTATAATGATGAGCTTACGCTGAATTTTAGTGGAAGTTTTATAAATACTCTCAATATCTACCTATCATTTGTGATTCTTTTTAATGTTTGATGTTATCTGTCTGCAGGGATGTTTCATGATTAAATTCGACATAAAATTTATCTTTAATGAGGTTCTGAAGATTTTCCACTTGCTGTTTCATCAGTGGAAATAAGAAAAGTTTATTTGGCAAAAGTATGTCAATTTAAAAGTGGCCCATCTAAACAAATTTGACTTGAATAATTTTTGATTAGGCATAATGCTAGCAGCCTTTTTGGAAAGAAGCTGTAGATAGGCAATTTATTTTATGTTCTGCTTTATGTTCCGCTTTATTTTTTGTACATTGTAGTTTCCTTTTGTTCAACTTCAAGCTAAATGATATGATAGCCTTGGCTTGCTTGCAAAATGACATCTGTGAGCCTACTTTCTGCAGAGTTTTCCTCAACATACTGGTAATAAATTTTGTTTTGTCATCCGGCACCCAAATATATAAAAAAAAGTATTACTACTTCTTGAGCTCATCCCTTAAAATTAGCACGGACAATAATCATGAACATGAAAATTTGGCTACCACACATAAAAGCCTGTTTGCATGTTCACAATTGATTAATTTGCAACACTATATAGCTATCTATATACGGATGAACTTGATCTCTTTTTTACAAACCCTGCTTGTAAAGATCTGCTCATGTTATAAAATATATATTAATTATAAATTACTACATCATGTTTTTTTGCTAATAAAGTTTATAAAATGAAAGGAATTTAAAGAGAATAGTCATATGTCAGTAGTTCCTGCAGTAATCACATTCCTAGCATCAAATTTTGTATGTGTGCATACAGGATCTAAGACTATTCATGGATGAGATGATTGTTTGATCACAATGCAGCTACTTCTGTTGCTCTGCTGGTTTTTGATAAAACTTGAAGGCGTTTCAAGCCTTTTTAATTCAACCATTGTAATAAGAGATGACGGTGAGTATTGTTTGGATGTTATAGTTATATGTTACAGTTTAGTTGATAGTTTGAATATAATTTAAATGATTTGCAGTGACCCTTTAGTTCACTCAGAACCAAATACTTGTTTGTGTAGTATATTTGAATTTAAATAGTGTGTAGCACTTGTGCCGTAAAATTGTTTTGTGGTTTTAGGAATACAATGTATACTTTGCATAAATGTGATGTATAAAATAGATCATGCAATATGGAACAAAAATCCATTTTGGAAACTCTTTGTGCCGTTTTTCTTGAGTTTAGTCTCTGTCTTTTATACTGTAAGCTCCTCCTACTTCCATCTCAGGAGCCTTGCGGTTTTTCCGGTTGGTTGCTCTTATAGATTGGTTGATATCTCTACTATCAGTCAATGGGACTAAACAATCTCTCTTGATCCTGCAGGGTCGAGTCATGTTTCTACTGGCCGAGTAAGGCTATGTTCAGGCATTCAGCCAAATTAGCGTTTGGCCAACATTCTACAGACTACATTGAAATACTTGTGATCCGTTTTGAAACATCAATTTACCGCAAAACCTTTATTTGAACGCCATGGTGCTTTATTGTGCAGAGCTTTTTTACAGTCGCCGCCAAATAGATGTGGCGTTGAAATAGAGACTGGCGTTGTATTTTCTAAATACATGAAGCTCACCAAAATTTAAGAAGAGATAAGTTAAACCCGTGTACGGGCGAAGCGAGCGCTGCTTATTTTTTGCACACTTCTTAGAGATTACCTACTAAATGTGCTTTGGGAGTTTGAGAAATATTTTTACTAGTTGATATCTATTGCTTACAATTAACCTGCGATGATAATATAGCATGTGCTCTACTAGTTGATATCTATTGCTTACAATTAACCTGCGATGATAATATAGCCTGTGTTCTACTAGTTGATATCTATTGCTTACAATTAACCTGCGATGATAATATAGCCTGTGCTCTACTAGTTGATATCTATTGCTTACAATTAACCTGCGATGATAATATAGCCTGTGCAATAACTATATTTAGCAATTTTATTATATAACTATATTTAGCAGGGTTGCATAAAAGCTCATTGCACGCATTGCTATGTTTCCTAGTTTTCATCTAGAATTGGCTTTTAGTGCAATAGAACAAAAATACGATCGTCAATCCATTGGTAGCCGTGTTAAAATAACCACTAAGATGCTATCAAATGATATGCTATGAATCCGCAAATTTATAAGTTATAAAATAACAATTTATCAAACGATGCAACTATAAATTTAAGAACAAGTGACATAAACTAACCATATACAATATATCCAGAAACAAAAATACTTGCATAGTTTGCAATTTGTCCAGTTGCAATCTGATCATTGTTTTTGGTAGAACGAACATCTTCTGGTTGTTCAATACCTTCCACAATGTCTTTTGACCTCAAATAATTTTTTGCCCAGTTTAATTAATCAATATTAGCCTCTAAACATATCTTAGCAGAGCAAGACTACTGATATTAGCGTGATACAGACACTACTATTAGCTTGATACAGTTATTTATTGTTTCAACGGAGTTGCTTTCAAAGTTTTTATGGAAAACAACTGAAAATCTTTGGAGTAGAGAAATGGGCTTCAATATGAAAAGAAACAGCAAAGTAATTAATTGTTATTGATGTAGCCGCGCCAGTATTAGTACGGTTTTATGGACACTTTGCTACTGATCACTTCCTATTATGGGAAAAAAACCAAAGAGTTTTAAAAAGGTGGTAAAATGAAGGTGGCATTCTAATAAAGGTGGCATTTTATTAAAGGTTTTACGGTACATTATTCTGTTCCACTCTGATCACTTTAGCGTTAAAGTTTGGTTTTGAGATTTGGTCCGTAGCCATTTAAAACTTAAAATAAGAAAATTTTGTTTCCCGTTAATAAGAAATCTCTTGTTAAACCTCTAAAGCCATGACTGCACATAGTAAATTTTTTATTTTAGAAATGCTGTTTCATTCACAGTACACAAAATCAAATACTGAAACCGCAAATAATGAGTTTATCATTTTGTCATTTTCCTCTGTCCTACTCAACTATTATACTAGCAGTAAAATATCTATATTCGAATTTGTTTGTCCACATGTTATGTTTGGGAATGTTAAATATGGAAACTAGCTTCCTAATCAGCGAATGGTCTAAAATTTTGCTTGTACTTTGTTTAAATTTATCAGGTTTTTGGCCTAATTTAATGTTGAGTTCACCACATCTAAAAAGTTTTAGGGCCAAAAAAAGGTATTTATGCAAATAGAACTGAGGCTAAATACAATTTCATTATAGTATACAGACTGCTTAAAATAGATAGGATTATAATACCTGCGGCCAGCCACTAAACCAAATTGACCGAAGTTGATCACACACAAATATTTTTAATGCACTGCGAGTTAATTGACACACTTTTTGTTTAATAACTACAATAATATAATAAAATGATGACGAAGATAAATTATCTAAACATCAACTACATTCTAATTTTAAGTATATTCGTCTTACTAATTGGGACAATTTCAAGAAAAATTTAGACTTCTAATTAAAATCAATTTTTTAATTAATGCAACTTGCTTATAAAAATGGTACCAGGCGTTTTGAAATATTTTTAGCTTAACAATATAATTGAAAGTGTATAATTGCACTAAAATCTTTTGAGTTTTTTATCTAATATAATTAACAAAAACATTTTTTGAGCAAAAAGCAACCTGCCTCCTTTTGAAAAAGATGTTTTTTTTGCTCAAAATTTTTGACATTTCTGTATAAAAAAGACTTGCATGTGAGTTTTTATACTACAGTTTTAAGAAAACTGTGTTGTATCGTAAGAATATGATTATCATAAGAATATGAAAATAATATTTCTAATTTTGATTTGCTTAAAAACCAAAAACATTCTAACATAAATCAAAAAGTTGATATTATTTTATTCTGTGAAATCTACAAAATCACAAAATAACTTTACCTTTTCCAATATTTTTGCCAAGTGGAGAGCATCGTAGAACCATTTCAAAAAATTTTGCAATTCAAAAGGAAATGGTAAGTTTATCCCTCTATTTGAGAATGGAATGTACATGTATAATGTATAAATCAAAAGTTGATTATTTGTCATGAATTCACTGAAAATTTGTAAAAAAAAACTTCTTTTTTAAATCTAGCACAATTTAAAAAAACTGACAAATAGTCACTTTTATTTTTCAGAAACAAAAATTTCAAAAAGATATTTTCAACTATTTATTCAGTCTAAATAAGTGCTCTAAAGACCTTTTATTATTTGAAAAAATCAAACTCTTGACTATTCTTGAATTTTATTTTCAAGTTTTTGCACAATTACTTAACAAATAGCATATAGATTTTATATTGCTCATAAATACGTCGCTCCCATTTTTTTTCTTTTTCATTTACACTTTTTTACATTAACTTATTGACCAACTATTTGCTGCATTTTTTAAAAATTCTTAAATTAGAAGATTACACATTAGAAATTAAGATTCTATTTTATCTCAAGCAACTTTTACTTTCACCTCCCTATATGACCACATCTCCTTTTTAAAATATTCTAGTATCGAATGGTAAATTTTAGAATATTGTTGAACATTTTTCATGGCACATTTTAAAGAATTTAAGAATTCTGAGTTTGATTGTTTTCTTGAATGGTAAATTCTGAAATTTAGATTATTTAACAAACTTTAAGAACTAGCTTTGAACAAGGTTCTATACCTGATTACACCCAATTATGGACTTACGGCACAAAACCTTTGATTAAAATCTTCCTTATATATTTTGAGCAAAAGTACTAAAGGCTCTAAGCAGCACTAAACAGCAACATTTATACAACAACCTCCCCTTTGCCACTAGCTTTGACTACGCTAGCGTTACACACCTATAGCAAAATAGCTACAAGCAACCTTATGGTACTTGACGGTTGGCAATCACTTTGAGTCAAGGTGCTACAAGCAGCCTCACCGCACATCATTGATTAGCACTTGAACACAAGCCAATAACCTCTCAGCCTTCGCTGCTAAACCATGGTCTCTGTCTGTCTAGACAACTACACACTGAGCGTTTCCTGTCAGCAAAAGAGAAAAGCAAGGCAACTGACTAAGCTCTGTGCATACACTCTGTCCTCCCTACTGAGGCTTCCACTTACATGTAAATCCTAGTTCAATGGCCGACAAACTGCAAGTCCCGATAACTAATCTTCTGGCTTTCTGTCAAAGCCATATTTTATATCATTGGCTAATCTCAGGAAAGCATTGGACATTCACATAATATCCCACATATATTACCCCATAACCACATGTAAACACAGTGAACCATGAACCAAGTGCTCTATTCGTTGGATGCACTAGTGTGCTGTTTTATGTCTAAACTGAATTTTAGGCATTAAAAAAGCAGAAATATATTCTGTAGATGCCACCGTTCATCTTACAATGCCATTGAATGCCATGGATTTACCTTTTAATGGGATTGTCATTGAACGTTAAACTTCACTATTGTATTGCCAAACTTTACGATTGCGTGAACGGATGTGCTACGGAAATGTTCCATGCATAGCAAAAATTATTTTCTGCGGAGATAAACGTAGATTGCGATTGGATGATGTACTACTAAAGCACCTTTTGTAGCGGCTAGTACAATATAGCACACAATATTTGCACGTCTTCATGTGAGCAGTGAAGATTGCAGTTAATTTTTAAGTAGCTGCCAAATATTTGTGTACATTTGAGGCCCTTACATAAAAGATGCTCTAAATTACCTGAAATTTTGATTCAGTATAAAATAATGCTTAAAAGCATGACATTAAAAATACTTTACTTACAAATAGCCAAGTATACTTTTAATTGAGGTCTTTGAGTGCCTAAAATGTATTGTGAATGTCACAATTTTTGTAACCGAGAGAGTTTGTATGGCCTTGTATAGCATTTGGCACAAATGTTTTTCAACAGCTTTGGTTTTCTAGCATACCACTATAAAATGGTATAAGACATTATTATTATGTACATGTACATTATTATTATTATTATTGTTGTAAAAGTTTTTCTTCACAGTCGTGTGGTGGTAGGTGACTGGTTTTAGTCCGTTTTGAGTCCGGGTCTTAACAAAAGGCCTAAGGATCCAACATCTTCCTTAACTTCACTAAGAGAGGACCTTCCTCAAAATGTGAGCTGTTCCTAAGATGGCCGTCTTCTGTATAGTCTCAAAAGACATATTCACTCCCACCTCCGCCAAGTATGCTACATGCCTCATTGATATTGTTCCAAGTGCACCAATTACTATTGGTATCACTTCGGTCTTCACCTTCCACAGTCTGTTTATCTCGAACCCAAGCTCTTTGTATTTACCAATCTTCTCATCTTCCTTCTGTACTACCCTTGTGTCTCCAGGTATTGCTATGTCTATGACCTGGCACAGTTTGGTTTCTTTATTTATCAGTATAAGGTCTGGTCTTCTAGCTTCAATAACCTTGTCTGTTTGCACATTGAAGTCCCATAGCAGCTTGACTTTCTCGTTCTCCAATACAGCTTCTGCACGGTGGTCGTACCATTTTTCTGTGTGGGGCAACTCATGTTTCTTACATATTCTCCAATGCACTGCACTTGCCACTTTGTCATGCCGCCCTTTATATTCTGTCTGTGCGATCTTACTGCATTCGCTGACTATGTGGGACACTGTTTCATCTTTCTGCTTGCACAATCTGCATTTCGGATCGTTTGTTGACTTTTCTATCTTGGCCTTCCTATAGTTGGTTCGTAATGCTTGATCCTGGGCAGCAATGATCAGGCTTTCAGTCTCTCATTTGAGACATCCCCTCTTCATCCATTGCCATGTTTCCTTTGCAGCTTGATCTTCTGTCTGTCTTAGATGTTGTCCATTGATTGGTTTACCATGCCAGTTTTGCTTTCGTTCAGTTTTCTGATGATTTCTATACTCTTGTTGTCCATCTTCACTGTTGGTATTTATGATCTTACCTGCTGTTCTTATAAATTCGACTGGGCTGCCTCCTGTGTACTTTTTCAGACTGTGACTTTCGTAATTCACAGTTTCCTCAACACTCATTAATCCCCTTCCTCCTTGGTCTCTTTCAACATATACTCTATCTACATCAGATCTTGGATGAAGACCTTTATGCATTGTCATCAATTTCCGTGTCCTTCTGTCCAGTTGCTGTAACTCAGCCTTCGTCCACTGAATAATCCCTGCTTCGTATCTGTACAAGGACACAGCCCATGTATTGATAGCGGTAATGAGATTTCCAGCAGTCAGCTTTGAATTCAGCACTTTCATAAGCCTGTGAATGTATTCCTTCTTGATCTTAGCTTTCATTTCAGATGGTTTTATGTCATCTGCCTCCATAACTCCTAAATATTTGTAGCTTTCATTATCTTCCAGTTCATGGATTTCTGTTTTATTTGGTAGCATGATATTTCCTCTGCCAGTTAATTTCTCTCTTATCATGGTGATGGTAGTGCACTTATCTAATCCAAACTCCATACCAATGTCATCACTGAAGATTCTCACTGTGTGTATCAGTGTCTCAATCTCATTCTTGTTCTTCCCATACAGTTTCAGGTCGTCCATATACAGTAGATGGTTAACTGCACATTTGTTTTTGAGATGGTACGCTGGTTTAACTTTGCGCAGTATAGTTGTGAGGGGTATCATTGACATCACAAACATCAAAGGAGAAAGACTGTCCCCCTAAAAAATACCTCAGTTGATCGATACTTTTCCTAGTTCTTTCCCTCCACTTTCTAGCTCTGTTTTCCATTGTTTCATACCTGCTGTCATGAACCTCTTGATGTTTTCTGAGATCCCTAACATATCCATTACTTTGATTATCCATGAGTGGGGAACCATATCATACGCTTTTCTGTAGTCGATCCATCCCATCACCAAGTTGGTTTTTCTTGCCTTACTGTCTTTCATAACACACTTGTCTATTATCAATTGATCTTTAGTTCCACGACTTTTTCTACCACAGCCTTTCTGTTCCCATGGTAGTAGTTCATTTCTCTCCAGGTGTTCATAAATGCTGTCCGAGATCATTGCATTCAGTACTTTGTACATTATTGGCAGGCAGGTAATCGGTCTATAGTTTGATGGTATGTTGCCTTTGCTTGCATCCTTAGGTATTAGCACCGTTCTTCCTGTTGTCATCCATGATGTCGGAGTGCCTCTCTTGATAATCTCATTCATCTGATTCACAATTCTTGTGTGAAGAGCTGTGAAGTTCTTGACCCAGTAGCCCTGTACTCCATTCGGTCCAGCGGCTTTCCATGGTGACAATCTTCCAAGGGTTCTTTTTAGTCCCACAACATCGATCTCCATATCAGTTTGTTTCTCTAAATCTTTGTAGTCATGTTCAGCCTCCTTGATCCATTTGGCATCTTCTTTATGAGTGTGCGGCTGTGCCCATATGTTACTCCAGAACTCCAGAGCAGCATTGGGCTCAGGCGGTGGTATCTGTTTCTGTTGTTTACCTTCTAGGCTTTGGTAGAATCGTTTTTGGTCTGTTTCAAATAGATGGTTTGTATGAAACTGATTCACTCTGTCAGAATATCTCTTAATCTTTGCTGCTGTGGATGTCACTCTCTGTTTAAGTTCCTCAATCACTCGGTCTATTCCTTTTTTCTTCAGCCAATAACCTTGCTCTATTTCTCTTGTGATAAATTGCCTACCTTCTTTGATGTTATTCATCTTTGCTAGATCTTTACGTGTTTCCTCAAGTTTTCTTTCTAGTCTCATTTTCCATGCCGGTATTTGGGTTCTCCTGCCACCGGTTTTCTGTCCTTTCTGTAATCTTTCCATTACCAGCCATGCTCCTGCATATATCAAGTCGTTTGTACCTCTAATATCAGTGGTGTCAATAAACCCGATCGCCTGATTGATCATTCCTGTTTCCTTCCTGATCTTATCTTTCGGTATCTTCATTAATTTTGGCACATTTCGCTTTTGCTCCAGTCCCTCAATGATGTCTTTGAGGCGATTGATTATCTCTCTCTGTTCCTCACTTGCTGTTGGTCTTTCGATTGGCGTCTCTATTATCTCCATAGTAATGTCGCTCTCCATTATTTCTTCAACTGCATCAATATGTTCATTTACATTGTTTTGAATCAGAGCATTTGTTGGTGTCGTTGTTACTCTCTGTCTTATCTCTTCTATCTCCAAGTCGGACATCAGTCCGTTTCTTTTGATGACTCTGACTTGATCTGCTATCCTTTGATCTGTTGTGCTGAACAATTCTCGATCTTTCCATATCTGATGCATCCTTTTCATGTATCCTCTCTTCTCTGGTTGACTTTGGTAGTAGCATTCCATTGCATTGATGTTGTTTATTCGTGTCCATCCTCTCCTCTTCTCATTGTGATTAGTTGTCCCAGTAACAGGTTGACGACCGCTCCCTGCCTGGGGTGGCACAGGTGAGCTGCCGGGCAAGAATTGACAGGCTGTTCCTGTCCGCTCGGCGCCGTAGGGGTTTCTTTCTGTTTGTGTATTCATCATGGGTATGAGTGGTGATTTGTATAGGGTTTTCCCCCATAGCCTTATCATTTTCCAATGCTACAAGGCAGTAGGTTTTGTGTAAGGTTAACTCCATTAGCCTTTGGTTGAAACATCAACCTAACCCACAAGGCAGCAGGCACTACTATGAGTTTCTATAAAAGCCTTCTCACAGTAGCGGGTCCAGTTAAGCGTCGGGCACCAAGCCGATATTAGTGGATCTTTACCAAGGTCAATCCACTACTGGCGCTTAATTATTATTATTATTATTATTATTATTATTATGTACATTATTATTATTATGTACATTATTATTGAAAGTCACCAAAACCTTTTAGTTGTTTTGTTATTTTTGCGCTAAAATTACATAAATACTGATAAAACAAAGGAAGCCCAACATTGTTTGTGCATTATAAATACAATATTATTAATACAACTTTTTTAAAGTTTCATTCCCTGAGATTCTTTACTTGAACTAATGTCTCGGCTACAACAAAGCTGCACAGTAGACATCATTTGAGTGTACGGGGACCAAATACTCCAATCAAAGATTCAGAGTCCAATTTAATTTTGATACAAGTCAGAATGTGGAAACTTTGCTTATACTAAAAGAAAGGTCAAACTTTTTGTGCCATTTCTTACTAGTATTTCAAAATCTATTTAACTATAATTAAAATATCAATATCACTAATTAGTAACAGTATGAACATTTATTCTACAATCATGAAATAGTTATGGTAAACTAGATTGTTCAAGGTTTTAATTTTAACATCACAAAATCAATAAAAAGTCTCTTTTTTATGTTTAGTAATAGTTTCTACAGAAGCAGAGTAATAAAAACTGTATCAAAGCTGCATTTTTTACTTTAATTACATGTAAAGCTGGTCGTGTTGCTGGCTACCATTGGTCATGGAACAGTGAAGCAATAAAAAATGGAGGCTCTTTTGAATCCATATGTATAAAGAATGGGCCTCAGTATCAAAGCGAACTTGTCAAGTTTGTTGGTCCAGGTAATACGGATATAGGTAAGTCATCAACTTCTGAGAGTTAGCAAATATTTGATGCTATTATTTAGTGCAAATGTTTAATACTTGAAATGATTTTCTGTAGCTTACACTAGTGGTTAAAACATTTTATATTAATTTTTATGACTTAATGAGCTTGTATATTAGTTCAGGAGCTAGTTCAGTGTGATCCCAGAACACAATTTTAATCTGCTCTAGAGATGGCATCGTATAGTAAAAAAATTGTATGAAGCGGCATAGAAAACATATATTCTATTTCATTTTATTTTAAATAAAATAAAATAGAAACTGTGGTTTTTATACTATTTAACTTAACAATGCAATAGCATAAAAACAAAATTTTATACAAGTGCTGCATATATTGAAAATTAGTAAAAAAGTAGTATGTTAACCTTTGTAAATACTAGCCAAATGACCAGCATTGCACGGGTATTAAAAAACAGCTTAAAACAGCGGCAGATAATTTAGTTGTCTGCCACTTGCCATTAGCCTGGCACATTGCCAACGGCTAAATTGACTAAGCTAGTACTGCTAAACTTACTAGTAAAAGCGGTGAGAGCAGGCTTTTGTGATTTTGCGTAACACAGAGCATTATATGCTTACTTTAACCCTTCCACTGCCATCCATGTACAAATTTAGCTATCGACCTACTGCCAGCCATTTTATCAAAAACTGCCAATTTCGCTTCATGATACGCATACAGTTTTCTACAACTTTAACCTCTATTTAGAACATTTTTGTTATATATATTATTTCTAGCTGCATTACTCGCCTACGGGAAAAAATTCACGTGCAGCATAAGGTTTATTAAAAGTTGTCTTTCATACTGTAAAACAACTGCAAATTTGCAGTCTACTGAAATTGTTGCTCTGATCAGAGTATGCATACACATATGATACATGTAAAAACTGTTGAGAAGAACAATGCAAATCTAGTACATATTCTAGATTCATGTGTCTAGATTCATGTGTCCGTTCACACCCATCTATATTTGCAGTTGATGATCGCGCATTTTTGCCATGGAGCTCCTGCCTCGGCCGACCAGTCTTTACTCCCCAAACAGTTGACAATCGCTCTCTTGCACTCGCCTTGCAATCAATCGTTTTGCACTCAAAAATCAATTGCTTTGCAATCAATCGGCCCGCACTTGCCTCACAATCAATCAACTTGCACTTGCTTTGCAATTAATCGCTTTGGAAATAATCGCTTTGCACTCGCCTCGCAATCATCTCGCACTTGCCGCGTTATTGCCTTGCACTTCCCTCGCAATCAATCACCTCACAACCAATCGCCTCGCACACTCATTCATTCAGAGCGCCGCTCTTGGAGATTGTCACTGCACTTGGATAAAAAAGGTTTCACGCGCGTCCCCGAGTGGCGCCACGGCCCCAAACCCAAACCGCTAGCTGCATTACCCGTCCAAGGGAACAGATTCACATACAGCAAGAGGCTTATTAAAAGTTGTTTGTCATACTGTAGAACAACTATAAATATGTAGTCTACTGAAATTTTTTGTCCTGATCAGACTATGCATAGACATATGCAGCCATACACGTCAATAATGTTGGGGAGAACAATTGAAGTCTGCAATATATTTTACAGCTAGTCTACAATGCATCTGTCTTAAACCACTCAAACCGGAGTTGCCCAATTTGGTGTACAGAGAACTGATTATGAAATTGACATTGCTAGGCAAACTGAGATTCTTCAAACAAGCAGTATTAAAAAATTTTGCATCTTTTAAAAACTTATACCAAATATTTTGCTATCGCTAGCATTTATTGAATAGAGACTTCTACATGCTTAAAACACTAATCATAGCTCACCAGTTCTCCGTCTACAGCCTGTGTTTTGATATGGTATATACAAACAGCAATGCGGTTGTGTTGATAAAATTTATGTGTACATGTATAAAAGCACAGACAGCATGATGTCATGACAGGTTCAGCATTAGCACCTTACAATAATAAAAGATAATGCCAACATGATAGCTTTTTTATGAGATACAATAAAGAAAACGAATACATAAAAATATATATATACTGAAAAATAAGTTAGAAAATGCTGCAAGTGGTATAGCAGAACATGAAGAACATAGCATGACATAACAATAACACAATGTTAGTTCAACACAGCACTTGCGGAGAGACAACAATTTTTGTTTTTTGTCAGGTATATGAACAAACAGTTTTTGGCTTGCGCCTACTTTTGAGCAGGCGACGTAGAGCTGGTCATGGCTAAAGCAGGGTGACAGTAGGTCGATACCAGCTGCTCTTTTTTTTTCACCATCACCTATTGCAACCCTCAGAGTACCTGTACAAGTTCTGACAGTAGTAGTAAACTACAATAGGCCTACTCGTAGCTAGAACAAACATTAGTAACTCAGCTGCTGAAGGAAATGAACATGTTTACAATCGCGAACAGTGGCAAATCCGATGCTATTAAGTAGTGGAAGTGTGACAACTCATAGACAATACAACATTGGATGAGAAGTACTTACTTTTTTTAGGTAGAAATGTAGTAGGTAAAATGCAGTAGCAGTACCCGTGCAAGTTCTGTAGTACTCATAGCTGAGAAAAAAGCAAAAGTGACTCGGCTGCGGAAAGAAATAAACATGTTTACTATCTCAAACAGGAGCAAATCCATAGTTTTTAACCCTTTCACTGAAGTAGACTCATTTATGCGTTATTTATGGTTGAAAGCCATACACACATTTTTGCGGCTTTCCTAGCAATTGCTAGTAACTGAATTTTATTGTTTGTTGATAACATAACCAACAATCTTTATGTCTTATATGGTAGTGACAGTGTCGTCTTAAGATTTCTCTATAAAATTAGCCTAAAGTTTTATTTTTTAATATTTTTTTTGGAATTTCCAACTTTACAAGTTCTGTACACGCCTCCAAGTTAGAAAACAAATAACTATTTATGTTGATGACATTAATAGCCGATTCAGATTTTTGTGATTACACAGATAATCAAAATAGCAATAGCAGCACTGACTCTGATGATAGTGAAAGTAATGGTTTTGTAAGAGTAAGGAACATTGTAGAGGAACGTTTTAGCTTCGTAGCTTCACATCGCTTTGTCAATGCACAAAGTATAGATACAATTTATATTTTGCATAGCAGTGTTTGCTAACATGTTGGCACAATGAAATATATAACCAAAAAACGTTTCCTTCTAGATGGAATTTGAAATTGTAAAAACATTGTATACATATCATGAAGCAATATTGACAAACTGGCTGGCAGTAGGCCGATAGCTAAATTTGTACATGGACGCAAGCAAAAGGGTTATGTAGTGGAGGTGTGGCAATTCATAGACAATACAACATTGAATAAGAAGTACTTACCTTTTTGATGTAAAAATTTAGTGGGTGAGAACAACGTTTTTTCTTGTGGCCGCAAGAAACAAATGTTCACCTGACCTTTTCAGTACATGTTAGCAGTAAATATTAATTACATGTAAATTACTACTCATCAATTCATTTTATTTAAGGAGTAGTACATTTTTATACCTGTATAGGCACCTTGGCATAGGCAGCATAACTCAGGACGGTGCTTTTTAACATAGCAGCAACTTTGCTGTTTGAAACGGAACAGTGCCGTTGGGCACTCTGAAGAGGCGCACTTACCAGAGATTTTGGTTAATGCGCCCTAGCAGTGAAAGAAAAACCACAAAATCGCCGCACCCTTATATAAACTGATTGTCTCAAATCATCACAAAAAAGTAACGGCTAATAGACCAAAAGTACGGTATTTACTACTCATATTAATTCATTTGGCTCCGTACGATCCCATCGAAAAAAAGAAAGACTGCTCTATAAGGTATACTAACACACACACGCACGCACGCACGCTTGCACACACAAATATTCAGACAGATTTTTTGCCGGTCATATAGTAGATTTTGCCAACATGTTAACAAATTATGGTGTTCTACACAAAATTCAATATATTATTACTTCGTGCATCGCTAAAGCTATGTGAAGCTATGTTTGCTGCAAAACTAAAACTATCCTCTACAATGTTCTTTAATCTTACAAAACTATTACTTTCACAAGCATCAGAGTCAATGCTGCTACTTACATTACCTGTGTAATAACGGAAATCTGAATGTGAATTGGTTATAATTTCAGCAACATAAGTAGCTCTTTGTTTTTTAATTGGTGAGAGGTACTTACAAAAGCCATAATAACACTAAATAGTTTGAATGTAAGAAAGAAAAAATGTTCGTTTTTAGGTTTGAAATTTCCAAACAAAAATTTAAAATTGCTTCATTGATTAAAGCGAATTTCATAAAGAAATTTCTGAGCAACACTGTCAATACCATAAAAGTCCTAAAGATTGCTGGTTATGTTCTTAACGAATAATAAAATTAGTTCACTATGCCATTGCTGGGAAAGTCACATAAGTGCACCTACGGCAGTCGTCTATAGATTACAGCATCGACAGGGTTAACCGAGATGCCGAATCATATCGCCCACTGAATCAATTGCTTCTCATTTAGCTCAATGAGTTAGTTTATTGCCGGTTGAACGAGTGGTTCCGACATAAAATTTCCTGCGATATAGATTCTTCATTCCAAAATTTTAATATCTACATATAGCCGGATAAACCGAATTACAGAGTCACAAAATCACAGATGATGACATACTGTAAAGGAATTTGCTGGCCTTCACTTGGCACGATCTAGGCTATTTCATAAAAAATTAAGATACGTGTAAGATATCGCTCCAGTTTCTATTCTGTAAGGAAGTCTTACTAGCTGAGGAGCGCGCTCCTTTATATACAATAAACTCACCCGTTTCGGCTAACGGAGCTGAGCAAAAGCCGTATAACATTAGTAATAAACAGAATCACTAATCCGTTGGCATGGTTATAATACAGCAATAAATAGCGGTATAATATATGGACAAATTAACAATGATATAATAAAAAGAACAACACAGCATGCAAGATATAACATATAAAAATATCTACACAAATTACAATGCCATGGTGCGGCGTCCACCACACACTCCCTCCATTAGAGACCGTGCCTAACTAATACACAAAGGGTGGAGCAACTAGCCGGGTCCACGTCTCAAGCTGCTTAACATGGTGTTCAAGGAGGCTAGGTTTTTGACCAATCAAATTTTTGTTGTCAGTAGCTGGCGTATTCTCTTTCTGGTACTGCGGGCTGCCTTTTGGAACTGTTTCTTTTCATCCTGAAGTTATTGCAGTATGGCCTGAATACGGGTGACCAGCTGGAGGCTGTTCTAATAGAATGGTCCGGCAGTCTGGAATAGGCTCCCAGGTCATCTGGTCTGTGGCTAAGTTGTCGTATCCTCTTGTTGTCTGATAGACCCAATCACAGTATTGTTCCGGTTTTTTTCTAGTATGAGATGAACGAGAATTTAAATGTTCTGTAGCAGTGCTGGGGTTTTCCACGGTCTGAGGGGACATCGCTAGGTGTCCAGAGTCCAGGTCCATAGCTAACTCACTAGGGTTTTCTATAGAGAAAGGGTTTGTTTCACCTCTACCTTCGCTTTGGGGAGGTGCTGCAGAATGTCCGGAGTTCGAACCCTCGTGCAAGTTTTTTTCGTCATTGGTCTGTAGAGTTGCCTTTCCCATTTCGTGGAGCCTATTAGCTGGACTCATTTTGGAAAGAAACTCCATTAATTCTTTGTCGGATTGTGGGCAGCTTCTTCGTGAGAGCTGAGCCCTTCTGGCTCTTTTCATATTTGGTCATCTTTGATGCTCAAGCGTTGCCGGAGCACAGCCAAAGCTCCCTAGACAGGCAGGATAGGGTTTCAGCCTGGACTCGTGTTGAGTCGAGGTTTGGCCATGTCTTTCTACCAGACAAGTGTGGTTGGGCCTGGTGGTTATGACTTGGTAGAGGCTTACGAATTTAGCTTTTAGCTTAGCATTTGCCCCCTTTCCCGGCCGCCTGTTTACCGACCACATCAAATCTCCATGTGCTAAGAGTGGTGGCTCTTCTTGATCTGCCAGCTTAGTTTCCACCTGTGCCTCCTGGAGGCCTCATGTGCTTCTTCCAGCCGCTGCTGCCTCTGCAACACGTAGTCGCTGGAAGATTACATCTCCGTTGGAGGGGGGTGACGTTCTAGCTGATCAAGCAGATGCAACTCCCTGCCAAACACTATGAAGTTGGCCGTCTTCTCTGTCATGGTGTGGGAGGTGCCTCAATACGCCCGCATGAGCTGGGGCAGGAGCTCATCCCATTCCTTCCTCCTAGCTTTGATCCAACAACATGGCCCTCACAGGGTCGCCCAGGCCTTGATTGTTCCTCTCTACGATACCAGTGGCCTAAGGATGGTAAGGAATAGTTATTGTCTTGCTCACCTTCCAGAGCTGGTAGAGCTCCTTCATCAGCTGGCCCTCAAATTGAGCGCCTTGGTCTGTATGGATTTGCTCTGGAATGCACCAGGTAGCAGAACACTCTTTCATCGAAGGCACTGGCCAACACTGTAGCCGTGGCCTCCGGAATGGCAATGGCATCCTGCCACCAGGTAAAGTGGTCTGAGAACACTGAGATCTACTTATTGGCTCTCAGGGTGGTGGGGAGGGGCCCTACGTGGTGAGGAGGGGCCCTACCAGGTCGATGACAACCTTCTGCCAAAAGTGGCTAGCGTATAATCGCTGCCGGCTTCTTGCAGGCTTAGTCCTTTAATGCTTGGCAGCCTGGCACACCTCACAGCTTCATACTAACCTGCGGACAGCGGCTGTCAGTCCGGGCCAGTACCATGTAAGCTGGAGATGGCTTACCGTCCTCCCCACTACAGATTGGGTCATGGTATATGTCTGCCAGATAACCGGCTCCCTCATAGCTGGGGGGCACATGGCACACCACTGGGTTTGACTATGAGAGGCCACTCTGGCTTCCAACATGCCATCCTGCCTGATTCTCGTGACTCCCTTCTGCTATGCAAAACCCTGAGCTCCTGGTTCCCCAATTCCAACTGTTATGAAGGCACTTTGGTGTGGCTCCGAAGTGCTTGGTACAATATGGCTATGGCACTCTTGCCTTTGCTCTGCAGCTGAGCCATCTGTTTAGTTATCTGGGCTGACGCCTCAGGTCCCAGGGTGGCCTTGACCAACCCCGAGCCAGCCCAAGCTCCTGTGGAGGCAGGGTGCCGGCCTGTACGGTCGGTCATCTTGCACCCGATCCTGGCTGCCTCTGACCAATTCTTACGTGGTTCCTAGTAGTGTCTCGGCTCATCACCTGCTCAATGTCAGGGTATCCCAGGATGGTCTCCACCAATCCGGGGTTGAACTTAGCTGTTTTGGTGGAAACAGGGTGTCACACCCATGGACTGACCGCCTCGCATGTAGGCCTGGCAATCCTTTAAAGAACATGGTTTCTCGCGATCACCCTAGCCCCATCATGATCTTCTTGGTCAAACTCCAGCCGAGTTGGACCCCCATTGCGGTATTTTATCTGGGCACACTGTCGACAGTCTTTGCAGGTCTGTCTGCTTAGGCCATCAGCGTTGCCATGCTTTAATCCTGCGTGGTGTTCAAGCTTGTACTTGAACTTGGCTAGCACCTTTAGCTGACACGCCACTTGGTGGGAGGGTTCTTTCCTGCAGCAGAGACATTGCAGAGAGACATGGTCTGTGCTAAGTTGAAACTCCTGTTTGTAGAAGTGCGAGCGAAAGTGTTTATCCACTTTGACTACTGCCAACCGCTCCCTGCACGTCACGCAGTAATTTTGCTCTGAGGAGGTGAGTGTTTAGCTATAATAAGCAATCACTCATTCCTGGTTGTGATACTGCTGTGACAGCCCAGCTCCTACGCCGCACCCACTTACATCCGTGTCCAGGATATAGGTATTCCCCGAATCCGGATACCCAAGCACCGGTGCTGTAGTGAGGCTGTGATGCAGGGTGTCAAACGCTGCCTGTTCCTTGCCGGTCCATCGCCAGGGCTTTTCCTTCCCCACCAGCCGGTGGAGGGATTTTGCATTAGTGGCAAACATAGGAATGTACTGCCGGTAGCACCCGGCAGTACCCACAAAACCCTTGCAGTTCCCAGACTCCACGCAAGACCCGCCACTGCTCCATCACTTCCATTTTGTCTGGATCCGTGGCAACCCCTTTGCAATTTACTATGCGGACCAAGCACCGCACTTGAGACTGTAGCAGTTCGCACTTTGTGGGTTTGAGCTCAAGTCCATCTTGCCGCAGCCGCTGGAACTCATCCTCCAGCCATTGGAGGTGAGTCTCAAAATATGGTGCGATGACAATCACATCGTCTAGGTACAATATTAACGTTTGCCAGTAGAGCCCGTGCAACACCCTCTCCATCAACCGCTTGAATGTGGCTAGAGCGGAAGTCAGTTCGAAAGGAAGGACTCTCCACTTCCACAATCCTGAGCAAGTGATGAAGGCTGATTTTTCTCTGGCATCCTTGTCTAGTGGAGCCTACCAGTATCCGCTGACAAGATCGAGGGTACTAAAATATCAGCTTTCAGTTAAAGCATCCAAAATTTCGTCTACAAGGAGAAGGGGATAGGGGTCTTGTTCTGTTACCAGACTTAACCTTTGGTAATCCACATACAACTGCCATTTTCCATCCTTCTTTACTAACAAAATAGGCGAGCTCTACGCTCCTCCAGCCAGCTCAATCAATTCTCTAGTCAAGAGGTCCTGTATCTGTAATTCGGCCTTCACTACCTTTTCAGGACCTAAGCAGTGAGGGGGTTGACAAATAGGTTGGGTCTTGTATTTAGTTTTACAAGTCTGGAATGCTCAGCAAGCGACGTTCTACCCATATAATCATCTCTAGCCCTAAAAAACTGACCCATGTTTGGTCATTAAGGTAGCCAGCTTTTTAGCCTTCTTTACATTCTGGCACGAGAGTCTGGCAGCCTGGTACAGTTTTTGGAGGTGCTGGGGGATCTGTTGCTCGAACTCGACTTGGGTAATTGGCACAGCAGGGCCTCCCTTAAGGGGATGAGTGCCGGCAACGGAAGGAGGCGTTTCTACACTAGTGCAAGTGCTTACGGTGGTTCCCGAACAAATGGTCAGAGGTTTGAGGTTCGAATTGAGACACCTAACCAACACTTTTCCATCTGCTCCGGGATTAATCAGGCTTGTAGCTAGAGGCGAGCTTTCAGGGTACCCTTCTGTTATCCGAAGTATACATAAATTTTGTGTCAACCTACATACACCTGACTGCAACCTCTGTTCTAGCTGACACAACCAAGTCCCTAATTACCTAGACTTTGTTCTGGAGAAGCTTCCCCGTTCGGTCGGTACAAGCCAATGGCTTCCCATCCACCTTCACTGCAAACTAGCCGTGACCTCTTCACTGTAGTACTCACCTTAAACATCCATGTCATGCAAACTCTATTGAGCATTGGTGTGCCATAAAAAGGGCATGCCAAGAACTGCGTCCTCACTAATCTGACTGACTGTGAAGACTTCTTCATTCTTCACTTTGGGGAGTCTCTTTGAGAGCCGGATTACACTGTGAAAGGGCAACTTTGTCCACTCATTGAACAGGCCATGGGTGTCCCTCTCCTCTAATTGTTCTCTTATACTCGGGGAAGTCTGTCGAACACCTATTTTTCCAGGAGGTTAGTGGTGCATCTGGTATCTAACAGGAAGTGCACTGCTCGACCTTCAAGTTTTCCCGTGAGGAAGTAACTGGTAGAGTGTGGGGGCTTCAGCTGACATGCTTGTGCAGGTTCCCTGCGCTCAAATGGGGCTGCCTGAGGCTGCTTTGTTTGTGCCGATAGAGAACTTGTCTGGGTGAGTCTCTTGGGATGGAGGGGGCTGTCCTCTGTGAGGTAGGGCGCCAAGGTGCCTGAGAGGAGGGCACAGTGCTAACTTCGGAAGGACTCATGCACGACTCTTTTAGGTGTAGTGGTTGGAACGTGTTCTTGGTAGCGGGGGGGGGGGGGGGAGGGGGGGTTGCTTGAGGTGCGGTTCTGGGTCGGCCTGACTTTCTTGGATCAGTCTATCCAAGTAAGGCTTTCGGTACTGAATCGGTACTTTGCTTTTTCATGGTTTCCGCGGGGGCCTTATTGCAGCTAGTAATGGGTGCCACTGCTGTGGCTTTCCTCCGTTTCCCAACTCTTTTTTTCAATTGGGGCACTATTTTTGGAGATGTCCGGTGCCTCTACACCCCCAACAAATGGCAGGCTTAATGTACTTTCTGAAGGCTCCGCCAGCTGCTTTACTGTGGATAGCAGTATATTCAAGATGTCCTGTTTGACACTTCATACTGCACCATGCCCCATATGGCTTCTAAGTCTTCTATTTCTTTTTCCACAGCTCAAATGGCTCTGTCCAGAATCAGTTTTTTTTAGATTTGATCTGAAAAAGTTTTCCTCCGGCCAATACTGCATCTGCCAGTTTCCGTGGGTACTGCTAGGAGATGCCGCTGTAAGGCGGGGTAGTTCAGGGAGTTTGAGAAGTGCTCCTTTGCCATGTTGCTTCTTAGTGGTTCAGGCAGTTCTGTGTAGGTTATGGGGATTAGACATTCAATTTTCATTGCGTGTTCCTGCAGGAGGGTTTTTGTTCCTTTCTTTAAACTGTTTAACTCTGCTTGGGCTTGTCGGGGAGATAGTCAAAATCGGGCTCGGCTAGCTTTAAATATGGTCGCCACCTTATTGCCTCTACGCAGGACTCTGCCTCTTTCTTCAAGGTCTTCTTGAGGTGCAGTGTGCTTGCCCCCTCGGCTCACCTATAATTTGTGGCTGCGACTTTTATAAATTTAAAAATGAAGTATTCTTGGTCTCCGATGCCATTATACTTAAGTGTTTTGAAATTGGATGCTAGTTCTGGCTACGAACGTGATCCGACAAATTGCTTAATGGCGTCAGATAGCCGGTCCGAGTCTCGGTTTACATTCTTTGTCCTTTTTTAAGACATCACTTGAGCTTCTCTCCGGGTGAGAGGGACCGTTACATACAATTGTGGCCTGACTTGAAGTGCTTAAGCGTTTTTGGCAGTATCAAGCGCCTTACCAAGGAGGGGAGTTGTTGGCATAGTGCCAGTCTTAAATCCTTCTTTGGAGTGTGCTGAATAATTTGATCAGTTTAAAACACCAGGTTTTTCTGCAAATGGGGGTGCAGCTGTCTTAGGTCAGACTCGGAACCCCCGGTGTTTTCTGTACTACTCCGGTTTTCTTCTACTGAGGCTGCTTTTACAAACAAGGCAGGAGGTCTGCCATAGTTTAATTTCTAAATTTCTAGATTGTGCCTGCCGGATTTGACGCAATTCTACTGTTGCCACCAGTGTAAAGGAATTTGCTGGCCTTTACTTGGGATGATCTAGACTATATAAGAAATAAGATGCATGTGATTTCGTTCCAGTTTTTATTATGGAAGGAAGTCCCACTAGCCGAAGAGCGCATGGCTATCTGCTCTGCCCAACTGAGTGAGCGCGCTCCTTTATATACAATAAACATGCCCGTTCCGGCTACCGGGGCCAAGCAAAGACCGTATTACATTAGTAATAAACAGAATCGCTTATCCGTTGGCATGCTTATAATACAGCGATAATTAGCGGTATAATATATAGGCAAATTAATAATGTTATAATAAAAAGAAGAACACAGCATGCTAGATAAAACATATCAAAATATCTACACGAATTACAATGTCAGGGCGCGGCATCCATCACAATACTGACTTTGAGATTCCTATATATAGATGTAGTTACCTACTGTAACTTTAGTATATTTAGTGTATTTATTGGTTATGATTTGCATTAAAATGTAACGCTGCAATGCGCTATATGCTATATCTGTATCATAGAAAATTCTTAATTTCATGACAGATGTACGTATAGCATAAACTTTGAATTTACTTTAAATAAGTTTAAATTACTAAACGCACCCCTAAAGATTAGTTTTTTGGTATGCATTTTCAAGTATCTTACTGAATTTCAACTTTTTATTAATATAATTCTATTACCTACTAGTTTCTGGTTTCATTTTACTATAATCCTAACCGGTCTCATTAAAACCTTTTTCAATCTAGTTTGACAAGAAAGCTCAAATGATGCTAATCTCATAATGAAGTGGATTTTTGTCTGTTATTTCATCGTAATAAGCACACTGACTGCCAAATTTGAACGCGAGCAAAAATTTTTCTGCATTTGAATAGTGAAATAAGACTTGTCTGGCAATGTGACAAAATCATCATGTTCCACTTTGTAAGGTTAAAAACCATATAACATGGTCATCGTGTCCTGGTAGTGTACTGTACACATAGGCACCTCTACAGTAATCTAGACTGAGTTTTCTTCAGTCTTTGTCTGAAGGAGAATGTCAGAATCATTGTATCGAGTGGAACTCGGAATATTGAGGTTTTACACGCTGCTAGCCTACTTATTTATTGATAGCTTTTATAAGAAAGTATCGGTATTTTTCTATCATTCGCAACTACTTTTGATGTTTGAGGTGAGTTGACTGCCAAAGTGTTTTAAGATTAAAACCTACAACACTTGATCACACTTAAAGTTCTCAGAAGTAGAGTTACATATCAACATGGTGCCACTTGTAGCACTGCTGCTTATCTTTTGTGTTATTAGCATTGCTTTATGAGTTCGAGTTGCAATGTTTTGAGTCTCTATTCTGGCAGTATTTTTGTCGATGTGCGACTAGACGTGTCATAATCACAATTTTGCTTAAATTTACACACTCCAAGCAACTGAGTTTTCAAAGACAAAAATTACATCAAATTAAAGTTAAATGTTTTTATATTGATATTATTTTCTTTTAAGTCAAATCAATAGTGCAAGTTTACCTTTAAGTAGCTCTATTTTATAGTGCAAGTTTACCTTTAAGTAGCTCTATTTTATAGTGCAAGTTTACCTTTAAGTAGCTCTATTTTATAGTGCAAGTTTACCTTTAAGTAGCTCTATTTTATAGTGCAAGTTTACCTTTAAGTAGCTCTATTTTATAGTGCAAGTTTACCTTTAAGTAGCTCTATTTTATAGTGCAAGTTTACCTTTAAGTAGCTCTATTTTATAGTGCAAGTTTACCTTTAAGTAGCTCTATTTTATAGTGCAAGTTTACCTTTAAGTAGCTCTATTTTATAGTGCAAGTTTACCTTTAAGTAGCTCTATTTTATAGTGCAAGTTTACCTTTAAGTAGCTCTATTTTTCAGCACATTTGTAAGCAGGCCTGTATTCCCTGGTTGCAAGTTGGTTGGCAAATGTTAGGTGACTAGCTATGAGCATTTGGCGGTTTGGAAAGGGCGGTGTAAGCCTCCAACAGGTTTCTTTCATGTAAGGCCTCAACCGGGCATCTCATGCAAAGTTTAAAATTTTTTTGTCGGAAAGTGTAAACATTTTTCTATTATTTGAGATTTGTTGGTTTTACGTGATGTGACTGCCAGTTTGTTTTCAAATTAAAATAGGCTAAACTTGACCACAGTTAAAATGCTCAGAAACAAGATATTTTTTAAGCATTTTAACAAAGATCAACTTTGCCGATTTTATTTTAAGTTCATCCAAAGGTTGCTACGCTTTCGATGGGTCATTGCCATGAGCGGATGTTTGTTAAAACTTGACCTTTTGCAAACTTTTATAAAAGTCCTTAACAAGAATATTTTGCCTATGCTGATAATAATGACGCCCAAAAACTACTAAAAGTTGTTGTTTATCTCTATGGCTTGGAATAAAGTGATATTCTACACTGCCATAAAAACCGTCTTCGTAGCCGCTGGGCAAATAACTGTTCAAGTTAATGACGTTGAGGTCGAGTTATTTAAAGCACTTTATCACGGCGTAGGAACGGACTAAACAAATCCGTTTGTGATAAAATTTTTCATTTTATCTGAGGGTGAGTTATTCGAGTTTGACGGTACTTGGCCGCTAAAGATTCCTAAAAAGTTGGAACGGCTCAGCCGGCCAGCTGCCCCAGGGAATACAGGCCTGTTTGTAAGAGACAGTATACAGCTTTAAAATTACATTATCATTAGTCCGCTAGCCCATAAGCAAACTTCTTATCAAGATGGTGATAAATCTTTGGCCCACTAGTCTCAAAACCAATATTTCCTTTATTGAAAGCCTTTTTACTTTAACCACCTCATAGCCAGACTTGGATAAGCGATAGTTTGACCTTGTTTATAGATTGAATATGAGTATTAATCATTATTTTAAGAACTTTTTAGTAATAAAATTCTGTGTAATATATAGATTTTTGTTAAAAAACTATGTGGAAAAAATAAAAATATTAAACTAACTACTAAAATACTAAAATAGTTTACTAAAATATTACCTAGTAAAAGTATTGGCTATATATATTTATATATATAATTGTTTCCTCACCCCGGATACCCCGTATGGGTGGTAAATTCTGATCTAACTCGGGTCTCCTACCAGAGACCTGGGAGTTTGAGCCCTCCCCTCAAGATTTTAGCTGTTCCCAATAGCGCACTTTTCTGCAACTCACCTGAGTAGATTGTTGTTGGTATTTGAGCAAGCCACATTTTATGCGCCGGTGTTATTACGCCCAGTGCCCCAACGACTACTAGGATTACAGTTGTTCTTACATTCCAGCATTTTTCAATCTCTTCTCCAAGAGGGAGATATTTCTCTACCTTTTCTTTTTTTTGCTGGCTATATTGTAGTCATTGGGTACTGCTATATCTATTATAGAAGCCCTCTTGTTCTCCTTGTCTACCACCACTATATCTGGTTGGTTTGCTAGGAGATTTTAGCTGTTCCCAATAGCGCACTTTTCTGCAACTCACCTGAGTAGATTGTTGTTGGTATTTGAGCAAGCCACATTTTATGCGCCGGTGTTATTACGCCCAGTGCCCCAACGACTACTAGGATTACAGTTGTTCTTACATTCCAGCATTTTTCAATCTCTTCTCCAAGAGGGAGATACTTCTCTACCTTTTCTTTTTTTTGCTGGCTATATTGTAGTCATTGGGTACTGCTATATCTATTATAGAAGCCCTCTTGTTCTCCTTGTCTACCACCACTATATCTGGTTGGTTTGCTAGGAGATTTTAGCTGTTCCCAATAGCGCACTTTTCTGCAACTCACCTGAGTAGATTGTTGTTGGTATTTGAGCAAGCCACATTTTATGCGCCGGTGTTATTACGCCCAGTGCCCCAACGACTACTAGGATTACAGTTGTTCTTACATTCCAGCATTTTTCAATCTCTTCTCCAAGAGGGAGATATTTCTCTACCTTTTCTTTTTTTTGCTGGCTATATTGTAGTCATTGGGTACTGCTATATCTATTATAGAAGCCCTCTTGTTCTCCTTGTCTACCACCACTATATCTGGTTGGTTTGCTAGGACATGCTTGTCAGTTCGGATGAATATATATATATATATATATATATATATATATATATATATATATATATATATATATATATATATATATATATATATATATATATATATATATATATATATATATATTCATCCAGGCACCAGGACAAGCAATCTGCCACAGAGCTTAGTAACTACATCTGGCAGCTAAAAGGCCTGAACACACCATATACGATTAAATGGAAAATCATTCAACACGCAAGGCCATACGACCCAGCCACCAAGCGTTGTAACCTGTGCATATCAGAAAAGTATATCATCCTCACAAAGCCAGAAATGAGCTCACTCAACAAGCGTAATGGGCTAGCTTCCACATGCCGACATTCTGCTAAATACACACTACGAAATGCAATTACATAGCTATCAGTCGTTATAGTAATTACACCTTCCTTATATATAACTCAGTTGGACCAAAACAATTTCATCTGATGATTGTCTGCGTAACAGACATGAGACTAATAGTAATGAAGTTGTTTTTTATCTAAGGTTTTACATGAATAAATTTTATATTTAAGCTCTGATCACTCATTGAGCACTATTTGGCAGCTTTAACACACTACTTTGGAATATATATATATATATATATATATACATGTATATATATATATATATATACTGTATATATATATACATGTATATATATATACTGTATATATATATATATATATATATATATATATATATATATATATATATATATATATATATACAGTATATATATATACATGTATATATATATACATGTATATATATATACATGTATATATATATATACTGTATATATATATATATACATGTATATATATATATATACATGTATATATATACTGTATATATACATCCGAATATATATACATCCGAACATATATATATATAGATATAGATATATATATATATATATATAGACAGATAGCGCAGTTGGTAAGGTATCGGGACTGTGATCATTAGGTCCTCGGTTCAAACCCCAACAACTGCACTTTTCTGTTCGTCTTCAGACAAGACCCTTGCTTGTATAATGTCTACAACCTCTATGATGAGTGCAATAACCAAAGCCATGCCGGCTCGGACGTCGCCCGGTCAAACAGGGTCCGCGCTGCCTGTAGCTGAACCAGTAAAAATGGGCTACTGGTTCAAAACGGATGAAATGGACCCGGACTGATAACACGGACCTCATGCAGTGCTACTTTATGAGTGAACCTCAAAAGTTGGGCTACATGAGAAGGATGCGTCAACTGTGGATAAACATGCGCCCTGAATTGCCACTAACTGCTAAGCAACTTGTAGCTCAGAGAAGTAACATAATCAAGAGGCCCCTCATATCGGAACTTGAGGTAGATGAAATTAGGGAACAGTTTACCCAAGTAACCTCGACCAACGAGGAGTGCATATCAACACTCACTGTCACACATAGTTCGATCATGTGTACGATCATGTGTACGCATGGGTACGATCATGTGTTGACTCACGGGTTGAAGAAAACATGCACTTGGACCTTAATCCAAGTCATCAACAAGATTAGACCAACCTAAGACATCAACCTAAGAAGCTGCTAGAAGACATTAACTTGGCACTGGAGTCAATCTCAACTGGATCAATCAGTGAGACTAATGCCCTAATCTACAGTACAGCAACTGTCATCTTGGAGGAGATGGGTATTAAGCCACTGCCAACAAGGCTTCAAGCCATTCCATCCTGGCAGCTGAGGCTACAAAATAAGATCAAAGACTTGTGCAAGAAAGTTAGTAGGCTCAGTGAGAGATCTAACCACAGTTTGGAGCGTCCAAAAAGGGAAGCCACAATAGAAGCTCTAGAATCTGCCAAACAGCAGCTAGTAGGACTCTCGGCACCACTGAGGCGGTACACCAAAGAACGGGATAACAAGAAAATGAACAAACTGTTCATCAATAATCCATCTAGAGTGTATTCCCAGTTCAAAGGTGAACTGCAGAGGCCAATGTCTGAGCCTCCCCAATCTAGCGCTTCAAAGTTCTGGAAGGACATCTGGGAGAAAGAGACTACTCATAACACCACTGCAAATTGGCTGAAGAGGCTTAAAGAGAGCCATCAACACACTGTGGCTCAGCAAGGACTCACCATCAGCGAAGAGGACATCAAGTGCAGAGTGCAGCGTATGAAGAACTGGGCAGCACCTGGCCATGACATGATTCAAGCCTTCTGGTTAAAGAAATTGACATCACTTCACACTAAAATGGCTAAGCAGATGGAATGCCTAATAGAACAAGGTGACCATCCAGAATGGCTGACTAAAGAACGAACAGTACTTCTGATAAAAGATCCAAAGCAGGGGCCGATTCCCAAGAAACATCGACCAATAACGTGCTTGCCCACCACTTGGAAACTGCTCTCAAGAATAGTTGCAGACAAACTGGAAAAGCACATGAGTCACTATATGACCAGTGCTCAGAAAGGAATTGGGCGCAACACCCGAGGAGCCAAACATCAATTACTGGAAGATCGGACGGTCTGTCAAGACAGCAGGAGAAGGCAAACCAATCTTGCCATGGCTTGGATTGACTACAAAAGGCCTTTGACTCAATTCCCCATAGTTGGATACTTGAGTGCCTCAGTATGTACAATGTTCACCCTGCTCTTGTGGCATTCATCAAGATGTCAATGACTAAATGGAAGACGGAACTGGAGGCTAATGGCAAAAAGCTGGCGAGTGTAAAAATCAAGCGAGGCATCTATCAAGGTGACTCCTTATCACCGCTGCTGTTCTTCATATGCCTAAACCCTCTAAGCAATATGCTGTAGGAGACTCAATATGGGTACCAGTTTAAGAGTGGCACCAAGATAAACCAGCTCTTCTACATGGATGACATCAAGCTGTACGCTAACAAAGAAAGGGACATTGATTCGCTGATACACCTCACTCAGGTATACAGCAAGGACATCGGAATGACCTTCGGTATTGAGAAATGTGGAAGGCTAATTCTTAAGAAAGGCCATTCTATGCTCACAGATGGCTTAAGAATGCCAAATGGTACCATCAACGATATAGAAGAAGGGTACAAGTACTTGGGGATTATGCAAAGCAACATCAACCACGAAGCCGAGGTACGTCACAAAGCCATTACCAAATACAAGAAACGCCTTCGGCAGGTCTTACAGGGCCAGCTCAATGCCAAGAACCAAGTCAAGGCAATAAATACCTACACACTGCCAGTAATGAGATATCCAGCAGGCATAATAAAGTGGACTGAGGAAGCCATCAAAGAGACAGATATAGCAACTCGTAAACTGCTGACCATGCATGGAGCACTCCACCCAAAATCTGATACTACTAGATTGTATTTTGATAGGAAAGATGGTGGTGGGGACTCAAAAGTGTGCAGCAGACAGTGAAAGAGGAGGATCAAAGCATCAAAGCATATGCTGCCTCCATGGCCACTTCAGATAAGTTGCTAGCTGAATTTCAATCGGCTGCTCTTACAACGGACCTACGCCCTGATGATGAGGAAATTGACTGGCACACGAAACCTGTTCATGTTGCCTACCACCGACAAATATCTGAGGTTGGCGATCTCCACCAGACATATATGTGGCTGAAACAAGGAAAACTAACGACCAATACAGAGTCTCTAATCATGGCAGCCCAGGAGCAAGTGCTCCCAACAAGGCAACTCCAAACAAAAATCTATCACACTAGAGACGATTTTAGATGCAGACTGTGCAAAGATGCACCTGAGACCATCCAACACATCATCAGTGGATGCAAGCAGCTAGCAGGAAATGCATACACTGAGCGGCATAATCACGTCACAGGTGTTGTGTATAGAAGTCTATGTGATGAGTATGGCCTTAATAAACCACAACACTGGTGGGAAGCTCCTGGTAAGGTCAATGAAAATGACCGTGCTAAGATCTTCTGGGACTTCTACATCCGAACTGACAAGCATGTCCTACCAAACCAACCAGATATAGTGGTGGTAGACAAGGAGAACACGAGGGCTTCTATAATAGATATAGCAGTACCCAATGACTACAATATAGCCAGCAAAGAAAAAGAAAAGGTAGAGAAATATCTCCCTCTTGGAAAAGAAATTGAAAAATGCTGGAATGTAAGAACAACTGTAATCCCAGTAGTCATTGAAGCACTGTGCGCAATAACACCGGTGCATAAAATGTGGCTTGCCCAAATACCAACAGCAATCAACTCAAGTGAGTTGCAGAAAAGTGCGCTATTGGGAACAGCTAAGATCTTGAGGCGAGTGCTCAAACTCCCAGGTCTCTGGTAGGAGACCCGAGTTAGAGCAAAATTTACCACCCATACGGTGTATTCGGGGTGAGGAAACAATTATATATATATATATATATAATTAACTAGAGCGTTGGAATAGGTTAATGTTACTTATCTTTCTTCCAGATTGATGTTTTACTCTGGGGTCACGACAGGTCTGTTTTGTGCTGGTGCACTCTTCAGGTGACTTGTGTTAAATGGCGGGTAGGATTGCCTCTCTTAATCTTTTTGGTGGTGTCTGTAGCTCCACCTCTGCCTGGATCGTATTGGCTGAGTAGGTATTTCTTGGAGTGTCGGCATGTGTTGTTTATTTCGTTTCTTTTGTTTAAGGTGGCTGTTTCTGGCCTGCAAATGATGTAATACTTTTCACTAAAGCACAGATGGCATGTCTTTGTTTGGTTTGAATAAGGTCTAGCTTTCTGCATCATTTTCCATTTAATCCTGAATCTTGTATTGTCATTCTTAAGTTTCCAGATGTGTTTACTAAGTTCTGTGCTGTTTTGCTTGTAACTGTGTGTGAAAGAGGAGTGTGGTTTCTAAATCTGGATTTGAAGTCGGTTGTGCATAGTCCTATGTAGGTGCTCTTGGTGCCCGTATCTTCTTTAGTCACTATGGCCTGGTATATTATGTTCGTAGTTAGGCAGTTTCCATCTAGTGGGCAGTTGTTCCATACTGTACAATTGCAAGCCCTATTTGTAGTTGTACTCTGCTGGCTGCTCAACAGGCGTCTGTTATGTGAATCTATGTGCTGTTTCATGTTCTGCATGCAAAAGTAGCTGAGTTTTAGTGTGTGTCTGCTAAATACTTTTTGCAGTGAATGAATAGGCGAGAAGCATGCATCTATAATGTTTACAAATTTTCTGCCTATATTAGTCTGTACGTCAGCGTTAAAATGGGGGTTTGTACCATGTTACGAGTCGCATACGCTGTTTCTTGTTAGTCTCTGGCTGGGTCGGGATGTGTTTGTATTTTAGTGTGTGGTTATAACCACTGTCATTGAGTGCTTTTTGGTAAGGGGGTGCTGCTTTGCTAAATTCATGCTCATTACTGGACAGTGTAGTTAGTCGCAAATTAATGTTGTGTGGTAGATTTTTTATTACAGTAGGTGGGGGGTTACTGTTTTTTGTGAACATACGGTGTTGTGTTGCTAGGTTTGGCGTAAGGTGAGTAAGTGTTTGCATTGAGGTTAAAGGTTACATCAAGGAAACTTACAGACTTTTTATTAGCTTCGATGGTTAATTTCAGTTTGTGCTGATTAAATATTTTGCATATCAATTTCTTGAGTCGTTCAATTTTTTGTGGGCAGGTTGTGCTGATGGCTAGTCCATCGTCTCTGTATAGTCTGATGTTTTCTCGAAGCTGGCTGGGTAGCAGCGACAACGTGTATGTGCCAACTAATTCGGATGTTTCCGCTCCGTCAAAGCTACCCATTGTTATGTCAAAAGTCTTGTTGCTATAAGATTTTTTTATCCAACAAAATCTTCTAGCAACAAGGCCTAGCCAGCTTCGAGAAAACATCAGACTATACAGAGACGATGGACTAGCCATCAGCACAACCTGCCCACAAAAAATTGAACGACTCAAGAAATTGATATGCAAAATATTTAATCAGCACAAACTGAAATTAACCATCGAAGCTAATAAAAAGTCTGTAAATTTCCTTGATGTAACCTTTAACCTCAATGCAAACACTTACTCACTCTACGCCAAACCTAGCAACACAACACCGTATGTTCACCAAAACAGTAACCACCCACCTACTGTAATAAAAAATCTACCGCACAACATTAACTTGTGACTAACTACACTGTCCAGTAATGAGCATGAATTTAGCAAAGCAGCACCCCCTTACCAAAAAGCGCTCAATGACAGTGGTTATAACCACACACTAAAATACAAACACATCCCGACCCAGCCAGCGACTAACAAGAGACAGCGTAAGCGACTCGTAACATGGCACAACCCCCTTTTTAACGCCGGCATACAGACTAATATAGGCAGAAAATTTATAAACATTATAGATGCATGCTTCCCGCCTACTCATTCACTGCAAAAAGTATTTAACAGACACACACTAAAACTCAGCTACTCTTGCATGCCGAACATGAAACAGCACATAGATTCACATAACAGACGCCTGTTGAGCAGCCAGCAGAGTACAACTACAAATAGGGCCTGCAATTGCAGAGTTAGGAACAACTGCCCAATAGATGGAAACTGCCTAACTACGAACATAATATACCAGGCCATAGTGACTAAAGAAGATACGGGCACCAAGAGCACATACATAGGACCATGCACAACCGGCTTCAAATTCAGATTTAGAAACCACACGACCTCTTTCACACACAGTGACAAGCAAAACAGCACAGAACTTAGTAAACACATCTGGAAACTTAAAAATGACAATACAAGCTACAGGATTAAATGGAAAATGATGCAGAAAGCTAGACCTTATTCAAACCAAAAAAAGAAATGCCATCTGTGCCTTAGTGAAAAGTATTACATCATTTGCAGGCCAGAAACAGCCACCTTAAACAAAAGAAACAAAATAAACAACACATGCCGACACTCCAAGAAATACCTACTCAGCCAATACGATCCAGGCAGAGGCGGAGCTACAGACACTACCAACAACATCAGGAGAGGAAATTCCACCCGCCATTTAACACAAGTCACCTGAAGAGTGCACTAGCACAAAACAGACCTGTCGTGACCCCAGAGTAAAACATCAATCTGGAAGAAAGATAAGTAATATTAACCTATTCTAACAATCTGGTTAATTATAACACTCCGCTCTTTTTAGAGTGTAGAGTGCCGTTAGCAGTAGGCCTGACCACTATCTATTATATATACAAGTATATATATATGTATATACATATATTTATATATATTTATATATACATGTATATATATATATATATATATATATATATATATATATATATATATATATATATATATATATATATATAATTAAAAACGGTTTTATTGCATGAGTCAAACAATGATAGCGTCAACTTCTTATCATATTGAAATTTTTTTAGTTTACATAGACTATTCAAAATTAACATCTAGCCGAAGGCACCAATGCGTCGACGATATAAGAAGTTTAAACTGTCTTGTTAACGATCAAAAAATGCCTTTTACTTCTGCTGATGGAGGAGTGTATGGATGTTCCCTCTATCCAGATTACAGGAGGACTATTTACTTTGTACCATTGAGTAAGTGACTTAAAACTCTATTCTCTGATGTCACTATAATACACGTAAATACTAACATTCTGCCTGTAGCTCCATATTTATGCATAATCTAGTTTTGGCATTATTTCATACATTTATATGTCAAGTTAGCAGCAAATAGAAACTTGCATGTATGTGTTGATACTTACCCTAGTTAAATTTAAAGTGTGAGATATGTACACACTGGTGTTTGTCATATCCTAGTTACTTTACATATAAAACTTGTGTTTCATCTGATTATCTAAAAACTAAAATATTGCTGTATGTAAAAATAATGAACAAAAGTGAAATTTGAATGCTGCTTAAATATATTTTATTTGATAACACCAATTTTTTGAGAAACAATAGATATTTTTTTGCCATTTTGTTTGTCACTTCAGGTGATCTGATTACAAGCTGTCTTGAAACAAAAATTCAAAAAATCTGATTGCGATTAAAGCAATCAAAATAATTTTTTTTAAAGAATAACACCAGTAATCGCATGTTCTGTTTGTCCCTTTTGTAATGACACTGACTATTGTGTTCAAGTTCCAGCAGTTAGTGTCTCTGTTTACATATATTTAAATTTGTATTTACTCATGATTGTTCGAATAAAACTTTTAATATAGCTTTAGATACACTACTGTATTTGTATACTGTATATCTTCTCTCTCCTATATCCTCTCTCTTCCCTCCTATTTCCTCTCTCTTCTCTCCATTCTCCTCTTTCTTCTCTCCCTTCTTGTTTCCCTTTTCCCTTCTCTCGTGTTTCTTCTCTCTTTTCTCTCATGTCTTCACTCTCATTTCTCAACTCTCCTGTCTCCTCGTTTCTCCCTCCTCCCTCTTCCCTTTTCCTCCTCCCTCCTCCCTACTCTCTACTCTATCCTCTATCTTCTAATCTTTATCTTCTCTCTATCATCTCCCCTCTCTCCTACTGTACATCTATTCTCTTATACTGTATATCCCCTCTCCTCTCTCCCCTCTTCTCTTCTCCCTCCTTTCCCCTCTCACCTCTCCTTTTTTTCTGCTCTCTCCTGTCCCCCTTCTTCCCTCCTCTCCCCTCTCCCTTTTTCCCTCTCTCCTCTCCTCTCTCCCCTCTTCCTTCTCTCCTCTCTTCCCTCTTCCTTGTCTCCTCTCTCCCCTTTTGTCTCTCCCTTCTCTCCTTTCTCCCCTTTCACTCTTCTCTCCCCTTTTTCCCCACTCTCCCTTCTCTCCTCTCTCCCCTCTCTCCTCTCTCCCCTTTCGCCTCTCCTTTCTCTCCCTTCTCTCTCCCCTTTCACCTCTCCCTTCTCTCCCCTTTCCCCTTTCTTTCTTCTCTCCCCTTTCTCCCCTCTCTCCCTTCTCTCCCCTCTCTCCCCTCTCTCCCCTCTTTTGCTATCTCCCTTTTGGGGTGCTCTTTGCTAAATTTCCTATAGCACTTCACTTCTCTGTTTGGGTCTGTGCTAACTTTTGTCTTCCTCGCAGATTGTTGAAAATCATAATAGAAGATCAACCCCTATCGGCTAGCCACTTAGAAGATTTGGGTGTTCTTTAGACTATCTTTTTTTTAATAAAATTTATTAAATAATGTAGTTGTCTCCTCATGACGCTATGTCCGCATCACAAATGTTGTATACATGTTGGCATAATGTGCAGCAAATAAAAATATGGCAACAACTAGAACCAATTGAATGGCTGTGTGGAACTCAAGAATTAGCAAATCAACTGTATCTAGTGTTTATTTGTTAAATTTCTGGTTATGATCTCTTACCACCAAAGCAAACTTTGCTCAATGCTAGCTGAGGCATAAGCCCACGATACAAGCTATTTGAATGGCTAACAAGTAAAATGTGTTCGTTGGTAACACAAATTCCCGAGCTCTTTTTTCTTCTTTTGTTTAGTTACTTGCACTGAAGAAAATGCACAGATTAAATAATTTTTGTGAGCATTTCATCTTTGAGTATGAAAAGCTCACTTTTAAAAATGTAGTCAACATGCCTAATCTTTTCTGTTTATTTTTTGTTTTCTTACCAGACCTAGTGTGTTGGTAAATTATAGCTCAAAAAGCCTTACATAGAAATAACCAAAGTTAGGCTTTAAAACAAGGCTGGAGTTGCAACATAACATAAATTATCTAAAAGTAATTTCAATGTTTTCTCACACCGCTGAAGAAAATTGGTAATTGCAGACATTCATCGAACTGTTTATCAAATTATTTTCATTGACAGATAATATCCAAGTTAAATCAGATTCTTCCCTTCAGCCATCACTGCAAGAGTATGTTGAAGTAGAATGTCTGATAAACATACGTCCTTCAGAGGAAAGTTCTTTTGACCGTCTGAATACAAGCTGGTACGCATGTGTAATTATTCATACTTGTAGTCAATCATGTGGTTTTTTATGGCACTGAAAGGCTAAAATTATAAAAATGAATTAAGTTTCACTAATTCAATATAAATTTTTGTAGTAAAAAAAGATTGCTGCATTGTATCAATAAAATTGATGTCTAGGCAGAATGGCAAAATCAATTTTTTTGTGCTACTGAGGCAGTTTAGCAATATTCAACAATTTTGTATAAAGTAGATTTTGTATAATGATTTCTAGAGTCGAGTGATTTTTGAAAGCTTTTTACCAATATGAGTCATCTTAATTATCAAAATATAGTCTATGATGTGGTTTATATAGCGCATGTCGAAGAACCTTGTTTACATCAATTGATACTGGAATACAAATGATTGATTAGGATGTAAAATGCTGTCAGGTGCATAGTTACAGTTATTTAAGTTTTTCTCAAAAAATATTCAAATTTAGAAACTTGGATCGTCACATTGAAAAAATAATATTGATAGTAACTAAAGTGCTGCATAAAAGATTGCTTAGTGCAGAGCTGAAACTCGTGGCATTTAGTGTAGTAGTCCCCACTCCATCGGCTGCACTTATCAACTGCACTTATCAACCACCTTGTCAACCGCCTTATTAACCACCTTATTAACCGCCTTATCAACCACCTTATCAACCACCTTGTCAACCGCCTTATCAACCTCCTTATCAACCACCTTGTCAACCACCTTATCAACCGCCTTATCAACCGCCTTGTCAACCGCCTTATCAACCACCTTATCAACCGCCTTATCAACCTCCTTATCAACCACCTTGTCAACCACCTTATCAACCGCCTTGTCAACCGCCTTATCAACCTCCTTATCAACCACCTTATTAACCACCTTGTCAACCGCCTTATCAACCGCCTTATCAACCGCCTTATCAACCTCCTTGTCAACCGCCTTGTCAACCTCCTTATCAACCACCTTGTCAACCACCTTATCAACCGCCTTGTCAACCGCCTTATCAACCTCCTTATCAACCACCTTGTCAACCACCTTATCAACCACCTTATCAACCACCTTATTAATCGCCTTATCAACCACCTTATCAACCACCTTATCAACCGCCTTATCAACCTCCTTATCAACCGTCTTATTAACCACCTTATCAACCACCTTATAACCACCTTATCAACCACCTTATCAACTGCCTTATTAACCACCTTATCAACCGCCTTATTTACCACCTTATCAACCACCTTATAACCACCTTATCAACCACCTCGTCAACCGCCTTATCAACCACCTTATTAACCACCTTGTCAACCGCCTTATTAACCACCTTATCAACCGCCTTATTAACCACCTTATCAACCACCTTATAACCACCTGATCAACCACCTTATTAACCACCTTGTCAACCGCCTTGTCAACCGCCTTATTAACCACCTTATCAACCGCCTTATTAACCACCTTATCAACCACCTTATAACCACCAAGCCTTATTAACCTTTTTATCAACCGCCTTACCAACTGCCTTGTCACCAGCTTTGTCAACTGGATTCTCAAACAGCCTCGTCAACCGCCTTATCAACTGCCTTATCAACCGCCTTATCAACCGACTTACCAACCTCATTTTTCACTGCCTTTTCACCTGCCTTGTCAATTTCCTTTTCACCCACCTTATCAACCGCATTGTCAACCACTTTTGGTGATTGCGGAAACTTAACTGCAATAAAAAAGTGTTTCCTGATTTTAAAATATTCTTACGTGATGGAATCTTTATTAGAGCAAGCTGCCAGAGCCTGTCTCAGTTCATCTACCCCGTGTTTGATGTAAAAAAATCATCCTCACTTCAAGCAAAAGCGGGCAAAATTTACAGCCTTATAACTTTTGTTTCTTATAAACTCGCGCAATATTCTGTCTAATTAGAAACTTGATAGCGTTCACATACATGCATTAAGAACCGTTGCCGATTGCATTATATATATATGTACATACATATATACATGTATATATATATATATATATATATATATATATATATATATATATATATATATATATATATATATATATATATATATATATATATATATATATATATATATATATATATATGTATATAAATTATATATATAAATATCGTTTTAAGCATGAAACTTTAAGTTATAAAATCATTTTACCATTTTATAAGATTTTTTCAATTTTACAGGTAAATTTTACTCACACACATTGTTTTGTTGTCATTTAGTATTGATTTTAAATTCTTTGGTAAAATCTTGCAATTGCATTAGCTCTATGATTTATACACTATACATGTATATTTTATCAAACGCTAATAACATAACTTTAAGTAATAAATCATTTTACCATTTTATAAGATCTCTTCAATTTTACAGATAGCTCAGCATATACTTCGAGCACTCTACAGCTCACGCTGGTACCAAAATTATATATATATATATACAATATTTAATGATATGTAATATATTTATTACTTCATTGGCAATCTTTTTATTTCAAATAGAATTGTTTTTTAAATTATGTCTACAACAATAGTAAAACAAAAAAAAGGGCAAAAGGTAGCTACTAAAATCGAATAAATAGTTTGACAAGTGGAGTTTAAAATTCCTTTTTATGCTAATAAAACTGATATTAGGTCAAATATTGTGAAAGCAGCCGACAATGATATTTTCAAAATAATTGGCAGTTGTATTATGCAATTTGTTCACATTGCAGAAGTTGAAATGAGTTGATAACCTGTAACTGTCATGTAAAAAAACGAAGACACAAACCATGAAAAATCTTAAAAACTTCAATTGAAGTAAAATAAACATTTAGCATAAACAGTGTGAGAAAATTCAAATGTTTAGAAAGATCATTTGATTGAACAATATAAGCTGGATATGATGTAGATTTGTAATTAGTCAAAATGTCTTTTTGCTACAAAATAAATTTTTTGTTACATATTTTGGATGTGGATCATAAGTGTGTACAATATAAATCATATGGCGAAATATAAACTGATAATAAAATTTACATGTAATAGCAAGTTTTGAGTTTATGTATGGCCTGCAAAACTGGAGCAAGATCAATGACTTCGTGAACATTTTAACAAATAGTGTCGACATTCTTAGTCCAAGAAAGTGGATTTGTCAAAATCAATCCTAGCCAATTTGTGTCATGTCTGCAAGTGATAGATTGACTGCTGAACTTAAGAGTAAAGCCGTTTCGAAAGTTTTCATTTGTATTATAATGAACAAAATAAGATTTTTGTAAATTGATATTCATATGATTTGAATTTCACCAGTTGCTAATAATTTGTTTGAGATATCAGTTTGCCTTGAGAAGCTTCACATCTTTGTGATGATTTAAAAACAGTATCATCGGTGTAGGCAAAGCCTTTTGAAATAGGTCTGAGAAGATCATTTATATATATTAAAAATAATCTATAAATGAGTGAACACGATCATGATTTTTGTCATGAAAGCAGTCTAGCGCTGCATGAAAAACTAAGCGCATGCTATGGGCTATATGCTTAAAAATGAAAAAAGTCGCGGCCAACGGCAGAATTACCGCTGATCTATTATATAAAGTAGTCTTTTGTTCTAGTGGTTGCTACATCTTTTCACCAAGCCTGTTACAAGTATTTCACTGGCTGCTTACTTTTAGCAACTTGCTGTGTCAGGCAGTTTTATTATTCATGTAGCCCAGCACGTGATGCAGTCAAGATAGTTTCGGTTATAGGTATCATAGACGCAGTTTGTCTGAGAATTACACATTAATGATTTGGGATGAAGAAAAGACTGAAACTCTCTATGAAATTTCACCTAACCGGATAGAAAAAAGATTCCAATTTCATCCTATTTTCCACGGAGGAGAATACAAGTGTGAAATAGAGGCTTTCCACTTTCCACCCACAATGAGTCGGAACAGTTTGAGGTTTGAAAGTAAGTCAAAATGATTTATGATTTTTATTCAGATAGTAAAATATAAGCTGAAGGTAACACAAAAAGGCGATATTAAAAAGAATGCAAGGGTAAAGTATGAGTGGGAAAAGGTAAGACGAGATTGAGAGAAAAAACAAGAAAGCTGTTAAACGAGTTTAGCCCCACCAATGTCATCATACAACAGCTTGAACACCATGAAATGTTTCAGGTAAACTTTAAGGGCTTAAACACCAACTGATGAGCAAAAATATTTGTTGTTAGTTTCTGTTTTAGCATACAATATTGATTTATGTTTATAACAATTATACTCAAATTTTACACCGATCTTAAAAAAGTACTACAATACCTTACTTTGCTGTAGAACAAGGTTGTTTTTGAACTACATATAATACCTTAACCAATTATCTTGACTAAATTACCTAGTGTAAAAGGAAGTGCCAGTTTCCTTTACCTTCCACACAACAGCAAAACAGAGTGTTAAATGCCAATGAAGTATATATGTACTAAATAAACATATAAGTATTCATGCGCAAAAGGCAATCAACCCAGAACATACATGTAGAGAGCATGTGCACAGTACGACTCTGCTTCAATAAACAAATCTTCTTCCATTTTTATTTTTAATTAGAGTTTAGGTTCTTCCTTTTTCTTTGTTCTACCCACAATTTCTTTTTGGCTCTCTTCTCAATCTTCCGGTTTTTTTCTCGGTCCCTCAGCTTTTCTCTCAGAGTCCAAGTTCTCCCCGTTGGCCTAAGATTAATAAGTTTTGATGGATCGCCTTCTTCCTGAGTGGAAAGCCGGAGGCTTGCTGTTTTGTTGGACTTAAATGATCTGTGCTACTGTATGACTTGCGAGAGGCCCTCAGTCGCTGCTTCCCTGTCTTTCTGTCGCTAATAGGCTGTGCCATCTGCTCTCTGAGGTGCAGTTGGTGACAGTCAGCATTGGTTAGCAGGGCAGTATCTTCAGGTTGACCGGCCACCATCTGGCATGCAGAAAAGATCACCACCAAGTTCGGTCAGCCAGGCACACTGCACGGCCACACTTGGTCATTCAGTGGACCTTCCTGTGAGCCATCAGCTGGTCCTTTGACATGTGTTGATGACGCCAGGGGCAGACATACACATCAATTTGCTACACTTCCTTTTGCCTACTCTTGCGTGCACTTGTTATGATGCTGCAGATGCAACAGGTACCTTGCTCTCTCAACATGTCGTCTACACGGCTCTAGGTACTGCCACTGATATATCGCTTCGTCTGCACAGTCTCCTTTTCTTGGCTAGACCGTGGCCAGCTTGATTCAGAGCTTCTGTATGAGTGGCTGCGTAGAGGTTGGAGACCGATCAGGCTCAATCTCACTAATGCACAAGACCTGAACTTGCTCGGTGGTCAACTCAGCCCTCGCTGCTTCTTCCAACTATTCCAATTGTTCATGAATCTTCAACGGCGCCTTGGCGATTGAGCTTACCGGCATCTTTTTGGATGGCATGATGTATGCCAGAATTTTCTGGTGTGTTTCACATGTAGCTAGATTGTTGACTAAGTGTGCTTCCTCAAGTTTCTCTGTTGATAACAGAAGCTGGCTCAAAGAGGCAACATGGTCAGAGCACTTCTTCGAGTTTCCAGGGTGCTTTGTTGTACACATGGAAATAGCCGAGCCCGTGCTCTAGCACATAGAAGCAGTCTTCTCCTCTGAGTCTAGCAGACCTGGCAGTAAGTTTTCTTTTCAGGTTGAGTACAGCGTTTTTAGCTCCTCGGCTAAGGAGCGAAAATATTTTTCTGATCTTACCGCGTTAAACTCACCAAAGGTTTGGTGACACCAGAAACAAAAGGCGAATATCATCAATTTCATCAGCAACCCTGCTCACTTAGCCCCTGGCAGCACTGCTCCTGTTGTGGTCATCATTGGCTCTAACCATGGCTGACCATGCACGGCCACACCCTCAAAATTTTCAGGTGACCAAGCATTTTTAACCTGCCAGGGATTGTACCTAATGACCCTAGGTGCTTTTCTTTCCTGGCTAGGAAACTGGACTGATGCTGGGCTCGTAGGCCCAACTAACTCTTCTTGAATTTCTCCTCTTTTTTATTCTAGTCATTTCTTCAATTTTCTTCGCTCCTGCAGCAGGCTTTCAGATCTTTGCTAAATACTGGGGATGTATAAGCCCTGCTCTTGACTTTGCCAGCTCCAACTTGGCTTCTTCTTCTTGTCTCCTAGACCTTGGCCCTTTCATATTGAGCCCTCTTTTGGTTCTAGGGTGGCTGGTGCCTGTCCAAGTTCTTCTGGACAAAAATGGAACGCTTTCAGCCAGTTTTCATTTTGCACCGATAACTGGCCCTTTTGTTCGACTAGATGCGTATAGTTTGAAACCATAGTAAATCTTTTTAATTTAGAAAGACTACAAATTTTGCTTACAATTTGGGGTTGTCCCCTTAACTTCTTCTTTTATTTAGAGGCCAGACTCAGTCTCCTGGTGAATATTATAGGGGAAGCTCCTTTTGGTCCTTTTGCCGGATGCCCATCTGTTCCTTTTGGAAAGTTGTGCGTGCTTCCTCTAGCTATTTCAAAGTATTTCCCACATAATCTTGAGAGAGCTGGGGCTTTGGTAGTGGAGGATTAAACTCCAGCTTGTCAAGAAGTTAAAAATCTTGTCTGAACATAGCTGATTGGCCGTCTCTAGTGGCTGAGTGTGGCCTTCTACGACATGCTCGTATCAGCTGTGAAAGCAACTTGTTCCACTTGTCCTGACTGTCTCGATTGCTTTGGTCGACCACATCATTCGTTTTTGAGTGATTGGGTATTGTATGCGTCTTCTGTACTTGTCAGAGTTGACACAGTCCGGTCATCAGTTGGAGCTCAAATTGTACACCTTGCTCGTGTAAACCCATGTAGCAAAACACACACTCATTCAATGCACTTGCCACTACTGAAGCTGTGGCTTTTAGAAAGACTATGGCATCCTGCCACCTTCTAAAGTAGCCTGTTAATACGGGGATTCACCTATTCTCTCTTTGAGTTTTTGTCATTGGTCCCACTAGGTCAATTAAGTTTATTCAGGCTTGCCAGGTTTATTCAAGAAAACTCACCGAGCGGCGGTCAGCAGTGCCCAGGCGGCACAGTTTAGGAAAAATCTCTTTCCTCCTAGAAAACTTTCCTAAACTCTGGGCGGTTTTGCTCTCGCAACGGGGTCTACCAAGTTCAGCAAAATCTTTTCTCTGAAAAGTTCCTGAGATGCATAATTACTACAAAACAGTTTTAAGTTTTTGACCTGATTTAAATAGGGTTCAACTATATTCCATCTTTATTATACTAACTAGAAACATCTTAAAAATCATAAAATCTTTCAATCAGTTGTTTTTGCTGTAACAAAATGGTTTAGCTTTTACCTTAAAACTGATTATACTTTTTTATTTAACCAAGTTAAATAATGTTTTTCCTTACTTTTCAATCCTCGATATATTTGTATTTCAGCATTTTTGCAAAAAATGAATTTACTAAAAAGAATGATTATGTTGATGCTAGATCTCAAAAATCAGACCTAGAATAGAATTTTAATATATATCCAAGAATAGAAATTTTTTGCTTTTGGCAAGCAGCTAAGATTTTAGATAATGCATACCATAAAACCTCTAATTATGTAACTGCCATGGCACTCTAATTTTCAACTCTTCCTTTATAGTGGTAGTCAATTGGAGGCGGCTTTCAAATAAATGGCTGACGGTGTATTTTTCTTACGGCTCGTCAGAGTTTTCGGAAGATGAGATTAATCTTATTAAGGGCTAAGCGAATGTCGCTTATATTTTGCTCTCTTTTCCCCATGAAGCGATATTAACCCTTTTACATGTAATAAATCTACCTAAGATAAATTACCTCCAACTTGTCAAAGAGCTTTTTATAATTATGCATTGATAAACCAAGAAATATCTGTATCAGTTGATATTTATTGCTTGTAGTTTACCCGCGATGATATTATAGCCTGTGCTCTTATTTGACATTTGTTGGCTTTTCAAATTTTAATTTCAGTCTACTTTTGAAGAAATATTTTTATTTTAGATCTATATTTACCAATGTTGCATAAAAGCTCATTGCACTCATTGATATGTGTAGCGTATCAGGGTCATAAATATGCCACCTGAATCATACTGTCAATAATTGCAATGATGTGGCAATATGTTTGTTTCTTTTTGCTGTTGTCTTTGCACTTGAAATCATTACTATGGGGAATCATTGATGACTTGTATACACATATATATTGCTTGTAATGTAAAAATAAAACAGTTTCGAATTAGCCAGCCACCAGAAGCCTTGATACACTAAACTGGTGACGAGGATGCCGGATAATAAAGCCATGGCTAATTTGCCAGAATTTGACAACTCTGCGAGTGTTGAGTCATATTTGGAGCGGCTTGAGATATATTTTGCTGTGAACAAGGTTACGAGAGACTCTCGTCAGCACTTACTGCTCATGGGCTTGAAAGGCTATCAATACGATACAATACGAGATCTGGCAGCCCCACAGAAGCCTAAGGATTTGACATACAGTGGCCTAGTTGACCTTGTGTGCAAGCACTTTGGTACGACAAAGCACTGGCTGGTGGAACGACTTTCATTCAGAGAGATGAGACAGAAATCGGGTGAGAATCTCAATGAATATGTCAGCCGCTTGAAAAGGACAGCTCGCCAATGTGAGTTTGCCAGTAGTCTGGATGTCAACCTGGTGATGAAACAATTTCTATGTGGCATCCGGGACACTATGCTGAGGTCAAACCTGATCGCACTTGAGGAATCAAAGCTAACAGATATTAGTGTGTTATTGCAAGAAGCAAATGCCAAGGTCGCAATAGAGCAGATTACGCTTACAGATGTGAAATGAAATGAATGCAGTCAAGAGGAATGGTTTTAGCAAGGGACAAGCAATCTGTGGTGATTGTGGTTTAGAGCAACGGATTAACCACAAGTGCCCAGCGAAAGAGCGCACATGTTTTAAATGTGGGGGCAACGGTCATCTAGCAAAAGCACCTGCCTGCCCAAAGAATAACATCAGAGCTGTTGAGAAGGTACAGAAATTATTTGACTACAAGGACAACAATTTCCTGTTTTAAGTCAGTCAGCTTAGCCAGTAAATCTACAAGTCAGTTAGCCAGTCAGCACTGTTTGCTTAATTTTGAAATGTGACGTTATTCAACCATTCACTGTGTGCGATGCCTCTCTGCTATCTACTATGTGTAGTGCTTCTAGTGTAGTCCAGCCAGAATTTGAGTTAGTACTGTGTGAACTTCTCAACAGATATTGCATTTGTTTCATGTGAACATTTTTTTGGGAGAAAAGGAAGGAATATGTTTATTGAATTGTCAAAGATTGTCATATCCTCCTTTGTAGCCTATGTACCTGTATTACGTAAATTTTCAATTTTGTAAAATTGGTAAGGGATGTAGTGTATCAGGGTCATAAATATGCCACTTGAATCATACTGTCAACAAGGGCAATAATGTGGCAATATGTTTTTTTTTGTGCTGTTGTCTTTGCACCTGAAATCATCACTATTGTAAACCATTGATGACTTGTATACACATATATATTGCTTGTAATGTAAAAATAAAACAGTTTTGAATTAGCCAGCCACCAGAAGTCTTGATACATTAAAATATGTTTGCTACAGTTTGCAACCAAAGCTAGCTTTATATGTACAGTTTACAAATAATTACGAACCTTGGTCATTTGTAAAATCATGTTACCACAACAATGCTATTAAATAATATGCCTTAAATCTGCAAATAAAAAGGTTGTATAATCATAATCTATTAAATGCTACAAAAATATATTTATGAACAAGTGACATAAACAAACCAAACTTATATTATATACGGGCCAAAACAAAAGTTAACGTTTTTAAAACAAAAATATTTGCATTGTTTGTTTGGATAGCTGCTTTCTGATTGTTGTTTTCAATGAAATGAACATCTTGTAGTTGTCCAATATCTTCCAAAATACCTTCTGATCTTAATTCTTCTTCTGCACTGCTGAACTAGTCAATATTAATGCCTAAACACTCTTTTTGGCATAGCACAACCTTTACGCGCTGTATTTAGCACAAATGCAACGCGTAAAATTTGCTCACTAAGTGTAACCTTCAGCCCAAAACTTGCAAACCGTTTTTATACGCATGTTTTTCAAAGTGTTAAAACCGCCTTAAACAGGAAACTACTACTAGCCTGAGACAGTTAGTAATTATTTCTATGGCGTTGCCTTCAAAGTTCATCTTCCATCGTAAATTTAAATCGTTTTTTATGTATGCTAATGTACTTTGAAGTAGAAAAACCGCATTAAGAAATGATCTTCTATTAGCCTGAAACCATTATTGATCATTTCTGTAGCACTGCTTTTAAAGATTTATCAAAAAGAAATCAAAAAGCTTTGGCATTAGACAGCTAGTGAATTGATTGTTAACAATGTAAATGGTGCAATCTTAATGCGATTTTGTAGACACCTTTGCTACATGCATAGGCTAACTAAGCATAGACCTAATTAATCATGCTAAACAAGTCTTTTTAATGCGGACTAAAAAAGGTTTAACTTTCTGAGTAAAAATCAGACTGATTGCTAATATATTTAAAAAAAACAAAGTTTAAAAATTGCAGAAAAATTATTGGAACAAAATATTGAAATCTCTCAAATGTTATGCTAGTGATTGGGAGTATCATAGAACACAAAGAAAATGTTGTGAGATGTTCCAGGTCATAGGATAAAGACTCAGTCATAGCTTTAGCACAAACAAACAAAACTATGGCTAAGCAAGAGTGGTTCAAAATACATGAAACTATGCAACTTGTTTATAGATCGTACTACAGTGAGAGTTGTGTCCATTCGTCTGTCTGACTGAAGCATTGCTAAAAGCGTTAGTAATAAAATGCAACGTACGGGATTTGAATTCAGATTCCTAGTCAAAGACGATTACTCGGCCAGACTGTTTGACCCCTTTTCTTCATCAAAAAATAATTCTGCACATACATGTACTTATTATACTTTTGCACAATAAAAGCTTAACTCTATTGAAGCAGCAAAACGTGATCTGCAAGAAATTTTAATATGTCTCTAACTTAGGTCTGTGAAGTCAAGAAAATAATTCTAGTATCAGCTCGCACCGAAAGTGCCAACACAGATTATAACGTACAAGTGAGCACCGGCCAGAGATGACAGACACTTCTGAGAAGACACGAATCGCGGTGAACAACCGAGCATCAAACATCTACCAACTAAAAATATCCACCAACCAAACAGGGTGGTTTACAACTATTTCAAAAGATTGCAAATCTGTTCAAAGAAAAATTTATATAACAATTTCAAAACAAAGTAACAAGTTTTAACAAATTTTTTTAACTGATCTGGATCCAGTTAGTCTGTGACAAAGCTATCAAAATGTTTAACACTTTTGAATATTCTTATATTCCCATATCTAAAGGGAGCTAGTCATTCTCAGCTGGCCGATACATGGTTCTGTTTAGCCTGTTTGTTGTTTCGGTATTCATTCCTCGACTCGATGATATTGCAATGCTGTACGCTATCTTAATAGTGTAGGTCTGTACGAGGGCTAAGTAATCCCGTGTCAATCAACATCCTCTAAATAGTTCAATATAGCCAGTACGTCGGCTCAATAGTTGTGGCACTTTTGTAAACTTGTTCAGTAATTACGAGACGCCTTTAAGTCCGCCTAGGAGCTCTTTAATGTTTGTTGGCTATTTTTATTTTCCAAAAAAGATTTCACTATAGCGATTTACGCTAGGTTCGTAGCTAGCGAGTGTCTAAAAGTGGAATTGAATAGGTGATTTGGAAATGACTCGTTGCTGCTATTTTGAATCAACACTGACACCGTGAAATCTACAATTTAACCAAATATTCACCACAAATTCTTTCACAGCAATACAAAAAATAACGATTTTATAAAAGATGAAAAATCATCGGCACAAACATTTTGTCTTCTTTAAAAAGCACTCACAGAGCTAATTCAAATAGTCCAACAAACCATTCAATGAAATGAGTTTAAAAATATTCTGATCAGAAAAATTGTCTATCAATTATCAGCTATGTGTTGCTCGTTGGAATTCAAAATCCATAATGCCAAGGTTGGATGGAGGATCATTACCATAAGTAAAAACGTAATTGCATGGGGCTCCCAAGTTATGGTCTAGATTCGAAAGACCCAGCCATTTGAGGTTGAATGCTTGCTGAGAGCTTTTTGTCAGATCGGCTGATACATGGTTCTGTTTAGCCTGTTCGTCGTATCGGTATTTATTGAGCGTATATTCATCTAGATATAGACGAATATACGCTCAAGCAGAAAAACACTGAGACATATATATATATATATATGTATATATATGTATATATATATATATATATATATATATATATATATATATATATATATATATATATATATATATATATATATATATATATATATATGTATATATATATGTCTCAGTGTTTGTCTGTCGTTTATCTTTCCAGTCATAGCGATAAGGTTTTAACAACAAGAAATCACTTTCATAATTGATTTGAGCTCCAACAATCAAATCATGTCTACTAACAAGCGTGCATAATCACAAGGCTGAGCCAATCTCATCACACCCAACACTCTTGCCATATACATGTACTATAGCCTATATCATTTTCGTGATTGCACATGCTGAGCATGTACTTTTTATTATTATTAATACAATGTGCCATCGGGTTACAATACCCCTATTATATGATTTTTTGCCTTATGAATTGGAACATGATGTTTGTTTTTGGATTAGTCATACAAAATTTTTTTTACTGCTATACGATATCAAAAAAAATTCTATATAACTTTAAATTGGGCATTCAATGTGCTGTTACGTCCAAATAACAAAAATGCCAATATGCTATTTGCCAAAATTCCTCACACAACACCTGAAAAAGATCCGATGCTTGCTCTCTTTCAGTTCAGTGTTATTTGTGATAAGCTACAATAAAAACAAAGCCAAAAACAGATAAGTTATAAAATCTTAGCTGGTGACAATATTGAAGTTTTGTTTAGTAAAATAGCTACCAATACTTAGCTTCAAGTTTCAAGTGTTTAGTTAGCTAAATATATTCAAATTAAACTCAAGATTTATGTTATTTGTCTATCTCAAAAGTAAGAACTCCCTATGGTATGTACAGCATGTAATAAAATATAATGTTGCATTTTATTCCAGATTATAACTACTAATTACACTAAAGATGCTGTAGGTAACTACAGTTTCTATGGTTAACATATTTTTTAGTTACTAATTTTTAACGTGTAGGTACTGTAACTTCATACCTACAGTATGTATAAAATATGTTAGCGATTTTACCTGACGGTGTTTGCATTAGGTAATCATTAAGGGTTTGAAGGTTTTTATACTCTCTACAAAATTTTGGCTTTTCAATGACAACACTAAAATGAATTGAAATTGTATAATTGTATACTAAATCAGTTTTCATTGTTGTCTCAGCCAAACAGATTCTGTTTAGTCATTACTTGCTAATTATTTTTCTATTTTATATTTTACTATTATTAATTGTTAAATTATTATTATTAAATTAATTATTTCACTTTATACTTAAACACGTTTAAAAATGTTTTATTTTTCCTTTCAATTCATTTCAACCACAAAACACTTTTTCCCTGATATGAAAGTTAAAAGTGAAAATTGTGGCTGTTGTTATATGTTGAATAAAAGTAAGTTTTCTGTGCAAAGACTATTTTAGTACTTAGGCGTTCAACTGGTAGATATATAATTTTCAAAGTTTGTCTGCGCTTGTTTCTGCGCATGTCTCTGCGCGTGTTTTTGTGAGTGCTTCTGCGCTTGCTTCAGCTATTGCTCTTAAAATGTTTGAATTAAAAATCTGCATTTTGATGGATTTGAATTCACAGAGATTGCAAGCACGAGTTTTAAATCCACGTTTTACCACCATTCCTCGTTTATGTTACAAGCCTGTCTCGAAAGTAAGAAATCTGAACGTAGTACATTGTAATGTTATATTATCTTGCAGATCATAACCACAAAATACAATAAAGTCATCATAGCTAAGGTTGCTAAGGTTAATATCTTATTTTGGCACTACTTTTTAATAAAGATTTTTACCAGGAGGTAGTTGCATTAGATAATTACTATGAGTTTCTATAAAATTCTATGAATGTCTATGACCTACAATATTTTGTTGCCAACACAACCATGCAAAAATTGGTATATAAATTTTCACATGCCAACACTGAAACAAACTAAAATCATATAATTGTATACCAAATAATTTTGTATTGTAATCGTAGCAAAGCAGACTATACATTATTTAGCCATTAATTGCTTATGATTTCACATTTAAATTTAAACACTTTTACATTTTAATTTTTTTTCCTAATTTATTTCATTAAACACTTATTTCAAAATATGAAATTTAAAAGTTACAGTTGATGAAAAACATTTGAAATTCTTTACGTATGTTTTTTTTTCTAATCTATTTGAGCAGCACAAAAATATTTTTTTCATGATATGAAGTTTAAAAGTTAGGATGCTAAATGTTGTATATATTAAATAAAGATAACTTTTTTTCCAAATACTTTTTTTTACTCAGGCAACGTAGTTTGTTACAGCTAATATATAATTTATATATATATATATGTATATATATATATAGTAGCGTAGCGTCCGGCATTGCATGGGTATTAAAAATCAGCTTATAAATAATGAAAGGTAATGTAGTTGCTTGCCACTTGCCATTAGCCTGGCACATTTTCAATGGCCAATTTGAGTAAGCTTACTAACAAGAGCTAACTACTTGCTCTCACCATTAAGCACACGTAACATTTCCCAACCACTCTCCATGATTTTGCGCTGTAACGGAGAGTGGTAGTGTATTTGCACCTGTATAACCACATAAAGTTCATGCAGAATACATCAAGCTTGTTTGGTTTTATTAGTGTGAGATTGAACTCGCAAACAAGAGGGTTTGAGATCAAACTCTCTGCAATTTGGAGTTTTCATTCAAAAAGTTTAATAGCTATCACTAGACATAAACCGATGAACAAACTTTGAGAAATGTACTGTAAAACCTCTAATCGATTGCCGCCTATATTTGAAGGCCCTCTCCATTGGACCGCCACTTTGACTATCTTTGATCTTTATGAACCCATAATATCAAGTGATCACTAGGAAAGTCTCTGCAAAATCATACTAATACTGAATAGCTCACACTGATAACAATAAATTCTTTCATTGTCCAACATCAAAGGTTTTTGCTTTTTTTCATTAAAGCATTAAAAGCAACGCTATAGAAATAATTAATATCTGTCTCAGGCTAATATTAGTTCCTTGATTAAAACGCTTTCTACTTAGAAGTAACCTTTTTGTTTCTGCATGTAACATAAGTATGATTCGCTGCTGTCACTTGTTCATGAATACATATTTGTATCACTTGATATATTATCATTATATAACTTATAAATATGCTGATTTATGGCATGTTATTTTATAGCATCTATTGCGACTATCTAAGCACGGCTTACAATAGATTGATGCTCATAACTCCAGATCTATTGCACATAAAATGCTAATTTTGGCTGGAAACTGTAGCAAACATATCCGTAATGAGATTTTATGCAAATATAGATCTAAAATAAAAATATGTCTTCAAATTTAGAATGAGATAAAAATTGAAAATGCCAACAAATTGTAAAGAGCGACACAGGCTATAATATCATTGCAGGTAAATTGCAAGCAAGAGATATCAACTGGTAAAGATATTTCTCAGTTTTTCAATGCATATTTATTAAGAGATATTTGACAAGTTGAAGATAAGTTGGCAGGTTTATTGCATCCAAAAAGTTTAATATCGTTTCACCAAAAAAGAGAGTGAAATACATATAGGCATTGCTCGCTTTGCCTATAATAAGGGTAAACTTATCTTCCGAAAATTCTGACGAGCCTTTTGAAAAATACACCGCCAGCCTTTATTTGAACGTTGTCTCTATTTGATCGTCACTATAGAAAAAGGGTTGAAAAACAGAGGTTTCACAGTATTTACATATACATACATATTCATATATAGTTATTATTATTAGTTTAAATTAGATCTGTATATAATATGTTACTAATTTTTTTAGGTAAACCAAGCATCACATTGCACAATAGTTGGAATTCATCATCCTTTTTATTGAACAAGAGTGATGATGCTATAACATTCACTTGTCGAGTTGCTTCCTATCCATTTCCTTCAAATATTACACTCTGGAATGAGAATTCAACATTCCTCTATGATGAAATAGATGGAATATCTAATTATGAAGAAGAAATTTCTAATACAAATGTTGACTACCACTATGCAAGAATAACCGTCCACAAAGTGTCTGGTATTTAACTAAATATGATAACTTTAAATAAGATAAGAATATGAAGTTCCTGTTGATTAAATTAAAGTCTAACTGACAGCACAAATATTGGTTGCATTGACTGTAGCAGTTAACCTTATAGGTTGATTGATACTTAAATAATGTTTCTGTGTAATTTCGCCTAAATACCAGGTTTCATCAACATTTTCAAGTTATAAAGGCCCTTTTTCAAAATATGAAAAATGGTAATAGTTCATAAAATCGCTTATTTTATGAACTAGCTTTTACAATAACTGCTTTTGCAAACCGGTTTTACAGACAAAAGTAGCTAAATTTTTTGTAATTTCTTTTAAATTTTTTATGGGTATACAAATAAATTGTCTCCCAGCTTTTACTATCAAATTTATACATACAAGTTGCCGATTGGTGCAATTCTGTAATCAACCCAAGTGTTGATGCAGAGTGTATATGTATAAATGTATAAAATTGGGGCGTAAAACCTTTCGGTAATTGTAAAAGTTTATTGGTCTAGCGGCTAATAGAAGCACTTGACCAAATGCTTAAGAGTTTCACACGTGAAAGGTTTGGGCTTTGGCTAATCGTTGGTATTTGCATTTTATACAGTCATACGTCGACATCGAGTCCCTTAAAATGCATGAAATGTGAGATTGTGCAAAAATTCCTAGCAAAGTTTTGCCCAGAGTTACAAGACAAATTTGAGATACGATCATATGAGAACGCTATCTATTAATTCTGCCACTAAGTTGCCTAGTATGCACAAGGCGAGAGACCGCTTATAAAAACAGTATCGCTCAGTCTTGCTCGTTAGATCACTGGAAGTTTGTTTAAAAAATATTGCTAATAATGAAAACAGAAGCGGAGGAAAAAAGACCAGGCCGGAAAATGATAAAAAATTGAAAATTATGATGCAATTAAATTAAGTTTAGTGTAGGATTAAAATTTATTTTCAAGTGTGTGCTTATGTTAAATAGCATCATGAAAGTGTAGTTTACCGAATGTGTTGCCGTCAAGTCTCTCTCACATCACCGTTTGCTGCTACCATCTGTCTTGAAGATAAGGACTCTTTACGCTATTGTACCTAATGTTACATTTTATTAAAGATCATAACCACTAGATAGTTCTTTGTTACTTTGTGACTGCTAATGGGAAATTCCAACAATTAAAAAAAAGTTTTTTTATTCGGTTTTTAGGTGGTTTGTAAGAGGATAAAAACATTAATTGATATTTAGTTAATTTATATACGAAAAATGCTTTGAAATACAAAAGGATTAAACTATAAGCTTAGTTCCACCATGTATTAAACTCGTATGATGAGTTGTGACTCTATTTTCTATCAACCATATTTTGCCAAAAACACCCTCCTATTGTCACAGCTCAAATTTGCCTCCCGAAGTTTTTTTGTACCAAAATCTAGCTTTTGTTTTTTTAGAATTCAAATAAATTCTGAGAACAAAGTATCGAGATCATATCAGTAGAAATAGATGTAATTTTAAAATGCTGCTGGTTAGCATTTGAGTTGTCTATCAGATATTTTTATACTGTACATTTTATTAAAATGTTTTGTAGACGATGAAATTATGTGGCTAAACTTGTAAATAAAATATATTTTTTTGCAAAAGAGTGGTGTAAGTATCTGAGTCACACAAACCGATAATGTAGCAAAGAGTAAAACTTGTCAATTGTACTGCAAGTTATCCTGCCGAGAGATACATTTTCTTCTGTTGATACAGATATTGTAATTCATTTATTAAAAGTTGTAAATGTAAATGTAGCCTTGGACACAAATTGTTGATATTTTTTATGTTTTTATTTAATAGTTTTTTAAATATTTTTAATATTAATCCTCTGTTTTATACAAACTATTAACATATGGAAGAAGTTTTTTAAGCTTGCAAAATGAGCTAAGAAATTTTAACTCAAAGTAAACTAGTGTTGCAATATATCCATGTATAAATTTACCTGTGAAATACTTGAACTCGATAGAACTAAAGGTTTATAATTGATTTTTAAGGTTTCATGAGTGTTGTATAAACACTAAGCATTTCTTCACTAAATGAAAGAAGTAAGAACAAAGATTTTCAATACAACTTTACATATATATGTATACTAAGGGGCCAGAATAAGCTGAGAAAACTACTAGATTGTATACACCTGTTTAAGAGGCATTTTCCCCTAAAGCCGGTTTAGTATCCTTAGCCCACGTTGTGAAATATAGTCAGGAGTGCGAGAGAAGATTACATAAACAGCATGAATTTTTATCTTAAATCGTTTCCACTGGTGAGATGATACCCCAATAAGCGCGTACCCTGATATACCACTTTACCCTGATATACAGTTTTTTACCTTACGAACCTTATTTTATATGTCAATTATTCACTACTATTGGTTATCAGTTTTTTTATGTGTATTGTTGAAGGATGCATTCTGCACATTAAGGCGCAGACTACTTTAACATTTGAAACATACCTATTGTAAACCTCAGTCTATAGACTCAGTAAAAACGTCAAAGATAGACAAACTTTTCCTGAAGCTAGCGATCACAACAGTTTTTAAGCATTGATTTTGAGTTTTTTCTCTGAGTTTAATATTAAAAAGGATTCATAGTTTTGAGTGAGCTAAGGACGTTTTTCAGAACTCTTTCCTAATGGATCAGCTTTAATCTGCAAGGCAAACATTTATGGTCAACCGACTATTGAAGTTCGTGAGGAGATATTTTACAGACAAGTAGACACTTTTGGAGATGAAGACGGTATTAAAAGTGGTGATGAAGACGAAAGTGGTAATGGAGCGGAAAGTGGTGATGGAGACGAAAGTGGTAATAGAGACGAAAGTGGTGACGAAGATGAAAGTGGTGATGGAGATGAAAGTGGTAATAAAGATGAAAGTGGTGATGGAGACAAAAGTGGTGATGGAGACAAAAGTAGTGATGGAGACGAAAGTAGGGATGGAGACGAAAGTGTTGATGGCGGCAAAAATGGTGATGGAGATGAAAGTGGTGATGAAGACGAAAGTGGTGATGGAGATGAAAGTGGTGATAAAGACGAAAGTGGTGATGGAGTCCAAAGTGATGATGGAGACGAAATTAGTGATGGAGACGAAAGTGGTGATGGAGACGTAAGTGGTGATGGAGACGAAAGTGGTGATGGAGATATAAGTGGTGATGGAGACAAAAGTGGTGATGGAAACGAAAGTGAAAATGAAAGTGACAGTAATACAGATGATGAAAAGATCTCAAGGATTAAAGGCGAGAGCAATGCCAGTAACCAACATAGTAAGTTAAATGCATAATATTAATAGCTTATGATTCTTGTTCTACTCATACAAATCTAGTTGTTAGAGAACACCTAACAACTTACTACAAAAGTCATTGAACTTTTGGTTTTCAAAAGTTATATTGTATGCTAAAAGCTATTCAAATATTGTTATTTGAAATATGAATGAAATCGCCTGGTTTCTATTTTGCTACAGTTAATTTTCAAAGCTTCAAATTTGTAAGCGGCTGAATCAACAAAAAAAAACTATTGCAGACGTATTTTAAAAAATTGTGTGAAAAGACATTTTGCCATGTTTGAAGAGCTCTGGTTGTCCATTTGTAGCTATTCACATGATTAGGTTGCACAGCACATTTAAGCTACTGTTAAATTTTGGTAAATCACTGTACCTAATGACTGGATATAAAATAATTGGCTAAATCTCAGACAAAGGAAGGCTTGTGATCTTAAAAAAGATGCTTTTTCTGTTAATTTCATTGCCTCCTTACCATGAGAACACAGAGAGAAATTATTTCCAACAAAAGCAAACATATATACTATGACATCAATTTAAATAGCGGAGATGAGTCAAGTTGCAACATGAGTTGATGATAGCGATGAGTTTGGTGTTTAGGATACAGTGGTTGCCAACAATTTCAGTTAATGTTCATCAATATTCATGTTTGGTGAATCAATGACAGATAGATGCAAAGCTAAAAGCACCCAATATAACGTTAGGACTCGCAATCCACACTTACCAAATAATCTGACAACTGAGCCTATTAAACTTTAAAGCCAGCGTAGGTTGAGTGAGGCAAATACCAAACAATAACTATTTTTTCTCTGCTAAAACCAGTCCTTATACATGTGTAGGTGATGTAACCCTATTATTCATGGATGATTGAAATTTTCTATTTTGGTTGACCAACTAATCACTGTCCACTGATTAGTTATCAATGACACTTTCTCAAGCAATTAATTAACCATTTGCATAAAAACAACATAATATGTAAATATTCTGTTTTAACGCAAAATATTTATTTTAAATAGTGTACTTTGGTCTTGTACTTTTTGCTGGTTAAAAAGTTTGAATTATCCAGATTATTGACAGAAGTTTTATTAGCTGTGTTCATCTTGGCAGTTGAGAACAAAAGTGAGAGCTTTATATGAAAAAGCTATGGGTACCAATAATTAACAAGCTTTCAGAAAGCACAATGAAAAAGCACAAATAAAAGCATGAAATTGCTATTATAGCAACACTCCCACTCAGTTACATCGTTGCACCATCAGCCAGTTTAAGTAACGCAAAATTACGATGATCGTAATCAACGAGAGACAAAAAAGATAATGACAATGACAATCTTGCATTTGCTACAAGTAATTTTTCCTGGTTAGACAATTAACTTGCTCAAACCTAACATGTCTCTAAGTTTGACAAATCAATCTCATGGCAGCGGCTTCACAAGCATGTCAGCAATATTATCATTTGTCGAACAAAACTCGGTGTAGACATCACCAGCTTCTATTGCCTCACGAGCGTAGTGGTATTTTACGTCGATGTGTTTTGTAACCTTGTTTGCTTTTTAGGCTGTTTGCAATTGCTGCAGCTGATTGACTGTCGACAAAAGTAGTTGTAGAATTAAGTTGTGCGTTTCCAATATCTGAGAATAGCTGACACAACCACATGCATTCAACAAAACCATCAAACTACACAATATACTTTGACTCCGCAGTAGAAAGAGAAGCGACTGACTGACGCTTGCTGGACCAGCTGATTGGACAACCAGCATTAATGAAGACTGCACTCGATTTCGATTGCCGGTCAACTTTGCTTGCATAATTGCATATGTGTACCCAACCATCGATTTACCTTGTTTTCTAAAAGCCAAGCATAAATCTTTAGTGCCCTTCAGGTAACGTATTAATCATTTGGCTGCAGTTATGTGAGACTGGGTGGGGCAAGCGTTAAACTTGTCTAAGGCTCCTACTGCTTCAACGATATCTGGACGAGTAGATACGGCAGTATATAGTAGACTTCCTACCATCGATTGATAGAGAATGGGATCTGCTTATTTGCTTCCATCTTTGTGACCTAACTTTACATCATATGCTGTGGGAGGTGTGGCAGGCAAACAATTTTCTGTGTTGAACTTCTGAATTATTTGTTGAATGTAAGGCTTCTGACATAGACATAAAGAATTGTCTTCTTTTTCAACAGCTAATCTCAGGCAATAATGAAGTGGTCCGATATCCATCATTTTGAACCAAAATGATAGAGCTGATTTTAATTCACTCATCTGAGCACTAGTGTCTGGCATAATACAAATGTCATCTACGTAGACACCAATAATCATTTTCTTGTCGCTTTCCCAGGGAATATACACGCAACTGTCGGAGTTGTCTACACTTGACTTTGTCGACCAATTTTGTGATTCGAGTTTGGTTTAATCAAAGATGACATCACGTCTTACCTTTATTTTCTTAGTAATAGGATCGTAGAGTCTGTAGGCTTTAGAACTAAGGCTATACCCCACAAACACCATTGATTCTGCTTAATTAGGTAAGTGGGGGTAGGCCATACATCCAAAAATCTTTACGTGCTTAAGTTAAGGTTTTCTGTTGCTCCACTTTTCATAAAGAGTTACATTTCATTCAAGTGCTCGTGTGAGGAGGCAATTCCAAACGTATACCACGGTCAATGTTGTCTCTGCCCAAAATGACTTTGGAAGTTGAGATTCAGAATTAACGAGCGAGCAGCCTTTAAAACTATACGATTAAATTTCTCAGCACAGCCGCTTTGTTGTGGAGAATATCGAGTAGTGACTTGAAGATGTATACATTGGGCTGACAGGTAACTTCAAACTCATTAGATGTGTATTCGCTGTCACCATCATTTCTAAGTGCACCTATTGTCTGTCCAGTTTGATTTGTCACCTATGATTTGTAAGTTCTAAAGGCTTGAAACACACCAGATTTGTCACGTAAAAAATATGCATGAACATGCCTACTAAAATCATCGATGAATAAAACAAAATACTTGCTACCACCTAAAGAGTCATTTTGCATAAGGTCACACATCCATATGTACTAATTCAAAAATCCTACTTGATCTAATGCCACGGTCTGTTTGAAATGGCCGTCGAGACATTTTACCTTGCACGCTAGCTTCACAGACGCCAACATTAAAATAGTATAGCTTGTTGTTTACTACAGATCCAGATACTATTAACATACTTCTTTGATTTTTAATCCAGCATCGCGAATGTCCAAACTGTACGAGATATCCTCTTTGTGCAGCTACTTTTACAGAAAATAAATTTTCATGTAGGTCAGCTATGTGCAGTACATTGTATTGTGTAACACATTTAGTTTTGTTTCTATGTATTTTTATTTGTAGCTGTGCAATATTTTTTCCGACTACTTGGACTTGTGACCCATCGGCAACAACAATGTACTCGGGTGAATCTAGCTTTGAAAAATCACAAAAACAGCTTTATGTTTTGCTGGGTGACTAGTAGCGCTGCTGTCAATCAGCCATGTTTGAGAAAAAACATCTGTCTCCAACACAGTAAATGCTGATTCATCATCTTTGCTATTATCATCGTGTGTAGATATTTTGACTTGATGAGGACTTGAATTCCTGTTGTAATATCATGGACCATGGTCTCGGCTGCAACGAGAATCACGACTCTGATTATAGTTGTTTTCAGAACAACTATTTTAATAATGTTCTAAAGAACCACAGATGTAGCAGTCTTTGGACTGTTGCTGACTATGTTCAAAGCGGTTACTTGCTGACAACAGAGCAGTGTCAGAATTTGCTTTAGACCTGGCACCACCAGAATCGCTGGCTGAAGCCAGTGCTCTTTGTTCCCTTTTTTGTTCTTCATTAAGCTGTGTTTGTGTGGCAAACTGTTAAGTTATACTGTCACCGCGAGCCTCGAATGCAGTCACTACCATAGCATAGTTTTACAGGAGGTTTCCAAGTAAAGTCATCACTTGGTCTTCCTTGCTAAAGTGTCCACACTCGGTCTTCTCCATCTTCCTTTGTTCATAACCGCCCTAAAGTAATGTTTCTTGGGAAATAAATGATTCGCTAGCATATCACGTTCAAAGTGAGCTCTCAGCTTGTCCCGCGCAACTTCTGGGACTTCACATTTACTGATGTGATAAATAAGACTATCACTGGCCAAAAGCACTATGTGGAAAAAGCTTTGCTTGACTTTTTTGTACTCGTCTCTGACGACAGTGTTAGCATCATCATCCAGAATAATGGTTCTATCCACATATTCAAATAAGTTCTTAGCTATGAGTAGGTGTTTGAGTTTGAACTTCCATGTTCCATAGTTATCAGTGTTTAGCTTATCTATAGCTCAGCTCTTCCCATCCTTAGCTTTTTGATATCATATTGAATGGGTTGACTGGACCCATAGCCTGTTGTTTAGAAAGTTTGAATATTCTGTTTTTTGACAGAAGCTTTATTAGCTGTGTTCATCTTGACAGTTGAGAACGAAAGAAAGAGCTTTATATGAAAAGCTATGGGTACCAATAACTTGCAAGCTTTCAAAAAACACGATGAGAAAGCACAATGAGAAAGCACAATTAAAACCATGAAACTGCTGTTACAGCAACAGTTTTATCGAGCTTTAGGCTCCTTTGCACCCTTTTCACAATCCTTTGTACAAAGTTGTAAAACAGCTCTTTGGAAACTGCTAAGCCAATTTACACAGCATCCTACTTCAAGATTTTCAAAGAATAAATATATTAACAAATTGTTTAATATAAGCTCAACTTTTATGAGCAATAGTTTATACATCGTCTGGTTTTAACTCAGAGTTGAAATCAGTTCAGTACTTATTAAGAAATCATCAACAAACATTGGTAGATACATTGGTAGATGTGGCACATTGAGCACATTTTTACTGATCATTTTTAACAAGTCGAAATATCAATTTTTACCACTGGTCAACAAAATAATTTTTAATAATGAGTTTTATATTACATTGTTTAGGTGTGAAATCTACAACTCTTGGTGTTATTGGAGCAATAATGATCCTGATTGGTGAAGTATTTCATACAATTTAGTTAAATAAAGAAATATAAAGCAAGGTAGGAATTTATGGTTCACTCTGAGTAAAGGTGTCTTACTCATAATTAACCATATTCGCTTTTGCAACTATTCTATGTAGATATATTGTTCTATGAACTCCTCCCATATTTATTGGCAATACTTTTTAACCAAAGGAATTTTTATTGTTGTCGATGTGTTAACAACTTTGTATTTGATAATTGAATAAACATACAATGGCAGTCATTGACCTACTCTGGTACAGTTGTCTCTAGTTATATCTTGATATGATTCAACAATCCTTAAAATAAACTAATCTAGTGTAACTTATTTAGGAACCTCTCATCAGGTGTCAATAAGCTTTATCAGATTAATAAGAAACCTTAGTGCAATGAGACATTCTTACCATCATTCAACAAGTGCCAGCAACATGACAGCTTAGAAATATATTTTAGTAAAACCTCTATTTAAACGCCTTAGCGCTCTATTTTTTAATCCTTCTCCTATTATACTGGTGTTCAAATAGAAGTAGCATTTAATTAAATGTGGCGTGCAATTAGAGGTTTTTACCGTGGATCACAACTTCTTTTATATTTCTTTATGCAGACAAAGAAAAAGTTGTAAATCAATATATTTTAAGCTATCATGTTGCTACCAGCTATTGAAAGATGATGCCAATGTTTAACAAAACTTTAAAACATGGCTGTTTAGAAAAAATAAAACCAAACTGATTTTTTTTATTTGTCTTTATATTAAAGTGCAATTATCTTGATCTACATATGCTGTTACATACAAATTTTTCAACACATGTTAAAACTTTCAACTAATATTTGACCTTTAACCTATCTTTCTTTAACGCGCGACATCTTAAAGCTTCTAAAAAATTTCAGTTTTGTGTACTTAGATGAACTTAATGAGTTTCAAAAACTTGATAAAATATGCTAAAATATATGAATAAAAACAGTCAAATAAGGTAACTAAGCTAAACTTCCAATTTAAAGTAAACTACACTAAATAATTCTATGATTGCTTCTAACTTCAAGTTTTAGATTTTCTCAGCTAACAATTCCATTTCTGTACTACTTAAATAATATAGTTTATTAAATTTATTCTTTCATTGATTCATTTGTACAGCTTATTTAGGTTCTGCCATTAAGACTTCTATATAGTTTTATGTACTGCAGATGTTTCAACCATGTGTCAGCTGTAGTTATTCAGTAACAGAAGTTGTCATAGGCTAGATGTTATAGAACCCACTAGATTAATGATTAGGATTGCCGGGTAATAAAAACAATTTTGCACAGAAAACCTACTTTTATCAAATAAATACAAAATTTTTATTATATTTTTTTAACTTCAAGTCATGAGAAAAGTGTTTTCTGTGGTTCACATAATTTAAAAGAAAAACTAAGGCAACTGTAATGGTGTTTAAATGTAGAATAACTAGCAAGTAATGGCTAAATAAACGTATGTTTTGATACAATGATTAGAATGAAAAGTGAATTGACACTGATATAATTAAAACAAACTGGTAAAACAAAATATTAATCCCAAATATGTTGAATTAGTAAAAAAACAAGCACATAAAAGTGTGTCTATGAAACTGTTACTGATGCTGCCGATTCGGTCCATCAAAATTTTAAATACAACAGTACTGGTACTTCTTAATAGATACTGGTATACTTGCATACATGTTTTTTTTCAGGTCAAGACAAACAACACAGGTTCAAAGTAATTCTATTTCATCTAACGTTCAGGATTATGTCAGCTGATGTTCTACTCTCCAACTTCATGTACCTAAAACATCATTATAACCAATTTTTTGATCGTTATAAGCTTACTGCTATGTTTTATATCATAACTGGCTTAATTTGACTTCTGCTTGCAGCCAATATCTTATTTTCATTTAGTTTCACATTCTTAGATAAGCTAATAAAATGTTGATGACAAACTTAAAACTAGTTGCAAGAGCTTTCTACTTTACATCAATGTCTAATACTTACAGTGATTCAGTTGAGAAACTTGGAACAACTTGTTCATGCTGCTACGTGAGTTTGAAAAAAATTAAAAAAACTAATTACTCTTTGCTTAGCACAATTGAACAACTCAAAGCTCCTTTAGATAACCCTAAATATCAAAAGACATCAATTGGATGTCCTTTGATATCTACAGTTGAGGACCTATGAGAGTTTTTTGCAGTAATTACTAACATCTGCACCAAAGTTAACGTTGCTGCTGCTGTAAGAATAGATTGTCTCTGTTCTGAAAGTGTGCTAATCTAGCACTATGGGCAGTACTATGACTTATACAACAGTCTGTGAGACTCAGGGTGCATATTGCAAGTCTGCACAAGATAGCTTCAAATAGTGAGCCTTAACTGATGCTAGAAATTGACCAATAACATTTTTAGCATATATATTATTTTTTTTGTTAGGTAAAAGCTGGATTTAAATCTTTAGATATAATTTAAAGTATGTTTGGAAAATATTTCAAAAGACCAGAAAAAGAATTGGTAAATATTTGGGCCATACATAGTATCTGGTAGCACTCCAGCAGTGATGGAGAGTACGGTCAAGTCGTAACATTGGCCTCAAGCGCGTTATTTAATGAGCAAACTTGGCATAAACACCACAACATCATCTGGAAAATTAGTGTGCGACAATGAAAGTTTTTTTTTCTCAGCATGAGAACATTACAATAAAATGTTTAGACTTAGCAAAATTGCTATGCATCTAAAGATAAATTATTAAAAAATCTAAAAAATATCACAGGTCTGCTGATAAATTCATATCGTGGTGGATGGTGTCCCCTTACATTTAACCAAGCTCAGCCAAGCCCAAAGCCAAGCCAAACCAGAGCCGTGCCGAGTCAAGACCGAGCCGGGTCGAGCCAAGTAGAACGGAGGCAGAGCTTACTATCTAAGCTCGAACATTTGTGTAGAAGAGCAGAGCTGTTCTGGGCCTGTTCATTGCCTGTTACTTGATCATTCTTGTACAACTTATGAACTAAGCAGAAATACATGTATAAACTCATGTACCGAGTCTTGTACTAGTGGAGGAAAAGTGAAGGTCGCACAAAACCTTTACAATATTGCTAATTTCAGCCTACTTTTAATGACATGCGCTGATGTAATAAACTTTACGTTCGACGAAAATCAGCATTCACGCATTCCATAGTGAGCATGATCTATTTAGTAAATTGATGTAAATTAATGAACGAGATTCCTTATATTTCTATTATTCTATTTAGCCATAGAAAAGGCGGTAAATAATGCCTATTCAATTTATCAATATAGCATACAATAAATTTGCATAGCATTGAAAAGATGGGTAAAAACAAATGACTGTAGATAAATTCTATGCTTCAAAAGATTGCAAGCTTCATGCAAATTTCTAGTTTCTTCTTTAAAACTTCAACTTCTCAAGTTGTCCTCTCTTTAACCTCCTTTTTAATTATAAATAAGTATCTCATTCTATTAATATCATTTGATGAATATATTGATGTATTTTGGTACTAAGATAAATGTTAGAAGATATATTACATATAGTTTTACTTCTTCATATTTTTATAGCAGCTTTTCTTTGTTTCTATAGTAAATCGTAGAACTCAATTTTAAAACAAGTAGCAAAAACAGACAAGAAGTTTGCACCAACCATAAATATTGACAGCCTATGAAGGAATTAAGTTGCAGAGCAATTCAAACTAGAGGCAATCTTCATAGCATGTTGATGCAGTATACTTATCAGCTGACACGAGTAGAAAAATATTGGTCTACTAGTGATGTTCAGCATTGCCTGAATAATAAGTCTTTGCACTGAAAACTTATTTTTATTCAACATTTAACAGCAGTATCCATTCTAACTTTCAAACTTTATATCATGAGAAAAGTCTTCTGTCCAGCTTAAATAAATTAGGAGAAAAAATAAAACAACTGCAAAGGTTTTTAAACTTTGTCAAACAACTGTAACTTTCAAACTTCATATCATGAGGAAAGTGTTTTGTGAATGCCAAACAAGTTAAGAAACAAAATAAAACAACTATACAACTGTTTAAATGTAAAGTTATTAGCAGGTGATAGCTAAATTAAGACTGTTTTGCTACGATTACAATAAAATATGATTTGGTAATAATACAATTAATGTGGACTGAGAAAAAAAATAAAACTTTTGAATAGGTTGAATTAATAATAAAAATTCGTTGCATAGAGGTGTTATGCATAAAAAAAGTTACGGTTAGTGTTGCATAAAAAAGGTTGCGGCTCCAGCAAAAGATATCCATAAAAACTTTAAATATGATGATGCTGGTACCTCTCAATACTAGTACAAATTTAAAAATGAGATATCGGTCTGTCTTTGTCTGACCGAACGATGAGAGAATGTAGAGACTATTCCTACTTGATATAATACAATTGTCCGCGGTAAAAATATTGGCCTTTACTCATTTTTTAATTGAACCTTATGAAAAACAGGAAATAGAAGTTCATGAAAAGCCGAAAAAGAATCGAGTTTCACAGTTCATAAAATTTAAATTAATAACTTTAGAAAATTCGATCGTGTGTCATAGAGTTAATATAATTTTAATTAATACCTCATTTATCGTGTTCTATTGAGAAAAGGTTGTATAGAGTGTATAGTAAGAGCTATGAATTGTAAGAGCTTTTGCAGTTTCATGGATAGAGAACTGGATTGCAAACCTGCGGTTGAAATCTTCGTAAGTTCGAGTCTAGCAGAAAGCAAACTTATATTTCCAAGATTTTAACAGCTACAGCCAGACATGGCGAAGGACAGACAAACAAACAGATGACAAACTTTGAGAAACATATATATAGATGTACTGCTTGACAATATGCCAGACACTGACTACAATTCATCAAAGATAGTGAAAATGCATCAATGAAATAAATGCATCTATGAAAACACAATCAATGGATCACAGTGTGTGTGAGCATAGAAAAATACCAAGGGCTTATGTTCAGGAAGCACACACTATCAATACTTATGTGGAGGTATGTGAATGAAACCATGTTTCTTATAAGGGTGATCAAATACCAGATTCCATCGAGGCAAAAAAATACCAGCATCTGGAAAAAATATCTTTTAAATTTTGACCATGTCTTGACATATCGGTAGGATTACTGATTGACTTAGATCATCTAAATTTTTTAGAACTATTAAAGACCAGCTCCTGCAGATACTACAAGACTAAATTTCTGAGTGGAAAACCTATTTTGGTGAGCTAGGGGATGAACTCAACAAAACCAATAAATCAATTAGACCTGTTTTCCAGACTGAAACTAAAATAGCACTAATGAGTTGTCTTATCTTCAGAGAGAGCATAAACAGTGATCAACCATCTATCTCATAAGATGATCATAGATTTATGAATATTATAAAAACAGAAGTTACATGCAACAGGGTTGGTATCTATGCAATATCACTACCGTTTAAAAATTGAGCAGAATTACTATACAACAGGTTGTAAGTAGTAAGTCATCTAAACAACATCATTTAGAATGATAAAACGGGTGCCAGCTATCACACAGAATACAGTAACACAATAACACCTGTAACACAGTGATAGACCGAGATTACGCTGAAAAAAGTGTTTACTTCATCCCAGCCAGACACAGAATAGGCGTTAATGCCTATTTCAATAGATTCTCAGCCGATTTCAATGAACTCTTGCTAAATGATAAATTGCTTAGTAGTACGGTATATTGGATCATACAAGTGTTTTTAGAAGGCTATTGATGGATACCGTAAAACCTGATACTGTAAATGGAATGCTATGGTGCTCCATTTTCAACCCTTCTTCTATAGTGGCAGTCTATTGGAGGTAGCATTCAAATAGAAGCTTGAGTTGTATTTTTCAAATGGCTCTTCAGAATTTTGGGAAGATAAATTTAGCCCTTTTACGGGTGAAGCAAATGTTGCCTATATTTTGCCCACTCTTTCCGTCCGAGCGATATTAAACCTTTTGAATGTAATACATCTGTCAACTTACTCCAACTTGTCAAAGATCTTTTAATAAATATGCATTGAGAGACTGAGAACTATCTTTATCAGTTTATATCTATTGTTTGCAATTAACCTGCAATGATATTATAGTCTGTGTCTTGCTTTGATATAATGATATTATAGCCTGTGTCCTGCAATGATATTATAGCCTGTGTTCTACTAGTTGATATATATAGCATGCAATTAACCTGCAATGATATTATAGCCTGTGTCCTGCTTTGATATTTGTTAGAGCTTTAAATTTTTATTTCATTCTCAATTTGACAATATATTTTTATTTTATATTTATATTCACTAATTCTGCCTTAAAGATTATTGCACTGATTGATATGTTTACTATAGTTTGAGCCAAAACTAGCTTTTTATGTTCAATAGAAGAGGAGTTACTAGCACCGATCAATTGTAAAATCAAATTATTACAGTTGTGCTATCAAATAATATGCTATAAATCTGCGTACTTATAAGTTATATAACAATAATATATTAAATCCTACAAATATATATTCCTAAATAAGTGGAATAGATGAACTATACTTATATTAGTTGCTGAAAAAGAATATAATGTTTTAAAACAAAAACGTTTGCATCGTTGGTTCAAATAGCTGCGGTCTGATTGTTGGTTTCATTGGAACAAACATCATCTGGTTGTTCAATACTTTCGACAATATGTTTTGCCCTCAACTTTCCCACTCCACCTCTGAACTAGTCGATATTAGCATTCAAAAAATCTTTTGGTGGTTCAAACCTTTACGCGTTGCTATGCATCATTTAGAAAATGTGCCTATCGTTTAAAACCTATTTGCACAAATGCAAAGCATAAAAGTTTTGCTCGCTAAATGTAACCTTTGGCCTAAAATTAGCCATTCATTTACCATCGTAAATGTAAACCGTTTTTATATACATGTAGATGTACTTCAAAGTATAATGACTGCGCTAAACAAAAAGCCACTTTTACTCTGAGACAGTTATTAATTATTTCTATACTGCTGGTTTCAAAGTTTTAACAAAAAAAGCAAAAAGCTTTAGAGTTGGACGAGAGAATTGATTGTTATTGATGTAAACACTTTATTATTAATACGATTTTGTGGAAACTTCTACTGATCACTTAAACAGTAGATCACTTGATCTTAGCCATTATTTGCTAATGATTTCACATTTACATGCAAACACCTTTTTTATTTTAAGGTTTTCCTAATAAATTTCAACATAACACTTATTTCATGATATGAAAATTTAAAGTTACAGTTTTTTGACACAGTTTAAAAACTTTTACAGTTGTTTTCTTTTTCTCCTAGTCCATTTGAACTGCACAAAAAAACATTTTTTCCATGATATGAAGTTTAAAAGTTAGAATGGTAAATGTGGTATATGTTATTTTAAAATAAACTTTCTATCCAAAGACTTTTCATTATTCAAACAAGGCCAGGCATTTACCTTGTAAATGCATAAACTTTACCTATTTTAAATTAACATTGAAAAAAGAGGTTGTACAAAAGAGTTTTTCAGTGATTACTGTTGGTAATTGATTACTCAGAATATATTTCATGTATAGGATAAAGTCACTGTCTGTTTTTGCCCATATTCATATCTATTCAGCTGCATTTGTATGTGTAGCTGTATCTATACAAATATTCATATTTGTAAATGCACCCATATCTAACGAAATTTTCATATATAAATCTGCAAACGCATATCGTAAATATAATTTATATAGATACATGTACCTAACCATACCAAAGTCTTTTTCTGGTTTCACACAAAAAATATGTAGATAAACTTATACATAGGTCAAATATACACAACTTTTTATATTTATTTATTGGAGCTAGATAACCAATCTTCAAATAATCAAAATATTATGGTTATACTTTTACAAAAAAGTAGAGCTGAATAGCCCAGAAAACAAACTCTAGCCATTTTACAAAATTGATTTTTGCACAAAATCTAAAAAAGTTGCCAAACAGTATTTGATGGGCCAAAATTGCAGGGCAATTCGCTTGGCACCAACTCAAATCACTGTGGGATTTAGTTATGTTATGTTACCTCCACATGCAAAATTACTGTAATGGAACTTATTGCTTTTGCAAATATGTTAAGAACTTTTTTCAAGTTGTACTCACAAATAGCTTTGAAAAAATGAAAACAATTTCTATTAAGTATGCATATAATTTGCATTAGAATAATTTAAATGCCACATTCCTATTCTTATAACTAACTCTCTATTATGCAGAAATTACAGTGCATGATAGATAAGCGACACTATTGGATTAAAATGCAGCCGGTTTTGCTGATTTGCTTGTGTTTTATGAACTACGGAGTCGTGTCAATTCACTTTGAGTCATCATTGATAGTCAGAACTTTGAGTAAGTTCATCTAAACATTTTTTGTGTCTATCATTGAAATGCAGCAGTAGGGTACTGTTAAATTTTTTAGATTAAAAGAAACCGAGATAAAGGTGAGAGAATGGCGAGAGAAAGGGTAAAATAAGACAAGAAAAAGGTGAGAGAAAGGCGAGAGAAAAGCGAATGAAAGAGGAGAGAAAGGCGAGAGAAAGATGAGAGAAAGACAAGAGAAAGGCAAGAAAAAGGGGAGAGAAAAGTGAAATAAAAGTGAGAGAAAGGCGAGAGAAAGGCAAGCAAAAGGCGAAAGAAAAGTGAGAGAACGGCGACAAAAAGGCGAGAGAAAAACGAGAGAAAAGCAATAGAAAAGTGAGAGAAAAGATAGAGAAAGGCGAGAGAACGGCGAGAGAAAGGCAAGAGAAAAGCAATAGAAAAGCGAAAGAAAGGCGAGAAAAGGTGAGCAAAATGTGAAAAAAAGGTTAGAGAAAAAAAAAAGAGAGAGGGAAAAGCGGAAACAAAGAAAGAGTAACAGAGAAAAAGAGAGAGTGAGAGTAAAGAGAGAAAAAGAGAGAGTGAGAGTAACGAGAAAAAAAAAGAAAAAAGCAATATTGAAGCCTATGCACTGGTGCTAGCAATCAGGAATTTTTTATTTCAGGGTTGCAAAAAAGTGTTTTGCGTGTTGTCTGGTTTATTGTTCTGTATAAATAATACAAAATAAATCTAAGGTAATTGATACACTTCTGCTTTCACAGTCTATCAACAGACAGATGCATACCACTTGCCATCGAACTAGCCTGATCAACAAAAGCTTTATATTTTTTACAGGGTTTCCCACTTTTATCAATAGAAAACAGAGTCCAATTATTACTTTCAAAATTAGTATGAACAATATAACTCTATGCTTCTGAATAGCTGTTGAATAAAATTTAATATTTATTTATGTATAATGATACATGTAGGTTGAGTATTTCAACTCGTAATATAAATCTTTTCAATGCTACTGAATCAGTGACCTTTAATGCTGTTTAGAATACGAAGTGTCTTCCAGTTTAATCTTGTTCAAGCGCTATATTCCTTTAATCATGAGTTTAACTTTTTACTTACCTTGCTATGCAACAACTTGAACAGCTTTGGTAGTAAATCAATGTACTAGGACACTCCAGAAGTCTAACTAGTCTAACAGCATTAGTCTGAGAACATAAAAATCTACTATTAAGTTTGATTAAGTTAAGAATCTAATTCTGAAAGTTTTAAATTGCCAAGCTCTGTTTAAACTACCTGCTCTATTTGTTGAGTAACACTACTAGGCTAAATTTAAACATATTTTTTAGCTAACTCAATGCGTACCTTTAGTTATTTCTATGATTGGCTCAGAAAAACAGTGCAAATAGCGGATGTGAAACTTTTGCAGTTAGATAAAAAAACCTGCAAGGAAGTTAAAGCTGGCTGCCTTGTTAACTGCATTTTACTTTTACTGAAAAAAACTACATAGTTGCTTTGAACCTAAAGTTTTGGTTCAAAGCAACTATGTGGTATTTTATAGACATTCATTAATAAGTATTTACCATTTATTTATAGCAACTACATGTATACTAATCATCTTTTGCTTTAAAATAGTGATTTTTTAATATAATGCCATAGTATTCTTAATTGAGTATTAATACTCTATTTATAATGATTTTAATTTAAATTTTAGGTCAATAACATCTTGTAATAGAAACTTGATTTGCGTAATGAACTGATCACAGTTATATGGTGACTTTTTCAAATGTTTCATATGCAGGTAAAACATTTTCCTTTATAAACTACTGGAAAACCTGAAACCTATCCTTGTAAGTAGCGCATTTTGTATTGGATAAATTTACATCTGCACCTTCTTTTATTTTTGCATGTAAAGCTGGATATGATGTTGGCCCACATCTAGAGCTGAATTCAAATGTACTCGAAGAAGGAAAAACACTACGGTATAGTTGTCGAGAGTCTACCGATTATGAAGGAAATAAGTTTGTCAGAAAAGTTGGAAATCAGACTCTTAGTTAGTTATACTCTATTGACAATCTTATTTGTAACAACATCTCAAATTCTGGTTCTACAAACTTGAAGAGCCTAAATTAACTTACCAATGACAATTGATAAACTTTTCAATAAATTGTAAAATGTTTTTTTGCCTTTTAAATTGTTTTTTGAAACAGACAAAACTGTCTGGTCTGTCTTTTTATCATTACAATTTAATTTTAACTTTGAGCCTTAGATTCAGTTTTCCTTTATGCAGTTTTTAAAACATCCTAAAAGAACTGCAAACATAATTTAATTTAACTACTTCTCTTTCCCCAATCGTCGAGTAAATATTCAAAGGTCACTTCAAGGTCACTTCATGAAATCTAGTCTAAATTAGACGAACTGTGGAAAAACTTTATCTGTATTAACACATTACAGCTATCGGACATTCTAGACATAACGAAGATAGTGGGCATGTATGTCCAGAGAGTGAAAATTTCTGGTGCATAATTCAGAATGGCAGCATTAGCGGTTGGACTAAGGAAGATGCTGGTGAATATGGTTGTGCTGCCTACCCTGACTTTACTACAATCATTTACTGGACTAATTGGAGTGAGTTACTCTTATCAAATGTTTCCATAAATAGTTTAAACATGTTGATCTTAGCAGAAAGTTAGCATATTGTCATAAAGTATTCTGATGTTTGTTTTTCAACCTATCAAATTTACCAGAGCTTGTTTTCAGTTTAGTTTGGACTGAAACTGACACGTTGAACAATTGTAATAGTTAACTAGGTATTGATCTTTGTTTAAGCAACTTAAATTAATGAATAAGTGGTTTTCTTTTGATTCAAATTCTCTTGACGCCACGGAAAATGCTAAAATATTTTCAATTATTATTTTCTGAGAGGATGAATGACAGAGAGAAACCATGGAAAAGTAGTGAGCATGGTGACATACAATCAGTAGGTCATGTGTATCAGTTATGGAAGAACTATTATGGGCATTAGGAAGGCCATCAAAGACCGGTGGGATATTAATAAGGGCATCCAGCTACAATTGTTCCGGTGTCAAACCTCATGAACAAATCGTCTCAATATATTCTGTACCAGAATATACCATTTGTAGTGGCAGCCCCTAATAGGACAAAACGAAAAAAAGATTTAATATACCCTCGATTGGTCCAATCAACAAAATTCAGCATGTTCAAGAGAGCAGCTGTAGTTCAGTGGTTAGTAGCTGGCATGTAAACACTAGGTCAGTGGTTAGTATGCTAGCATGTAAACAGTAGGTCAGTGGTTAGTATGCTGGCATGTAAACACTAGGTCAGTGGTTAGTATGCTGGCATGTAAACAGTAGGTCAGTGGTTAGTATGCTGGCATGTAAACAGTAGGTCAGTGGTTAGTATGCTGGCATGTAAACAGTAGGTCAGTGGTTAGTGTGCTGGCATGTAAACAGTAGGTCAGTGGTTAGTATGCTGGCATGTAAACAGTAGATCAGTGGTTTGTATGACAGAAAGAATGTTGGTGGCGTTTTGAAATGCATCCAGCAAAAATTTCTCTGGTGACAAATTTCAAAAAAAGACTCTCTTAGAGAGGAACAAAATTAACTGATTTTAATTGAGCATTTAAAATTTTCTGACCTTTTTAGCAATTAGCAGATTTTATGAGAGTAAAGAATAAAAGTCATTTAACTATCATTTTACAATCGTTCTTTTGTACAATAAAATCAATAGCTAAACCCTTGAATCTATCTGCCCATGCATTTATCTGCACATTGGAAGCAAGTTTGTTTGAACCTTCAAGCTAAAAATTATGAAAAAAAAATTCATTCATACCGAAGTAATAATATTTTTATTCAATTAATTTTCATGGTGGTTTTAACTCATTGTGTACCTTGAGCCGAGTAGCGCTCCTCGGTACAAAATTTGCGTATGACCAAGAGCTATTTTATCAGATTTATGCAAGCTTTGTAAAAACACTTCTAATTAGTGAATACTGACTTATTTAGCATATTGTGTCTGTATTCAGGAAAAGAAATCAGCTTCTACATCTTCTCCAGGTTCTACCTTATGCACATTGGCCATGTTGTAGAAGATGCTGAACAAAGCTGAATAATGCAGTTTTGAATTAATGATATGTAACCTTTTTTCCCAACCTCTAGTCATGGCGTCGGATAGGCTGATATTTTATTATGGTAAAGGTTAAAGCAGGTATCGCAGATGGCATTTATGTTTACAATGCCTAAAAAGTTTATCACGTAATTAACTTGTGTTGTCTATATGTCATAGAAAAACCCAGAATTACATTAGAATTCTAGAATAGATTTTAAGCGTACAGCATCTCTTTGCAATATATTGAAAAGAATTTTTATACATGGTAATAGGCTGGCCATATTGAGCACCCCAAGGTTTTAACTACCTTTTAACCCTCTGAGTCCCATGCACAGAAGCTTTGCTCTAAAGATTTTCAAACTGCTTGGATAGTCTCCAGATATATATGAGTGTATTTCTATTTTTTTTATTTTCTACAATGACCCTGACCTGAGATATTAAAGGTTGCACTCATGCAACATTGGGCTTTAATGCTATATACATTACGCATTAGGCGATAGTGTTATGAAGTATTTGAGCCAGTAAAATAACTTTATGTTGAATGAATAAATGGTAAATATACATGTATACATATACATACATACATTGTGTATATATATATATAAAAATAAAAAAAAATAAAAAAAGTGCGCTACTGGGAACAGCTAAGATCTTGAGGCGAGTGCTCAAACTTCCAGGTCTCTGGTAGGAGACCCGAGTTAGAGCAGAAACTACCACCCATACGGGTTAACCAGGGTGAGGAATAAATTTTTTATATACAGTCAAACATGAATAACTCGAACTTCAAGGGACCGAGCAAAAGTGTTCTAATTATCAGAGCGTTCAAGTTATCAGAGCACTGTCACAAGTCCATATATTTACTTATTTATTAGTAGATACATGTACATATACAAACTATAATATAAATCAAAAGCACAAATGGCTTGTTTCAAATTAAATGCTTCTAATGTAAAGTTTAAAACGTTTTCATGAAAAAGTATAGAGATTTTTCTATCACTTGAGATTGGTTTGTTGTTTGAGGTGATGTTATTGCCAGGACGTTTTTCAGATTGACATTGGCAAAACTTGATCATTGTTGAAATGCTCAAAAGAAAAGACATTTTTTTCTTTTGGGGTTTTACCCACGATCAATTTTGCCGTTTTTTTCTTGAAGTTTATGCAGATTACCTCACTTTACCTGGGATTCGTTAAGAGCAACACTCCGAGGCAGTTCAATTAGAAGTTTTACGAGGTTTTACGGTACATTCTATATCACTCACGCTTTTTTAATAGATACTTATTGAATGTACACACGTATTCTGTGTTTAGGTCAAACGATGAATAGTTTTTTGTAGCTCAGACAACGTATACGTTTAATTACAACATTTTTTAATACGTTTTAAACATTCAACATTCCGACGTTGATTCAACACGGAATCAACGTCGGAAAACTATTCATCACGGGTTAGCCGGGTCACGCACTCAAGGATTTTCGCCACGCACATACAAAACAACATGCGATTTTTGTTTTGTATGTGCGTGGCGAAAATCCTTGCGCGCGTGACCCGGCTAGCCCGTGCTATTCATCGTATCGCAGTATAAATCAAATTTCACCAAACTTTTAGAAAAGTCGTTGACAAAAATATTTTGCCGATGGTGGTAATAACGACGCTTATGAATTACGAAAAGATGAAGTTTACCTCTATGGCTTTGAATAAAGTGATTTTCTAAAGCGATAACAACCGTTTCGGTAGCCGTTGGGCAAAAAAACAGTTCGAATTAACAGTGTTGAGTTCGAATTATCTATAGCAATTTATCATTACGTGGGAACGGACCAAAGGTAATGTTCGAATTAACCATGTGTTCGAGCTATCCGTGGACGAGTTATCCATGTTTGACTGTATATATTTATGTATATATATATATGTATATATATGTATATACTCTAAACCTATACATACATATATACATACATATTTGCATACATAAATAATAATAATAATAAAATATATATACATATATACAACACACGCACATATAAGTTTACATCACTGTTTGGTATAAACAGACTAAAAATTGGAGCAGTATAAAAATTTTTAAAGTAACCCTAGCTCTCCATTCGCTTGCAATGATAGGTACAAAAATATTTTTGTTCATCAAGAAAGCAGACACTATTTCACATTTTGTAGTAGTTGTTGTCTTGTACAGTTTGCAGCGACCTCGCTTTGGAACCTTTATTGGTCAATGAGCAAAATTGTCATAGTGAACTTTGCATGGGCTTCTTCGAATTTTTTTAGCTGGTGTAAGGGATAGACTAGCATTACCTGCTGCAGATGGTCATCTTTGTTTGGCAGCACCATTGACATGGATGAGACTGTCGGCAACATCAGCTTAAACTTTTCTTCTTTTTAGTACTTCACTTTTGGTAGCTTGAAAAGGCGACTATCTCGTCTGTAGATATTCCAAGTATTGATTAGTGCTACCATAAAAAATGCCAATACAGGTAGAGATATCATCGCCGGCTCTTCATGGCAAAACGATAGTTTGCTAAAAATAAATCCTACAAATAACTGTTTCCCAATATCTTTTTATATGGTTGTATAATAGCAGGCATTTTTTAGAAACGATGCTCTTTTGATGACTTGTCCCACCTTGGCTTGAAAAAAGGGCTATACACCGGTCAATGAGGAGCAAAGGGTGACAGCTTTGTTGTCACACTATCTGACACCAACCACATTGTTGACCTCCTCCACATAGCTGTCATAGGACCCTCTGCCTTCTCGTTTGAAGACTTTTGCAGTTTTGAGCTTGCATTCTGGAACCCTGTTGGTTCGAACAGGATCTGTATAGAGCACCCCATTTTTGTTTAGCTCAGAGATGAGGAAACGACCAATAAACAAGTTGCCTCTAAAGATTTTGTATTTCCATTTCTCTTGTAGAGTAGATGTTAGCTTGAGTACAACGTCAGCTTCTTAGCCCAACTCCATCGGCTTACCATCACTACCCGGGTATATTTCAAAGTCATGCAAAATCCCACTGACTCCTGCTCGACGCTAGATTTTGAAGTGCCATAAATGTGGCTTAGTCTTTATGTGTCCATCATTTTTTGGACGTCATCAAGTCGTTTGCACATGCGCTCGTTAACGACAAAGACGCCATATTTATGGAAAACGATTGTTTTTCTTTTATTTACTAGTACTTTTAGGCGTTGTTTTGCTACTATAATAAAAAAATTGCAAACAAAAACATTGTTTTCAAATTATCATTGCAAAAGCTTCGTGTTTTTTAACGATAAGATTGTCTATAAAGATGGCAGACAACGATAAAATGATGTCACAAAAAATCGAAGGATTGTCGGGTTCTATTTACAGACATTCGTTCCATATGGCATCTATCCATGGTCACAATTTCCAGAGCTCGTCTAGCAAATTTGTTTCATCAACTCTGCTTCTCATTCGAAGGCGATTGCTGTTGCTGTATGAAGTGGATGTCTTTGAATGTATTTTTATCTACAAACTAAAACAGTATATTTTGAAATATCATTCATCTAACACCTAAAATAGCCCAAAAGAAAGCCTACACACCTAAAAATCGTGCTATATGAAGTGAAATAATTGCACAATTTTGTATCATTCTGAAATACCAATTTGCTTTGGTAGTAAATGACTACAGTCATAGCAGGAGGACTAGTAGCAGTGAAGGTAACCTGGTAATATTACTTCAATGGTAGTCAGTGTGCCTCTACTACCATCTTTACGACAATAAGTAGTATGCACATCAACAATAATGAAGAGCATTAGCCCTAACAATGGTGTATTGGAGTATCTGATGCTAATCCCTTGGCTTGCAGCTTAGCTATGCAGAGCCCAATGTTGCACTCCTGTACAAGAAACTTTCAGCTCATGTAGATAGCAGAAAAAAAAATTTATTTTTCCAAAACATTGTGTGTGTTTAAAGTATGGTCAACATAGTACTAAAAAACAGAAAATGTGTCATTCTAACTTACCTCAAAGAGCTATTAATCCTTGCCTAAAAAGTTGCTTTCTGTTTGTGTGGTCAACTCTCAAATCCATGGAATGTTTTAGAGTTATGTGATGACATCACGAGCATGAAATCCAACCAATTTTGGGTTTGGGCTGCATAAAGATATGTAAGAGGCCATTTGAGAAAAATATTTGGTTATAAAGCATTTTTAGTTGCTCCATCTAGTTTTGAAGTTTATGTTGCACCGGTGCAACATGGGGCCTCAGAGGGTTAATTAAGATGAATACAAAATGTTATTTGTAGCCCAACATTAAAACACACAAATATTAAAGCTTGTTACTTCTAAGAGCTGCCATTAATTATTTCCTGAGTAAAAACTAAACAAACTCCCCAACTATTAATAAGGTCACATCAGTAAAGTTAGAATACAATTGACTAAATCATGAATCTTTTGTTTTTTTTAGATGTTAGGTTGTATTTAAAAGATGGAAAAAACCCAGATAAAATTTCAGAAGGAGAATATATTACAATCTTGTGTGAATTAGACATTTATCCAAAAGATATTGACTACAGTAATTCTCTGAGTATAATATGGTAAGTTTATTACATAATGAAGTCTCACAAGGAGAATATATTACAATCTTGTGTGAACTAGACATTTATCCAAAAGATATTGACTACAGTAATTCTCTGAGTATAACATGGTAAGTTTATTACATAATTCATCAACTTTTGCGACTCCTATTTTTGGCTAGTTAGCCGTAAAAATGCAGCCAGGTTTTTTAGAAATTTCACAAGCCAAGAGAAAAACTCTGTTAAAATTGATTTTAAACAAAATTTTAAAGATTTTGAATACTGATAGCTAGGTTATAGAGTCCCTGAATCATAAATTAATATTGAGAAAAGTTTTGGTGTTTTATTTGATTTCACCAACAGCTAATGAAATCTATAACAAGCGTATCAAAGTTTGTTGTATCAGTAATTATCTAATAGTTCACTAATAATTCTATTTGTGTTAGTTTTATCTTTCTTTCTAGGCAATGTGTGACCTGTATAACAGTTTTCAACATTCTTTTACATACTAGCCTTTATCGTCAATAGCCTTTCCCTTCAATTTATACCTAAATTTGCAACACTTACTTATGTTCTATGCTGCTTTCTTGAATGAAAAACCAAACCATGAATAATTGAAATTAAGTTGGTGTGATTTAACATGACGAGTTCAAATTTCTTGCTGGTAATTAGTTACATTCTTATTTGACAAAATGAAGCATTTTCAAAATCAATGCTGTAATGCTAAAAACCTTTATAAACCAATTTAACTAGATTTTACTTTTTGATATGTTCAATCTGTAATGTGCACTTGTTTACCCAAGTTGTTTTTGACAACCTCAAAGCATTAGATGGAATAGATCCTACTCTTGCGCCATTGATACGTAACACTTTGTCTTACGTATCTAAACTTTGGTGTTTCAGTATTGTTGAATGTCTTTAAGCAGCTAGTATTAGACTTCATGGAAGTTTTCAACTTGTTTACACTGATTTTGGTAAGTTTATTAATATGAATAGCATTATCCACGAGGAAATTTTCCATTTTTTTAAGTGTTTTCTAAAGGATTTTTAAGATTCAAAGCTCTAGTCTATAATTTTGACTTTGAAGCTTTCGGGTTGAGCATAAAAATAATTACAGAATCCAATTGCTTTTTCTTTTCATCAACGTTTTCTGACTTGACTGACATTGATTGGGCTATACTGCATGCTTTCTCAAAATAATGGGCCCGTCTTATGATTTTGTTATTTTAGCTAGCTAGAATTCGTACTAAAATTCTTAAGTTATTAACTATAATAGTAACCAAAATAATTAATCTATAATAGATTAATTATTTTGGTAAAATGTGCCTTTGGGCAACAACTTTAGCATATCTTCTCCAGGAGACACAAGAAGAGAACAGTAGGCAACAACTTCATAGAAAATGTTACGTACCATGGAGATATACAAAGGAATTCTGGAGCAACTCTGGGAAATAGTTTCGTTTTCGAACCTACTCGAGACGGGGGAAACTACAAATGCAAATTGAAGTTCCTAGCGTATCCAACCATATCAAGTGGAAACACACTAATTTTGACTGGTATGTAAAACCAGTTTAAAATTTTGCAGAGGAAACTTAACAGTTATGATTTTGAGGCACGTTGACTGCTCAAATAATTCCATTTGAGCACAATGTTCCCTTGTTTATCACAGTTTAGGGGACCACAACTCCAGATGATAGGTGGAAATCTGTAAAGCAGCACTGCCAATTATACCAATGTATATAGTTTTAACTATTTTTTCTATAATTTCACACGCCCTCTAACATTTATGATTGCAACAAAATATGATTGACAATATGATTGCTAGCTACTTTAACAGTCTTCTATAGCTATTATGTTAAACCTAACATTTGATCTTTGATACTAACTGTTACCCTTTTTAATGTTTCTTTTTAGCAAAAATTGAAAACAAGTTTCTGTTTGAAGCAGAAATTATTGCCAATAAGTTTATACATATATACATAAATATGCATAATTTTAAAGGCATTTTACTAGTATAAGTAATAAGTTATAATGTAATCATTACGGTGTCACTCTACATAAAGTTGTAAGTTTACTGTGTGCTATATACAGAAAATAGCTGTGCTACCCGGCGTTGTCCGGGTAGTAAAAAAGTCTTTTGTCAAAAAATTGACTTGTACTTTCATTGTAACATACATGTATAACAACATTTGCCATTTTAACTTTCAAACTAAATATCACGAGAAAAGTGTTTTGTGTAGTTGAAATAAATTGAGAGAGAAAATAAAAACAACTGTGAAACTTTTCAAACTTGGCCAAAAACTTTTAACTTTCATATCATAAAGGAGATGTTTTGTGCATGTCAAATAAATTAAAAAGATTAAAACAACCATAAAACGGTTTAGATGTAAATGTGAAATAATTAGCAAGTAATAGCTAAATTAAGTCGATTTGTCTAGGATTACAATAGAAGATGATTCGGTAATGACACAAAAATACGAACTGCGAAAACAAAATAAAACCCTGACTATGTTGAATTATTATTAACAAATCTTGCATAGAAGTGTGTGTATAAAAAATATTACTGTTCCAGCAGAACCTATTTATCAAAACCTTAAATACGACGATACTGGTATTCCTCGATACTAATACAAAGGTAAAAATTAAACCTCATACTGTCTTATCCGACCGATTAGAGAATTAATGTCGAGGCTATTCCTACTTGAGATAGTATAAATTTTCTAATAGCAGTTCCTTCTTTAATGCGGTCTTTATACTTTTTAGTTTATGTGCCAATATAAAAATGGTTTAACTTTATGATGGTAGGTAAACTTTAAAAGCAAAACAATAGAAAGAAGTAATATCTGTCTCAGGCTAATAGTAGTTTCTGGTATAACACATTCTTAATATTCAAAGAACATACATAGAAAAAACGATTTCAAGTTTTGGGCCAGAGGTTACGCTTAGCGAGCAAACCTTTACGCGTTTCATTTGTGCTAAATGCTGCGCATAAAAGTTCTGCTTTGCCAAAAAAGTGCTAGGACACTAATACCAACTGGTTCAGCAATTCGGAAGAAAAGTTAAAAACAGAAGATATTGTGGAAAGTATTGACAACCAAAAACTGTTCCCTCCATCGAAAACAATCAGAACGCAGCTATCCGGGCAAATGATGGAACTATTTTTGTTTTAAATACGTTTCTTGTTGTTTCTTTATGTAATATTAATATGGTTTATTCATGTCACTTGTTCATGAATATATATTTGTATCATTTGATAAATTATTATAGTAAGACTTATAAATATACTGATTTATAGCATTATATTTAATAGCATCCTCATAGCTCCATTTCTAGTACACATATAAAGCTAATTTTGGTTGCAAACATATCAACAAGTGTAACGAGATTTTATGCAACATTTTTAAGTATAAATATAAAACTAAAGTATGTCTTCAAATTTAGAAAAAGATAAAAATGAAAAATGCCAACAAACTGCAAGAAAGGATACAGGCTATGATACCATTGCAGGAAAAATGCAAGCAATATACACGTACATACATGTATATCAAATGGTAGAGATATTTTTCAGTTTCTTAACAGATCTTGATTAACAGATCTTCGTAACAGCACATTTATTAACAGATCTTTGACAAGTTGGAGGTAAGTTGGCAGGTTTATTGCATCCGAAAGGTTTACGTAATACATATAGGCAACATTTTTTTCGCTTGTTGATAGAGCTAAATTTATCTTCTGAAAGTTTCGATGAGCTATTTGAAAAATACATCGCTAGCCTTTATTTGAACGCCGCCTCCAATTGACCGCCAATATAAAGGAAGGGTTGAAACATAAAGGTTTTATGATATTTCTGTATATATTCATATATAGTTATTATTATTAGTTCAAATCAAAATCTGTATGTAGTATGTTATTAATTTTTTTAGGTAAGCCAAGCATCACATTGCACAACAGTTGGAATCCATCATCATTTTTACTGATCAAGAGTGATGATGCTATAAATTTCACTTGTCGAGTTTCTTCCTATCCATTTCCTGCGAGTATCACACTTTGGAATGAGAATTTAACATTCCTCAATGATGAAATAGATGGAATATCCAATTATGAAGAAGAAATTACTAGTACAAATGTTGACTACCACTATGCAAGAATTACAGTCCACAAAGTGTCTGGTATTTAACTAAATGTAATAACTTTTAAACAAGCTAAGAGTACATAGTTTCTGCAGATTGCATTAATCCTTTCTTGCATAAATATAGCTGCCACTAAACTAGATGATAAAAAGCAGACAAAAACTGTACACTTACACACAAAATACACAAAACATTCATTATTTTACTTTTACCCTACCTCATACTTATGTTAAAAATAATGTTCTTATTTGAGGACACAATTAAGTTATGAAACACTGCGCTCTGTCCTCATACGAGAACAAACAACAATTGGTTGGTAGCATTATAGGTTGCAGTCAGACAGCCACTTGGTATAACCAGTGATAAAAAACCCCCACAGGACAGGTTATGGCCGTCAAGTGGGCAGGGTTTATTGATCGAGCTTGGTCGGGATTGTGCTAGCCTGGGTTTCGGGGCTAACGCAATACTCGCGGGGCGGTCGAGCTGCTTTGCTAGGTTTTCTGGTCAACATTGTATCGCCTATATGTGTGTCGATCGCGGATAATACCCGACTTCTGGTAATTTGTACAAAGTAACAAAACCTGTAACCAGCAAACACGTATTTCTTTTTTTTTCATTTTCAGCGATATACTAAGATCCATGAAAAGTAAAACATTTCAGGGAACTTATCTTTACAAATTTCGAGATTTATATAATTGATATAATACTCTGCAAAGCATTCTAGGCAGAGAGCTTTTTTTGCAGATTGTGCACAAGAATCTCGTTTTGCTGTGGCAGGTTGGAGTGACCCATCGGCTTGCACATTTTTCAGCTGACTTCTCTGACCATTGTCCAGCATCAAGGTTGTATCTGTATTGATACAGCCAATATTGTAAAATTGCAAACTCTCAAGTTGCGGCATTTTAGCAATATGCACATATCAATTGAATAAATATATTTTTTACAAATAACCATTTTAAGATACAGGATCATATTGGGTGAACTGGAATCTATTCAGTAATTGAAGACTTCAAAATGATCACTCTGCCTACCTGTTCCCATCTGGTACCCTCGTTTGAATGTTTGTTAGACTAAGAGTGTGTACATGGCCTTTGATGAGGTACAAAGATAAGGTACAAGGTACAGGCCTTTGATGGCATGTACATGAGGTTTGATGGCCTTTCTTTATTTGGTTTGTCATTGCCCAGATTTGTGTGATTAGCGCTCGTGCCACAGAGCTGCAGAACTCAAGCAAGACAACGCTGTCTCCATCTTCCCACCGATGGATCAGCCATTCATTCACAATGGTGACATTTACAAAGTTAAAAAACAGATGCAAATCCTAATGTTTGTGCTTCAGACTGTGCCTGTAGCATAAAATCAGGACATCTGTTAGATCCACTTTTCCCATACGTCTGTTATACACTTCAATATCCCGACGCCTAGTAACATTCACATGACTTTTTGTTTTTCTGTCCCACCGTTGTTCTACGCTTGTTGGTTGTATGCCAACAAATTTGCTCGCAGCATAGACAAGATTGTTATCATTTCACTTCACAATGGTGATATTGTCTTTGTTGGTAGCATAAGCAGCACTTCTTGTTTTCATGTCTTTATCAGCAATCAAAACTGTATCTGGGCCGCATTATCATAGCCGGTTTTTTTGAAGAGCACCAATGGCATTTATGTCTTTCTCTTTTAGTTTTGTCAACAGCTCCAATGTTGTAAACAAGTTGTCAAAACAAACCTTGTGGTTTTTGCCAGAAAAACAGCCTGATAAGCGTATCACAACATCTGGAATCAGTTCTAGAACCTTTTCAGGTCTATTACCAATTGCTCATTGATACAATTCAAAGTCATACATGTAGCCTGACACGCCTGATCTCACCCATATTTTGTACTCCTTATTTTTAGCTTACTCTTGATGTATGGCTTCAGACTACACTGGTCAGTAAAAGGAACTATCTGCTCATTGGTACTATGACACTCCTCAGCATCTACACTTGTAGTAAATCTTTTTCAAAGAGCTCCCATCACAGGGCGCAGCTTCCATACTCATCAGTAGATCGTCATACTTTTCATTATCTACAAAGTGGAGGTGATTACTTATGGCTTCGAATTGATTGACACTCATTGCATCAGCAATCATTACAACTCAGGTTCTTTAGTTTTCAGACCAATATATCCATAATTTTGGATATGTTATGTAGGTGATCACAATGTTTATTCTCTAAGCACCATGAGGGCCCCTCTTGTAAAATTGAATGCAGAGCTGATGTTCACCTGGGATGCACACAGATTTATGTTATACACAAATCCATTTAGCAAGTCATTGTCATAAAAAGCTTGAATAAACTGACTGGTGCTTTAGTATTTGCAATGTTTATGTGACGTTTCAAGCAAAGACAAGTTTGTTATGCACATTTTTATTACCTTTGTTAATTGTCCAACAAGTTGATGCTTTGATAACTGCTGATGGCAATGTTCCGTTGGTACCAGATGTTGAAGGTGTACAGATAGAAACTGGTAGTGTCTTACACAATAGCTTCTGTGAAAGTGCAGCTGAAAAAAGATGTTGAAGAGTGAGGAGTCAATGAAACTGACACTTTTCTTCTGTGGCAAATAAGTTGTTGTGATAAATGAGGTTGATGGTTGAGAAGGCAGAAAACTGGCAGAACTCGAGCTGGTGTTGCCATAAAATTTTCCACTGCTCAAACTAAAATAGTTTGCAAATTATTACTAGTCAGAGTCATCGCTAACCTTTTTTTTCTGGAGCATTCATATTGTTTTCTGCATCGAAATCTATGCGGTACCCTGACGATGAAATGTAGCCATCTTCAAAATCTGAGCATAAAATAGCTTGAGTTACCTCAGATGCTGCTTTTCTGGAGCGCTTACTACTGATAGTTGAGCAATGCAGAAGCTACAGCAAGATCCAAAAACAATATAGACAGTGTTACTATTAACATGATGTGTAATAATATAGACTTGATGCATAATGGAATTTTCATTCAGTTATTGCATAATGGTTTCAAACGAGGACAATTCATTTTAGCCCCTTTGAAAGTTTTATACATGTAATTTGGTAAACAACTTTGTTTCTCTTCAATCATTTGCCTAATAAACTGAACCAGCTCACAAAAAGAAACCCTTCTAAAAAGAAAGGAAATACAAAAACAGCAAAATAATCATTGATAACCAGGAAACTCACCTTTTGCTTGACTGCCTAATTTCAGAGTTCCTTCCAAATCTTGACTTACTTTCTATGACCTCAATAACAGAGCAACAGGAGAGAAAATTTTTTAGACTATTGATTTGATGATACAAGGAAAAAACAACTTCTAAATTTTGTATTCAAAAATTGAATGTATAATTTTGTTCTCATATGAGGACATCATGCGAGAAAGGGTTAAATGTTAACTGACAGCCCAAATATTGAGTGCATTCACTGTAGCAGATAACCTTACAGGTTGGTTGATGCTTAAATAATATTTTGGTGTAATTTTGACTGAATACCACAGTTAATCAACACTTTCAATTCGTAAAGATGGTTTTTGCAAAATATTGGAAATAATTTTAGTTCATAAAATCGCTTGTTTTATTAACTAGTTTATATAAAAAATGTTTTTCAAAACCTGTTTTGCAGATAAAAGTTGCTAAATTTTATTAACTTTCTTTTACATTTTTTGTGTATATAAAATAAATTGTCTGCCAGTTCTCCCCACCAAATGGACATAGACAAGTTAATTTGTGTAATTCTGTAACCAACCTGAAAGTTAATGCAGAATATATATGTACAAATGTATAAAAATGTGGTGCATAACCTTTTGGGATTTGTAAAATTTTATTAGACTAGTGGCAAACAGAAGCAATTGGTCAAGTGGCCAAGTGTTTCACATGTGAAACATTTGGGCATTGGCTAATCATTGGTATTTACATTGTATACAGTCGTACTTTGACATATGAGTCTCCTAACATGCAAGGAAGTTTAGATTGTAAGAAAGTTTTTAGCAAAGTTTAGTCTAAAATTACAAGAAAAGCTTGAGATACTATCATATGAGAAGGTTATCTATCGATGCTTTCACTAAGTCGCCGAGAATGTGAGAGGCCACTTTTAAAAACGGTATCGCTCAATCTTGCTCAACTAGATCAGTTTAAAAAAATTTTTTACAGACTGCTGAAAAGGAAATCAGAAGCAAAGGAAAAAACCAAGCCATAAAATGATAATAAAAATGCAAACGATGATGCAATTAGAATAAAGTTTAGTGTGAGATTAAAATTTCTTTTCAAGTGTGTGCTCAAGTTAAAATTTAAGTCTATGTTAAATAGCATCGTGAAAGTGTAGTCTACCGATCGTGTTGCCATCAAATCTCTCTCAAAACGTAGTTCGCCAGTACCGTCTGTTTTGGATATAAGAACTCTGTACACTATTGTATATTATGTTACATTTTATTAAAGATCATAACTTAAATTGTTTAGACTAGTGAGATGATACACCCGATACACCAATAAGCACATGGAAGCATAAGCACCTAAGCAAATAGCGTCTGCATATAGAGCAGGTATCCTTGACCTTATCAGTGTTTCCGATGATGCTCTCCAAGGTAATGTGTGCACCTTTGCTTTTGCCAGTGTTGCCCCTTGAAACAGCTTTGGCGACCATAGCTGCCTCGGCAACATTCTCACTAGTTTCATCTTCATTACTGCTACCAGTGGGGTAGGAAATTCATATGATGCGTGCCATCTCACCAAGGCACTCACGAGCCTAGTAAATCTGTCTATCCTTTTCAACCTGTTGGGAGAGAGTGTTCTCATCCTTCTGAAGCTTAGCTAGAGTTCTTTCAGAAGCTGTTCCGGCTGCTCAGCTGTTTTTGGCAATGTCATTTTTTGCTCATTGACCTCTTCCTGTCATAAAGTGAGACTGAATGATGTCCAGGAGTAACAGAACCTTCACAGTCTCTGATCTTCTCACTACCTTGTCCTTAGCTGCTGCTGCATAGTTTGTGCAACAAGCAGGCGCCTTCACCTTTGGGCCAGCTTCTTCTGAGCTGGTATTTTCTCTCAACAATACCCTTTTTGGTTGGCCTTCATTCCTGTCCTGCCCATTGTGGAGATCTTTAACTTTTCCATTCAAACTTTTTGCTATGTTTTGCAACTTGCTATCGTCTGGAAGACACCAATATAGACCAGTAGTAACAGGTTTGGGAGGGAACAAAGCTACTGGCTTAAAACATTATTAGAAGATACCAGCAAACTAACCAAAATTATTCTACAACTTTAGCAAATCAAAGTAGTGAAGTTCTGGCAGTAATTTACCTCTTTCATTTGTTTACTATCACACACGTATTTCTCTTTTATGTGAAAATGAGAAATGCAAGTTTATTCCCCTTCGCTACCTTAAATTACTACTATGACTCTTGAAGCTCTTCGCTGTCTCAGAAAAGGCAAATATCTGATGTTCTGTGTTTACAGTACTAGTGTACTAACAACTAAATCTGAACCACAAAGTTCTGTAGAAATAAAGTGATTTATATAGGGCTTTTTTGGTACAGAAATAAACCATCTGCAACTCTTGGCAGCCTCTAGGAACTAGCAAGCAAGGAACAATATCAATCGGATGACAAAGATATATATTGTTAGAGAGAATACAATTAGTTTGAGTGCGGGCTTAAACGGCTCTGCAGGTTGTTTTGCTAGTAGGGTCCTATACAAAGTAAAAAACAAAAACTAGGAGTGCACATATAGCATCACACTGCACAGCAAAATTGTCTAACGTTAGTCGTACACTATACACACTATTAAAGTCTACATAGACTCTCAGAATAGAGCTCAACAGTGAGCTCAAAAATGTTGACTTAAATACATTTCACCTTTAAGATACGATTACCCTGATAAATGATTTTTTCGCATTACGAAGTGGAACACGACAATTTTTTTACCTCACCATACGAATCTTACTTCACCATAAAAGTTCAAAAAGATTTTTGCACAAATTTAAGATTTGCAGCTGATGTGATTGTTACGGACGTCAAAATGACAAAAACGCAAATTTTTTGTTTGCTGCAAACATTTTCACAACACCTGAAACATACGCTATGACCGAGTTCTCTCAGTTCAGTAATTTGTGTGTAAAACAATTTTTTCCTTTTAAAATTAGTAGCAAAGTTGGAGTTGAATTTGCTTCAAACAAAAGGTCTGTGACCAGACAACTTCTCTTAACCTGTTAAAAAATCTATTTTATTATGAAAGCATCATTGATCAGGCTTTTTTGCCAAATTAGGGTTAAAGCAGTTCAAATAAAATCAGCTAAAATTATATTGAAAATAAAGTCAAAAACTAATAAATGATAGAATTTAAAGGATAAAGGGTTGAATTTCAAGAAAACAGTTAAGAAGCCACACTAAAACTCAGCATTAGGCTTGTTTTTAGTAAGCTAAATTTATATACAGTGAATCCAAGGTTTAAGTTATATGTCCTTCTGTCTTGAAGGTAAGAACTATCAACGGTGTGTACTGCACATAGCATCTTTACATTTTGATGTAAATTATAATAAATTAATAAACTAAATATACTAAGGTTATTGTAGGTAACCATAGTTCCCCAGGTCCTATATTGTTTCTAATTTTAATATGTACTGTACTTGTGTAAAATATTGTTGACTTTTACCAGGGGATGCTTGCATTATATAATTACTATGGTTTCTTGACCCCTTCATATGATTTTTTTACTATACGATGCCAATCCTAGAATGAATTTAAGTTGTATCCTGAAGGTGCACAATAATCAAATCAGTCAACAGTACAAGTTCTTTAATAAATCAATATGCACTGTTTTATAACTTAAGAAAGCCGTCGATCATTCTCGTGAGTGTTTTTTCAGTCATATATGGCTGTTGTAAAGCTAGGAGCTAAATGATATTTTTGACTTGAAATTCGAAATCTTTTCTAGAACAAGGAAAAATAATTTCACAATCAAAACTTGATGAATAAATTATTTTGTAATGATTTCTGTGAGACAACTGGTTGTTAATAAGATCAGTGTTAAATATTGGTATTTTATATATGAATTATTTATTATCATTGGCTGTTAGTTTCTACATGTGTATTGTTAAAGATGGATTCAGCACATTAAAACACCGACTACTACAACATTTATTTTATGACATGTGATACCTATTGTAACCCTTACATTATAGATTCATTAAATAGCGACAAAAGGTATACAAACCTTTTCTGAATCTAGCGATCACAACAGTTTTATGAAATGGTTTTGAGTTTTTTTCTTTTTGTCGACAATTAATCTTGATTCATAGTTTTGAGTGAGTTGATGATGTTTTTTAGAACTTTTTCCTAATGGATCAACTTTAATCTGCAAAGCAAGCATTCAAGGACAGCCAACCTTTGAAGTCCGCGAAGAGGTATTTTATGGACGAGACATTTTTAGAGATGAAAATGGTATTGAAAATGGGGAAGGAGGAAAGAATAGAGGTGAGAGCAATGCCACTAACCAGCATAATAATTTAAATACATATAATAGATAGCTTATAATTCTACATTTGGTTCTACTCATAAGTATCTAGTTGTGAGTGAACACCTAACAACTTACTACCAAATACTTTGAACTTCTGGTTTTAAAAAAAATATGTTGTATACTAAATAATTTTCATATATTGTTATTTGCGTTTTGGATGTTATTTGCATTTTATAAAATTGCCTAGTGTTTTATTTTGCTATAGTTAATTTTTAAAGTTTCGACTGTGTAAGCTGCTAAGTTAACAATGAAAAACTATCACAGACATATTTAAAAAAATCATATGATAAGCCATTTTGCCATTTTCAACCAGCTGTAGTTTGTTAAGTTATAGCCATTCACATAATTATATTGAGCACAAAATTTAACATTTTGGGTTAAATTTTAGTAGATTACTGTAGCTAACAATCGAATATAAAATAATTGACTAAATTTCAGAAAAAAGATTGCAATTTTGAAAATGATGCTTGATCTATCATTTTCATTGTCTTATTATCATAAGTACAAAAAGAGTCTTTTAAACATAAGCAAACATATGTCATACGACATCAATTTCAATAGCGGTGATGAGTCAAGTTGCAACATGATATGATAATATCGGTGAGTTTTTTATTTACATTAGGATACAGTAGTCACCAATAATGTCAGTTGATGTCCATCAATATTCATGTTAACATTCATAAGCATCAATATAAATAGCGATGATGAGTCAAATTACAACATGAGTTGAAAATAGAGATGAGTTTGGTGTTTGAGATACAGTGGTCACCGATAAAGTCAAGTCAATGTTCATCAATATTCATCTTTAATGAGACAATGACATGTCACCAATCAACCAAAAGCCCCCAAAATGTAACGCTGAGACTCGCAATCCAAAGTTGCCAAATAATCTGATAATTGAACTTACTAAATTTTAAAGCCAGGTAAAGGTCGAGTGAGGCCGATTACTAAACAAGAACTTATTGCCTTTCTCTACCCATATCTGTCCTTAATATGTGTAGGTGATGCAACCCTAGTATTCTGGTGGAGTTGAAAGTTGATATTCTTGTTGACCAACTTATCACTGCCCACTGATTAGTTGTCAATGACCCTTTTTCAAGGCAATTTCTCAACCATTTGCATAAAAATGACGTATTATATAAATAGCGTGTTTTAAAGCAAACTATTTATTTTAGTTAATATACTTTGACCCTGTACTTTTATCAAGCTTTAGGCTTCTTAGCAGCCTTTTCACAATCTACATGCATTGTACAAAAGTTGTCAAATAGCTGTTTGGCAACTGCTAAGCCAATTTATACAACATTTCACCGAAAGATTTTCAAAAAATAAATCTGTTAATAAATTGTTTAATATGAAGTTCACTTTCTTGTAGAAAAGTTTATACATCTTCTGGTCTTAATGCAGTGTAGAAATCATTTCAATAATTATTAAGAAATAATCAACTAATATTGTTAGATAGTTAGATACTCAGCTAATGCTGATGTGGCACATTGTGCACACTTTTACTCATCATTTTTTACAAGTTTGAGTGTCAATTTTTATCATTGGTTAACAAAATATTTTTTAATAATGAGTTTTATATTACTTTGTTCAGGCGTGGAATCTAAAACTCTCAGCATTGTTGGAGCAATAATGATCCTGATTGGTGAGGTGTTTCATGCAATTTAGTTAAGAAAACAATACAAAGCAAGGTATGAATTTTTGAATAACTCTGAGTAAATATGTCTCACTCAAAGTTAACTGTTATGTATATTCTTTGCAACTGTTCTCCATATATTGTGCTATGAACTCTTTTCAAATTTATTTGCCATAATACTTTTTATGTAAAGCAATATTTATTGTGGTCGATGTGCTAGCAACACTACGTTTAGTAATCAAATAAACATATAATGGTTGCCAATGACCTACTCTGGCACAGTTCTCTTCAGTTATAGCTTGATATGATTCAAAAATACTTGAAATAAACTACTTTAGTGTAACATATTTAAGAACCTCTCATCAGGTGTCAATAAGCTTTATCAGAATAATAAGAAACTTTAGTGCAATGAGACATTCTTACCATCATTCAACAAGTGCCAGCAACATGACAGCTTAGAAATATATTTTGGTAAAACTTCTATTTAAAGGCCTTAGCGCTCTACTTTTTAATCCTTCTCCTATGCTGGCGGTCAATTAGAGATGGCATTTTAATACCGTAAAACCTTCAATTGAAACCCTATTTAAACGCTACCTCTATTTGACCGCCACGCTGAAAGAAGGGTTGAAATATATAAAGCCACTCTCTAATCGATTGCTACCTCCATTCTCCCGCCACTTGACAATCTTTGATTTTTACAAACCCATAATATCAATTGAACAGTAGAAAAGTGTTTACAAAATCGTACAAATAATGAATCGTTTGTATCAATTACAATTAATTCTCTCGTTTTCCACCTCCAAAGCTTTTCTCAATTGTCATTAAAACTTTGAAGGTAATACCTTAAAAATAACCACTGTCTCAGGCAAAAGAGTTGCTTGTTTAACGCGATCTTGATACTTTGAAGCACATGTATATAAAAATAGTTTACATTTGCGATGGTACAATGGTTACATTTAGTGAACAAAACGTTTACGCGTTGCATTTGTGCTGAATGTAACGGATAGAGGTTTTCCTCAGCATCAAAACTGATTGTACACTAGTATCAACTAGCTATGCAGTGCAGTAAATAAGTTGAGATCAGAAGACATTGTGGAAGGCTTTGGGCAATAAGGAGATGTTTGTTTCATCGAAAGCAACAATCGGAACGCAACTATTCACGCAAACGATGTAAATACTTTTTGTTTTAAAAATGTTAATTTTTGTTTCCTCATGTATTGTAAGTTTATTTATGTCACTTTTTCATGAATATATATTTGTATCACTTGGTATATTATCTTTATATAATTGCTAAATTTGCGGATTTATAGCATATTATTTGATAATCTTATTGCTGTAAACTGATCTTACAACTGATCGACGCTATTAACTTCTCTTCTATTGCACATAAAAGGCTAGTTTTGGCAGCAAAATTTAGTAACTATATTAATGAAGACAATGAGCTTATATGCAGCAAAAGTAAATAAAGATGAAAATTAAAAACATGTCTTCAATTTTAGACTGAAATTTAAACTGAAAGCTCAAACAAATGGCAAAACAAAACAGAGGCTATACGATTACAGGTTAATATCAAGCAGTTAGATATCAACTAGTAGATATTCCTTTCATTTTTCACTGCATATTTATTAAGAGATCTTTGACAAAATGAAGGTAAGTTAGCAGAGTTATTGCGTCCAAAATGATTAACATCGCTCCATCTGAAAAAGAGGGAAAAATTTAGATGACATTTGATTCACTCGAAGAAGGGCTAAACTTATCTTTTCGATATTTTGACAAGAAATTTGAAAAATACAATGCCAGCTTCTATTTGAATGCTACCTCCAATAGACCGCCACTATAAAATATTGGGTGAAAAATAGAGCGCCATGGTGTTCATTCAAAAGTTATATGGTAAACCTTGTGTTCAATTGGAGATTTTTATGATGAATAAATTTCTTTATATTTGATTGTGTAAACAAAGAAAAACTTGTAGTTTAATATATTTTAAGCTGTCATGTTGTTACCAGCTGTTGAAAAATGATGCCAATGTTACACAACACATACCTTCAAACATGGCTGTTTAATAATAATAAAACAAAACGGATTTTTTTTATCTATTTTCACATTAAAGTGTAATTATCTTGATCTACATATGCTGTTACATACAAATTTTTTAACACAAGTTAATTTTTTTAACTAATATTCGACTAAAACAAACTGGTAAGAAAATAAGACCACAAATATGTTGATCAGTAATAACAAAGAGCAAATAGAATTGTGTGTCTACAAAAAAGTAATCGTTGCTCAAAAAGCTATTCATCGAGATCAAAATTTAACTATGATGACGCCGGTACTTCTCAGTAGTCAATACTGGCACAAACAAAAAAATCAAATATCAAAATTAAATGCACAGTTAAGTCTACCTGGGTACTTTGTATAACCAAACCGAAAGAGAATGTAGAATAAATTCTTACTTTAGAATGCACGTGTGAACATTTTTTAGTTACACAGTTTCCAGCGATTGCCTTTTGCAATAACCGGGAATCGAAGATTTAAATTTTGCATTTGTAACAGTGGCACTGTAATGGAACATGTGGACATGGAATATTGAGATACATATATATTAAACATAGTACAACACATTTTTATAGACATTTTTTTCAACATACAGTCATTTTAACTCTTAAAACAGTTTTAAGAAAGAATGAACTGCTATGCAGAGGTTTAGCTGTGCAACAATAGTTCATAGTTCCAATTTTTTTTCAAACTACATTTTGTCTCTTTAGCAAATTCAGTGTAGCTTCTTTTACATTGTGTTGGTATAAATTCTTTAGATTTATACATTTGTATACATGCTGTTTTTCTTCAGGTCAAGACAAAGAACATGGTGTCAAAGTAATACTATTTCATCTAACGATCAGGATAATGTCAGCTGATGTGCTACTCTCCAAATACTTGATGTGTCATTAGAACCAACTATTTGATCCTTATAGTTAGTTTACTGCTATGTTTTGTACCACAGATGACTTATTTTGAATCTTGTTTAAATCCAATATCTTATTTTCATTTAGTTTTACATTCTTAGATAAGCTAATAAAATGTTGATGACAAACTTAAAACTAATTGCAAGAGCTTTCTACTTTACATTAATGTCTAATACTTACAGTGATTCAGTTGAGAAACTTGGAACAACTATAGTTCATGCTGCTACACAAGTTTGAAAAGTATTCAAAAAACTAATTACTTTTTGCTTAGCACAATTGAACAACTCAAGGCTTCTCTAGAGAACTGTATATATCAAAAGACATCAGTTGGATGTCTTTTGATATCTACAGTTGAAGACCTTTTAGAGTTGTTTGCAGTACTTACTAACATCTGCACCAAAGTTAACATTCTGCTGCTGTAAGAATAGATTGTCTCTGTTCTGAAAGTGTGCTAATCTAGCACCTTAGGCAGTACTATGACTTATACAACAGTCTGTGAGACTCAGGGTGCATATTGCAAGTCTGTACAAGATAGCTTCAACTAGTGTGTCTTAGCTTCTATAAGCTGATGCATTACAATCTACTTTAGAAGAAAATCATTGTCGCCCATATTTTGCCCACTCTTTTCATTGGAGCGATATTATACCTTTTGAATGTAATAAATCTGTCAACTTACTCCAACTTGTCAAACATCTCTTAATAAATATGCTTTGAGAAACCAAGAAATATCTCTACCAGTTGATACCTATTGTTTGCAATTAACCTGCGATGATATTATAGTCTGTGTCTTGCTTTGCAATTTGTTAAAGCTTTAAATTCTTATTTCAGTCTAAATTTGACAATATATTTTTATTTTATATTTATATTCACTAATTTTGCCTTAAAGATTATTGCACTCATTAATATGTTTACTATAGTTTGAGCCAAAACTAGCTTTTTATGTACAATAGAAGAGGAGTTACTAGCGCCGATCAATTGTAAGATCACATTACTGCAATGATGTCTTCGAATAATACGCAATAAATCTGCAAAGTTATAAGTTATATAGTGATAATTTATCAAATTCTACAACTATATATTCCTAAAATGTGACAAATAACCCACTTATATTAATTGAAGAAAAAGAACTTGAAATTTTAACTTGAAACAAAAATATTTGCATTGTTTGCTCGGATAGCTGCGTTTTGATTGATGCTTTCGATTTAACGAACATCATTTTATTGGTCAATACTTTCCAAAAGTGTTCTGATGTCAACTCTCTTTCTGCCCTAACTTTTAAACATGCAACATCTTATAGCTTTTCAAAAAAAATCAGTTTTATGTACTTACATGAATATAAAGAGTCTCAAAAACTTGATAGAATATGCTAAAAGTATATAAATAAAAATCATCAAATAAGGTAAGTAACCTAAACTCCTAATTTAGGGTAAATTACACTAAATAACACTAATTTACTCTAAAGTACGCTAATTCACTTATTCGGAGAATAAATTACATTCAATGCCTCTATCACTGCTTTTAATTTAGAGCTTTTGGTTTTATAAGCCAACAATTCCATTTCTGTGCCACTTGAATAAAATCATTTATTGAAATATTTTTTCTCTAATTCAGTTGCACAGCTTAATTAGGTTCCGGCATTAAGACTTCTACATAGTTTTATGCACTGCAGCTGTTTAAACAATATATGTGGGTCTTTGGTAACAGAAGTTGTCATAGGCTAGATGTTATAGAACACACTACATAAACGGTCGAGATTTCCGGGTAATAAAAATATCTTTGTACATAAAATTTATTTTTATTTAACATGTACAACATTGGTTATCATAATATTTAAACTTCATTTCATGAGAAATGTGTGGTTCAAGTATTTTAATGGAAAATAAAAGAACTGTTAAAGTGTTTAAATATAAAATAACTAGCAACTAGTGGCTACATAAAGTATATTTTGATACAATGATTAAAATGAAAAGTGAATTGATACTGATAAAATTAAAACAAAACTGGTAAAAAAAATAAAAAACACAAATATCTTGAATTAGTAATCCCAAAGAGCACATGCAACTGTGCCAAAAAAAGGTTACCGTTGCTGCAGACTCGGTCCATCAAAAGTCTGAATACGACTGGCGAATACGAATAGGTGTTATAGAACACACTAGATGAACGGTCGGGATTTCTGGGTAACAAAAACATTCTTTGCACAGAAAGTTCCTTTCTGTTTAACAAATATAGCATTTATTATCATAACTTTTAAACTTCATATTATGAGAAAAGTGGTTGATGTGCGATTTAAATAGTTAAAAAAACTTAAAGAACTAAAAGTATTTAAATGTGAAATAACTTGCAAGTGTAACTGCTAGACAAAGTGCATGTATGTTTGATACAATAACTACTATATAAACGGCAATCGTTGTCTGTCTGCGCGTGTGTCCGCGCGTGTGTGCGGGCGTGTGTGTGATTGAGTGTCCGCCTTATAGAGTACCGTACTTTTTGGACTATTAGCCGCTACTAGGTAACTAGGGCGCATTAACAGGAATTTCGGGAATTAACAAAAGAAAGGGCAGAAATTTACAGGAATTTCATTCATACACGCCTCTATACATAACATATTCATCGTTTTTACACAAAAATCACGTGATCTCTGATTAGCGCGCCTCTTTACGGTGCCCAACGGCACTGGTACATTTCAAACAGCAAAGTTGCTGCCGTGTTAAAAAGCACCGTCTTGGGTTCTGTAGCCTATACAAAGGTGCCTATGCAGCTATACAAATGTACTACTCATTAAATAAAATTAATAAGCAGTAATTTACATGCAATTAATATTTACTGCTAGCGTGTACCGAGAAGGTCACGTCATCGTTTGTTTCTTGCGGTCACTGGAAAAAACGCAGTTCTCACCTACTAAATTTCCACATCAAAAAGGTAAGTACTTTTTGTTCAATGTTGTATTGTCTATGAATTGCCACACTTTCAATACATGACCCTTTCACTTGCGTCCAAGTACAAATTTATCTATCGGCCTACTTTCAGCCATTTTGCCGATATTGCTTCATGATAATTTTTTCAATTTGAAACTCCATCTAGAACGTTTGTTTTGGTTATATATTTTATATGCCAACATGCTAACAAGCACTGCTGTGGAAAAATTCATTGTATCTATACTTTGTGCATTGATAAAGCGATGTGAAGCTACAAAGTAAAACGATCCTCTACAATGTTCCTTATTCTTACAAAACCATTACTTTCATCGCGATCAGAGTCAGTGCTGCTATTACTATTTTAATTATCTGTGTAATCACAAAAATCTGAATCAGCTATAATGTCATCAACATAAGTAATTGTTTTCTAGCTCGGTGACGTTTTCAAAACTTACACAAAAATGGTTGTTTTTTACCACTTCGGGTACAATTGCATAATCCAATTTTGCGTTCAGGTACAACTAAATCATGATGCTCTACAGATTATGACATGGGTCAGCAAAATGTCGTTTTAACCATAGAATCACTCACATTTTCACATAGAACACCTATACTTTTCGGAAAGCAAAGAGAATTCTGTGTCTGATCATATTAGCTTTATTGAATAGCAGTTTTATTAAAATTCGTGTTCTACGAACATATTTGACTAATAAGGGTAGCATATAAATGTATAAAAGTATATATGATAAGTTGATAACAAGTAATTAAAACATTATACTATGTATAAAATGCAATCTACAGTCTCTTCCATAGCTGTTAACTTATCTTCGTCACCACTCCAATGGAAGTCTGCCATTTCTATCGCTGAATTGAAGCCTGTATGCATCCACTACTAGCTACTACGCGTTGTTACTAACTGATTGCGATGTTGAACTTTGAACGCAAATTACTCAAAATTCTTTCATGTGACTATAGCTGTTTGACCAGTCCAATGTCTGCAAACATGTCTGAAGGTCATTCTTAGCTTAGTAGATAAAGTGTAACTGTAAGCAGGCTCTAAATATAGATGGATGAGTAATGCAACTACGCAAAGCCTAAAAATTGGCTGATGAACTTTAAAGGAATATACTTGAAGCTGCTATAGCGGCGCATGCACCCAAAGTAGTTAAGCTGGAAATTCTCAAAAAAGATTTAAAATTAAATTTTAGGCTAATTTTATAGAGAAATCTTTGCACAACACTGTCACTACCATAAAAATCTTAAAGATCGTTGGTTATGTTATCAACGAACAATAAAATTCAGTTACTAGCAATTGCTGGGAAAGTTGCAAAAATGTGTCTATGGCGGTCGATCATAGAAAACGCATGAATAAGTCTACTTCAGTGAAAGGGTTGAAAATGTTGGATTAGCTACTGTTTGGGATAGTAAACATGTTCATTTCTTTCCGCAGCTGAGTTACTTTTACTTTTTTTCAGCTACGAGTACTACAGAACTACAGCTACTACAGAACTTGCCCGGGCACTCCGAGCGTTGCAATAGGCGACAGTGAGAAGAAAGCAAGCGGCGTATATTACAAAAAAGCGCACCATCTCATTAAATTTTAGAAATGTTTGAAGCAGTACAATACCTCCCAAAAAATCTACTGCCCAAACGCAAGAACAGATTGATTCCCGTAGAGAAAGAGATCGAATTCGCAAAGCAGCAGCTAGACAAGCAGAAACTGCAGAGCAAACACAACTACACCCACAATGAAACAGAATTGCTACTGCAGCTGCTAGAAGTGCAGAAACTGCAGAGCAAACACAGCTACACCTACAACAAAACAGAATAGCAGCTGCTAGAAGAGCATAAACTGCTGAACAAAGACAGGTACATAAAGAGCAGGCCAGAATAGATGCTGCAGCCGCTAAAAGGGCAGAGACTACTGAGCCGGCCCAGCAGCGACTCAAACGGCTCAGAGCAGCCGCTATATCAGCCAGACGTGCAGAAACCTCTGAGCAGATGCAGCGGCGACAAGAACATGATGCACTAGCTACAACAGCTGCTCGGCGAGCTGAATTTTCTGAGCAGATGAAACGGCAACAGCAGCAAGCTGCAGTAACTATAGCAGCTGCTACCAGGCGCAGTGTATGGACAGAAAACTTTGCACTTGACTACAGTCCTGCAATACAGTATAGGGCCGAATTTTTCTATGGAACGAATGTCCAAAAATGCTCCAGATGTAATGCCTTACGTTGGAAAGGCGAAAGGCCATATATGTAGTTTATATAGTAGATTTTATTGATAATAGATTTTATTAACACAACCGCATTACTGCTGCACAGTTTGTATATACCATTTCAAAACACAGGCTATAGACAAAGAACTGGTGAGTCATGATTAGTGTTTCAAGCATGTAGAAGTCTTAATTCAACAAATTCTGGCAATAGCTTAGCAGTTCAATAGCAATATATTTTCTAGAATTTCTTAAAATATGTAAAATTTGTCAATACTGCCAGTTTGAAGAACTTAAGTTTGCCTAGCAATGTAAATTTCATTATCAGTTCTGTGTACAAAATTCATGCAACTCCGATTTGAGTAATTCGAAACTGATGCATTGTAGACTAGCTGTAAAACACATTGCATATTTCCATTGGTTTTTCCAACATTATTGACATGTACGGCTGCATATGTGTATGCAGTCAGATCAGCACAAAAATTTCAGTAGATCGTATATTTGAAGTTTTTTTACAGTATGAAAGACTACTCTTAATAAAACTAATGCTTTACGGAAATCTGTTCCCGAACACGGGTAATGCAGCTAGTGTGTATACATATAAGTGTAGTGTATATATATATATATATATATATATATATATATATATATATATATATATATATATATATATATATATATATATATATATATATATATATATATATATATATATATAATAGAAGAAATATTAAGAAGAAAATAAGTTTTCAGCAACAATAGCAAAACAAATTAGTTTTGTGTGATGCACTCCTCAAACGCAGTTTGACAAAAATAAAAAGCTGTACCGAAATGCTAGAAATGGGTTTGATGTTTTAACCATGTAATTTAGTGCTAAGTGTAACTGAGAAAATAACTCCTAGCATGTAAGCAATTAGAAGACAACTCATTTCTTTTATTCAATACGCTCAAGTGTTGTTTGCATATTATAAAACATTTTTCTAGTAAACGTAGTTTGCATTGTTTTGTTTTGTTTGCATATGGCTGTGCTTGAGCTAATATTTTCTATGTTATGTTGTATGCTGAGCTGTCTTCTTTCAACTTCCAAATGTGTTTACTCAGTTCTGTGTGGTGCTGTTTGTTTTTTGTGGTTAAAAGAGGCTTCATGATTGCTGTATCTGGTTTTAAATTCTGTTGAGCCAAGTCCTATGTAGGTTGGTACGTGGTTGTACATTTATGTATATATATTCACTGTTGCCTTGTACCACACTATTTGCTAGGCATTTTCCTTCCAAAGAGAAATTGTTCTTTTGTCTGCAGTTGCAACTTTTTTCATTGTCTTCTCTTTGTTTGCTAATAATTTTAGTGGGTTTTTCGTTGCTTGCATCAATGATTGTATTCATGTTTGGCATTACTGAGTAGCTCAGTTTTAAGGTTTGTCTATTAAATATTGTGTGGAGTGGGTGTTTTTTGGGATGCATGTCGTAACTACGCTGAACATTTTTTTTGCTGATATTGATTGCAACATTGGCACTAAATGGGGGTTGTACCATGGGATTTTTCTTTATATGTTACGTTTTTCTTGATTTTTTCATGTTGGTGTCATAATTTAGTTTGCTGTGGTATCCAATTTTGTAGTTTACATCTTGGTATGGTTGTACTGTGATGTTAAATTGTTGTTCATTTTATGAGAGTGCGTTTCATCGTTTGTTGATATTGCCTGGTAAATTTTTCAATATAGAAGGCAGATGGTTGTTTTGCTTGCGCACATGTAGTATCGTATTACCTGGCTTTTGGAATAGTTTGAAGCTGCCATCTTGTAGATTTAAGGTGGCGTCAACAAAGTTGACTGATCGTTTGTTTGCGTCAATAGTAATTTTCAAGTTGTTTTTATTAAAGATGTTGCATATTAGTTTCTTTGTTCTCTCTATAGCTCTTGGTATCCCCATGCAAACCGAAAGTCCGTCATTTCTGTATAGTCCAATACTGCAAAACAAGTCGTTGGGTATTTGAGTCAGTAAGTCCCTACTAATTCACGAGTCGCCGCACCACTATAGCTACCCATAGTCATGTCAAACAATTTATATGAGCCCTTCTTTGACCCAGCTGTGTCGTTGTGAAATACAAGCGTGTTTTTGCATGTAGTGTGGTTGTCTTTATATTTTTTGTGATTTCTGTTATGTTGCTTGCGAAGTCTAAAGCTTTTTTAATAGTTCCTCTGTTGGTGAAGGATAAAATTCAAAAACGTTAACAGTAATAAATGCTTGCTGTTGTTTTTCCTTTATTTCACTAAACCGATTCAGTACATCACCCATACTTCACCATAATTTAACATTAGCTTTTCTTGTCACTTGGTTATTAATATTTGCGGGCAGGATTTTGCTAATTTTTCCTATTTCAGATTTTTTTGAATTGATTATTCTGCCTGTGGGGTGGTTTGTGAAGTTATCTTTGTGGTCTTTTATCGTTTGAACAAAGGAATACTTGTCAAAGCCGACAAAACAAGCAATTTTACAGACTTGAAAATGACTAACTACTATGTCATGTTGTAAAAACAGCAAAGTATGCAAGTTTGATGAAATTTTGCTGTTAATATTTTATTGCTGTGAATTGACACTTTTATTTGAGTGAACACTAAAAATACTGAAACAATTGACGAAGATATTAGAAAAACAGCCAGGCTTAACAGCAGTCAGTTAAATTTATATACTCTCGCATTCTACAACAAGTTGCTATTAAGTTACATTCAAGTTACAATTAATACAGTTAAGTTACATTTGATAATGTCACAATGTTTATCAGCTTTAAACTTGGGGTCGGAATGACCTTCTGTATCTTTGGGAGTTATACTTTCCTGCTATTCAAATAAATTTAATTATTTTTAGCTTACTCTTTCTTGAACTAAAAAACAAAAAACACTCAATCGCTATGATTGCAAGTTTGTGGGAAGGAATTGTGGGAAGGCATTGTTTATGTCAGGACTAGCTAAGAGCTGTGGCATGAACTGGTACTTTTCATGAAAAGGAGAGAAACGCGCTATTTTGAAAACAAGGCTTTATCAGCAATTTATTGTCTTTAATAGAGCAAAAGTGTAAATATGTTATGGTATTGATGAATATTCCATGACAGTCATAAATTAAAGTTTAAATATAATTTACTCAATGTTCTTTGCAGCTGTAGACATCGTCAAATTTCAAAGAACAAATGACTGACTGTCAAATCAGTAAACACAGTTGAGTATTGAAAGTACGTGAAAGAAGTTGTCCAAGTAGTGCCCCAATGTGGCAAAAACTGTAGTTTTAAAATGCTAAAACTGCTTTTTCATTATAACTGCTTGTTTGAGTAAATAAGCAAATTAACATTTATGAAAATTTAAAAATGTCTAATGGAACCAAATGTAAAAGATTGTCATTCATTTTTTGTTAGTCTAGAAATGTTACTAACATTAAAACCTTGAAATAATGATTTAAACATTTTGGTTCACTATTCTGAGCAGTAACAAGAATTTTAATAAACCAAAATATAAACTATAATAAAAAAGCAATGAGTTCAGCACCAAAAACTTTAAACGTTTTTTATAAAGTATACCAACTGATAAATATTACATACAAAAGTTCATAAAACTTTTGATCAAGTTTCCACTAGAAGAAATAGTGAGTGTAGGTTAATAGACTACCAATTAAGGTCTGTATGACTAGAGAAATATTCTTCTGCTGGTTTATGGGTAAGATAGTGGTATATAACAAACTAATGAGGCACTCAGGTAAGAAATGAAATAGAGCAGAACACATTCATAAGAACTATGATTAAGATGTGGTTCATCTGCATTATGATAAAAGTAACCTTACCTTGCTTTGGAATCATTGTTCAATCTAAACGGTGTTGAGTAGGCCTACTGTATAAACCAGCGCTAGTATTGCTCCGATAACTCCGAGAGCTGTCAACCCTAAATAGCAAAATATAGAGCTTTTGTGTTAACATGAGTTTTGAGACCTTTTTAACAAAAACTGGCTAATATTTTATTGTGAGTTTATTTAAAGAGCTAATTTTTAGTCTAAAAGAATAGTTTGTTTTATCACAGCTTATTTATTACAACATGTGGCAGGCTGGTCTATTTTTTGATCAGTACATAGGCTGGTCTATGAACCTTTTTGATAGGCTCCTGCGCAGCCTATTTCACTCATGTTCTATTAGCTATAAAACTGGCTGGCCAACCACTACTATGACGGTAATATTAGTCTGTTCTGTCTCTATTTATAATAAGCATTGCACCAGAATTATAAAAGTAATATAATACCAGGTGGTGTACTCGGTAATATGAGCCATAGCAGTGTCCTGTTCTGCCACCATTTGTAATATACAGTGTAATAGAATTTCTTTAATACATACTGGAATATAATGTATCACGTATTCTTTAATAAATATAATACAATATATTGTACAATGGCAAGGATAACAAGGTTTTTTATTAATTATTTTATTGGCAAAAATGGTGCCATGTTTTTACAGTCAGAGTTTGAGTTATTTTGGTGTAAGTCTTAAGTAGAATGTGTTTAAAATAAAAGAACTAAAGTAATTCATGGTCGCTGATAACGTGATTTATTTATTTCCGCTTATGACTGTTGCTGCGAGACTAGTATTCTGTTCAAACAAGCAAAAAAAGGTTTCTTGATGAGAAATTAAAAAGAAAAGAGAGAACTCGACTTCATGGAGTATTTGATGCTGTAAATACAGATGAGTTTGTGATAGTGTGAACATTGTTATCATCGACGATCACCGAAGTATTGTTGCATCGATGCCAAAATACGGCGAGATAGCGCGAACCAGCTTTTAGATGGTCATATTAACAGAAACAGAATCAAATTTTCTAATATGCCTGCTTTTAAAAATGTACATGTAGTTTTAAGGTGATTCTATATCATGACAGTTTATTGGAGTTGCTCTCTCGATGACAAACTCTGTTCAGTGTAAAACAAAACATGGTTGCAAAAACAGCTTTGTACCAGTAGTCGAAATGATGCTGCATACTAAGCTTTTTCAATTTTGAAGGTGGTATTTGACAAAGTACAACATAGAATTGAATAACCGTATTTATCATTTTTATTACCGGTGAAAATACAAGCAAAGGGAATGGGCATTGATATTGTATTTTGGTGACTAAAACGGTACCAATTCTTATTGAAGGATTTTGAGATGGTTTGATGTTAGTTTTTTTTAAAGATATTTAAAATTGTATAAAGACTAAAAACTGTTTCAACTCCGACCCTCTCCGCAAAAACATGACTCAAACAAAGCATCCTGGTGTAAATGAAGCTAAATGTAAAAACTTACGGATTGAAATACTTTCATTAAGTCTTAAAGTATTTTAAAACATGGCAGGATAGTCTAGAACCATTGTTTAGTTGTTGGCATCAATTTAGTTCTGTAAAAGGTTAACAGATTAACTAATCAGTGCAAAAATACTAGCAGGTACAGTTTTTCTTAAAAGGGGCTTAAAAGCAATTTTTTGATAAACCTCTATCATTGTTTTAAACTATTGCTAGCTTTTAAAATTTAAAAGCATCCTTGTTTAACAAAACTTTCTAAAAATAGTTATACTTTCACAAATATTACTTAATTGGTATGCTAACAGAGTACAAGGGTTCTATAACTGTCCTTTGGAACAGTTATGAGCATTTCTAACAGTTTTGTAATAACTTGAAATAGATTATAAAAGAAATCAAATGATGGACAGTTAATGTGAATTATTTTTCCATTCCACTGCTGAATTTTGTGGTGGAGAATATTTACAGCCAGGAAGTGCTGACAATTTTATTGAGAAGAGAAAGAAAGTATTCTGATTTGTTTAATTCGGAAGTAATTCAGAAGGCCTGAAAATTGTTTAATCATTTTCAAAATTTTATATTTATATAAATCTTAGTGTTTGTCTGTTGTCCGTGTGTCCAGCTATAGCGATTACTATCTAGGAATAAAAATTCCATTTTACACTGGAATTCAAATTTCAACTACTAGTTCCGCAAAAATGCAAACTAACCACTACACTGTCTTTGCAACACAATGGAATAATTTTGCACATACTTATGCAATGCTTGCAATAAGACTATCGGTTACTACGAGCGTGTTTGAAGATCATGATTGCTGAGAGATAATGATGCATGATGTAGCAATTATAAGCGCACTTATAAGCACAGGTGTAATAAAAAAAGTGGATGATAAGTACGACACTGAGTTTCCGCCATTGTCGACGCAGAACAAAACCCTTAAAATGGAAATGGTGGCCCTGAGAAGGGCTGAGGTGGTTGGTGGGACTACTGGCACTCAGAAATCTATTTTGACTGGTGAGTCCATTAGCCCGAGAGGGTCACTATCGTCCCCAATGGAGTCTACCGATGGGCGAACGATCTTGGACTCCACTTCATGTCGTGGAGTAGGGCAAGCATCACGGGCTGGCCTCCAGTACGGCCTTTGGTTCTACCGTGGCTTTGTGTAGCGTTGCCCTCGGTGATGGTGTTGGCGACGGGGTGAACACGCCTTCGGTCTTTGGGGTTCAGTCTGGGTAGACTGTGTTCTTCAGTGCTCAGCAGAGACGTGCACATGCAGGAGAGGCTGAGTGGTGAACACCTCATCACAGGAGGAGCAGCGGTGTCTGTGTACACGAGCGTGCCTTTGTAGGTCACGCTCCTTGTTGCAAGAAAAATCGCAAAAAGTACACGAGTGCTTCATGCTTGTAAAAACGAATGAACTGTGAATCAGTGTGTACCCGTATTTATAGACAGTCAGCTTGCGTAAGAGAGTTGATGACGTCTTTTTTAAGCCTATAATCCGGCAGCTTCAAATTGCTGACTCAATGGATCTATTTTACGTTCGTCGCAATTCAGACAAATTTGAATAGTCATTTCTAAGGCTCACGCTTAACACTTATCCAATGTAGTGTATATGTATGGGTTATCCTAGCAATTTTTTTATGTTAACCATTTGTTACCATATTGTTCTAAGATTTGTATGTTACTATACAAACACTAAGAATTATTAATACTCGTATTGCGTGATTAGTTAGTGACAAATGTTATCGTATTTGTATTCGAAATATGTTATTGTGGAATTGGTTGACTTAATTACTGTGCAGCCAATCGATTGTAGATTTGTCCCTGGGATTGCTATATAACCTGTCAGTTTTATCATTGCTGGTGTGTTACTGTTTAGTACTGAGAGATATAACACCAATAAAGATACCGCGTTCTTTACAATAAGCTCTGCTTGATTTTCAAAAGCAAATAGGGTATAAAATTCTTGCCACCGTTTCTGACTTTAGCATTGTGATATTAGCCAGCGTATCATAGCTGCTTTTACTATAAGTGCTATTGACCGAACATCAAGAATTATTGCGCTTGGCTTGCTAGGGTGTAATAGTTGAGAAAAGACACCATCGAGTCTGCTTATCAGCTCACTCTTGAGTCTGTTTATTGGCTCACCCATGAGTCTGTTTATCGGCTCACCATCGAGTCTGTTTATCGGCTCACCCACGAGTCTGTTTATCGGCTCACTGTCGAGTCTGTTTATCAGCTCACCATCGAGTCTGTTTATCGGCTCACCATCGAGTCTGTTTATCGGCTCACCCACGAGTCTGTTTATTGGCTCACTATCGAGTCTGTTTATTGGCTCACCCACGAGTCTGTTTATCAGCTCACCATCGAGTCTGTTTATCGGCTCACTCCCGAGTCTGTTTATTGGCTCACTCGCGAGTCTGTTTATCGGCTCACCCTCGAGTCTGTTTATCGGCTCACCCACGAGTCTGTTTATCAGCTCACTGTCAAGTTTGTTTATCGGCTCACCATCGAGTCTGTTTATCGGCTCACTCCCGAGTCTGTTTATTGGCTCACTCGCGAGTCTGTTTATCGGCTCACCATCGAGTCTGTTTATCGGCTCACCGTCGAGTCTGTTTATCGGCTCACCCACGAGTCTGTTTATTGACTCGCCCCCGAGTCTGTTTATCAGCTCGCCTATGAGTCTATTCATCAACTCATCGAGTTTGCGTGAACTTGCTATTGAGTTGGGAGTTGTCTATCCTTGTCGAGCAGAATTTACTTCACAGGCTAGCTTGAGACAAACATATAGGTCTCTTATTATAGTACAGCTTTACACAAACTTGAGTTACTCATTTTATTGGGTAATTATTTCATTACTCGTGAAATGCCAGGCATTTAGCTAATCATATTATAAACGTACAATGACGTTTTTTATAAGTCTGACTTATTACTGTAAATTTGTACTACAGTGGTGATTGTAATTGTAGTCCACTTAAAATAAACCCGTTATTTGTTATTAATTCAAAGATTGTTAAATATTATTGAATGAATCATGGCAAGATAAACATCAATAGCAAGCTAAGGATGTTCTATACCTGAACATTTTTCAATGTTAGCTGAAATTATCTAATATTAGTTAATATTATTAAATGGCAATTAGCCTTTTATCAATCAGTTGGTTCTCCTAAATATTAACATCAGTATAGCCTTTTTAATCTTGTTTTAGTGTAACATAGTAATATCTGCACATTATGACAAAACGTCCAATAATTGTAAGTTTATATTCGTCAAAAAATTGGGCAACTTGAACGAAGTTCGTGGGCACACGTATGAATGTAACTATGTGAAAGTAAACTTGTGGCTTGTGGTGTAGATGTAGTGTTCTAGTATATATGGTGACCAGCTCTCATTATCAATTACAGCATAGGATAAAATGAGCTCTAAAGAATAGAATAAATATGACTTCAATTACAATATTAGGATGCAACACATCTTCGATTTGGATGCCTTCAGAAAACTTTGTTATAGATTAATATTCTGCCATTCTTCTGAAATCTGTAAACATTGTAGCGTTTTTAGTTTGGCTAATTCATATCGTCACATGTGAATTCTTGTCACCCCATGTCAATTCATTCATCTTAAATACTATTTTGATCAAATTTGAATAATAATAAAGGTACGAGAACATAATATGTTGTATTAAGATGGTATTTGAAAGTGACATAATCTTCTTCATTAAAATGGAGAAAATGGCAAAAATCCGCCATAAGTGTGATTATTTGTGTTGTCAAAGGGAATCCTCTTGAGCCACTTTAATTCCATCTAGTGGTCAAAAATTGAAGATCTAGTAAACATTCAAGTAATAGCTAACATTTGTAGAATCACAGCCTTAATCATTTCACCGTATCTGCAGTTTTTTATGCTTAAGAAAATATCAAAGCTGATTCTATCTTCAATTCCAAAGTTGGTAGCACATCAATTATATCAGTAACAAGGTTTAGTTTCATTGCTAGTATTCAATAAGCTTGAACAAAGGTGAAAACTTTTTATTGAAAGGCTAGAACAAAGTTATAATAAACTGTCACTTTTATAAAGATTCTACTGCTCGTGCTTGAGCATTTAGGTTTTTGGTAAAAACTAATTGGACGCAAAATAAGGTTTTTGTCATGCATTGACTTGGTCTGGTTGTGATGGACTCAAAAAACCTCTGCTGCACTAGTACTTTAAAATTTGTTAGCCTAGTATTTATGTGATTGGATTGCTGAAAAGATATTGCTGGAGACCCTTCATTCACAAAGTAGCGAGCATTGGGGACCTGAACCTCATAAATTTTGCAAACAGAAATACTCCATCAAAATCGAACAAAAGATACAAAATATATGAAAGTTCAGTGCAGTGCACTACTCTTTAGACTACAAAAATCTATTTTACAAGAAATCTTCTAACAATCAAGAAAATCAAAACTACATGTATTTCCTATTGACTGGGTGAGCTTTTATTTTTTATCTCACAGTCAGATGCCCATAAATACAACTATCAATAAGATAATATTGCTCTCTCTCATCCTCTCTCATCCTCTCTTTTTCTCTCTGTCCCTCTCCATCTCCCTTTATCCCTCTTTTTTCTTCTGTCTTTTACTCCCTCTCCTCTTCTCTCCCTCTCTCTCCTCTCTCCCTCTTTCTCCCTCTCTCTCCCTTTCTCTCTCTCTCTCTCTCTCTCTCTCTCTCTCTCTCTCTCTCTCTCTCTCTCTCTCTCTCTCTCTCTCTCTCTCTCTCTCTCTCTCTCTCTCTCCCTCTCCCTCTCCCTCTCCCTCTCCCCTTCCCTCCCTATCTCTCCTCTCTCACTCTTTCTCCCTCCTTCTCTCTCTCTCTCTCCCTTTTTCTCTCTCTCTTTCTCTCTCTCTCTCTCTCTCTCTCTCTCTCTCTCTCTCTCTCTCTCTTTCTCTCTCTCTCTCTTTCTCTTTCTTACTCCCTCTATTTCTCCTCAATGGTCATGTACTGTAAGGGTGAACGCAATCATGGCTGTCCTACCACATCTTAGTTTTTGTCCTTTTCAAGAATTCCAGCTTAGGTCCTTCTGCTCTCTTGCTTTCTGGTAATTCAGCCACCATCTATTTGTTTAGGCTTTACAGTAGGTCAGCCGCTGTCTGCCGTTGCTCCATTTTCCTTCAATTCTTTTTGTCACCATCAAGTTTTCTAGACCCTACTTTTGCACTATCTGCCCAAAAAATTTCAGCTGCCTTTTTTGAGAGGAGTATGTAGTAGTAGGCAGGAGAGAGTAAATATATCTAACTTACCACCTGGTTTGTTGGCATTGTTTTTAATTGGTCCAATGTTTACAGGTACAACAGGTTTGGGTAGTTTGTAAAATACTGCCTTGCTGACTTCTCTCATTTCTTGGCTGCTAAACAGGTATGCTCTACAGACTAGAATTGATCCATTAGCGAAAAGCTCTAAAAGTATTTATAGAAACTTTTGAATAATAAAAAAGGTTTTTTAGAATCACGGACTATGGTACAGAAACTATGTTATATTAAACGGAAGCTAAAACTATTAAATAATTGTTTAAAAAAATTGTTAAATTCTTGTTAACATTCAGCCAATAAACAAAATCACCTCATCGACATAAATTTTAAGCAATAGAGTGTAAGTTGTTAGTATCATAGCTATATTAATTTTCTGTATTGTAACTCTAAGTTATTTACTAGATGTTAGCATTTTTGTGACTTCCACAAAGTGGTTAGTATTGTCCTCACAACTAATTTGTGTATTTAAATCACTACCAAAAGTTTGATTTGCAAAAGTTCGTAGAATTCTTTTTATTTGACCTAAAAGAGATAAAGTTTTTTATTAGTAAATAAAAATTTCTCTTTTATGGCTATCATATTTAGCATTAGAAACCAAAGCTAGCTGTTTTCAGAGAAAACTCTTTTAACCTAACGCACCTGTGTCATGGTATTTTATAAAATGCTCATGCATCAATTGTCCTTTATCTAACACTTGTTATGTATATCCACACAGCAAACACACAATATTTTGCTAGGAAGTAAAGATAATAGTGTTGAATATTATATTCCAACCAAGTTGCTTTACCTTACTCCCTCAATTGCTAGATCGCAACTTTATTCTATTCATTTATTAGAAGAGCAAGAATGGGTTTGTAACAAAAATTATTTTTATAGAATAAAAAAATGATATAAGTTGAATTGTTAAGCTATTATTGGTAACATTAGCCTATACTTTTTGAAAAATATAGGCTAATGTTGCCTGTATTTTCTACTTTCTTTTAGGTAGAGCGACATTAATGTTGTCGGCTTCAGAATACTTGCTAAGCAGTTTTTATATATGTCAAAGTCTCAGATCAAGTTAAGAAAATGCTTTGAGTAAAACATATTACCCTGGTACAGTTTTTATTTTGATGGTGTCACTCAAAGATCTAAAGAGAAAAAAATTGTAAAGCCTTGAAGTTAAAAGACGGACATTGGTATGTCGTACATATGGCTGCTATTATGGTGAAGAGCGTTTATTAAGATTATTCCCATCATGCATTAAAACTTTTTAAAGTCTTCAGATCAGATTGTAAACCTTGGTCCACATCTGAAAATATTGAATTAGATAGAGACATTATCGACTACAAATCATAGTGTATAGCTATCTGAAGATTGTGACAATTGATATTCTCGCATACACTGTCACTAAAACCATGGCAACCACTACATCGACGACAACAAAAATTCTTTGTTAATGAAGTAGCCGAGTCATTGTTCGCACCAATTCTTTAAAAATTTTCTACTGATTCATTTACATGATCCTTTTGTAAAGATCTAAACTTGTCAAAATGGTAGTCAAATAGATGTGGCATTCATTTAAATTATTAATCATAAATTATCAATTCCTTATTTTTAAACCCTTCTATAATTGTGACGCTCTATCAAAGGTTGTGTTCAAATAGAGGTTGTGCTTTAGGTACTTTGTTTGAGCTTCAAAAGTACACATATACCTTTTAGTAAATAAAGAACATCAAATTATTTTAGTATTTTTATTATTTGCTAAAATAAACGTCATCAAGTTGCTATCAATTCCAACAATAATGTTTTTTTTATCTAAAAACACATAAACATCAAAAGCTAGAGATGATGCCAAACCTCAAGTTGGCTTGGTAAATATTGTAACTCGGTATTGCCTACACACACCTTAGAAACAATGGCTTAAAAAGAAGTGAATTATATAACAAAAATATAACACACACTGCTAGATATTCACTTTTTACATAGTCATTACATAATCAACTGACACTTATACGACATGACCTATTACATAATAAGACAAATACTAATACAGAGGCTACTCATGCTCTATAGGACGGATGTGAATCTTATAGCTAGACCCAAAAAAAGTCTAAAAATATATAAATATACAGCTAGATACCTCTTATGTTGGTGACTGTAAAGCTGGCATACTGATAATCATCCGTCAGACTAGTAAAACCATCATTGTAATGAAAAATGCCATCCGACTCTGCATTTAGAATGGTTGAATTTTGAATTATGAATGAGATTCTAGCAGGATATTCAAAGGATTGAAGTTGACAAGTAATTGTAAGTGGTCCAACATGATAGCCGAAATCAAATGACACATCAGAGAGGTTGTTGTGCAGAGAAACACTGATACTACCTGTAAATATTATACACAACCTTTAGTCTCACAATAGCTTACATGCGTATTTGTACATAAACTTATCATAAAATGTAGTATTAGAATCTCATTATCCGCTCAATAATGGCAAGCTCTGTTTCCGCATTTGCTGTTGATGTATACATCGTCACCCTCAAAGACCCTGAATACCTAATGAAACTGATTTCATTAATATTGTAACTTCTTTGTTTTAGTCAAAAGCTTTTTATAGAGCATATAAGCTACACTTAGTTTAGCAAAGCTCTGATGCAGTTACAATTGATCGATAATAAGTGCTAAAAAGTTGAACAAACAGTACAGTCAAATAGCAAAAATTCTTTTAACTCAAAATTGGATGCACGTGTAATAACACTGGGCTGTCGGTATACACAATATACAGTGTATTTAAAACAACACAATGTATCTATAATACACAATGTATTGGAGTGAAAGCCAGCCGGGCACTAGGCGTAAGGTTCTGCTTGTCCCTATTAAATTTCCTAATTTGATAGTGCACTTCACAATCTAGACTCCCTGTGTGATTTACTGCTTCTGCCCGGAAAGAATGTCAGTTGATCTGTTGATCTTGGGTGATCTGTGGTTCTTGTGTGGTCTGTTTGACTTGCCATAGTGTTATACAGTGCACCCTCAGGATACGATTACCCTGATATACAATTTTTTCACCTAACGAAGTTGAATATGGTGGGTGTTCACCTCATCATATGACTTTCATTTCACCATATGAACTCAAGAAAACTTTTGCCGAAGTTAAAATCTGGCAATCGGTATGCTTATTACGTACGTTGAAATAACAAAAACGCCAAAAGTTGGTTTGCCAAAAACATTTGCACAGCGTTTAGAAGAGACGATGATCGGCTTCTCTCAAGTCAGCATTCCTCGTGGGAAATTTTGTGAAAAGTACATAAGCGAGAGCCATATTCATTTTTTGGTGTTGTACTCAGTTTTACTATACAGACGCTCCCCAACTTACGAACGAGTTACGTTCCGAACGATTGATCGTAAGGTAAATTCATTCGTAAGTTGCTTCAGTGCTATATTTTGTATTATAATTTATGCTTAAAGCCTATATAAGTATATTGAAGGTTTATATAAGTATGTTTAAGGCTTGTATAAATAACCTGTATTGGTTTGTACTGAAAAAAGAACATTTAATAAAATGGAGAGAATACTGAGGTGGACGCCGGGCCATGACACTGAATTTCTTATTCATTGCATGTGTTGTCCTTTTTATTATATCGTTGTTTTACCCGTTATGCTATCGCTTATCGTCACTTATATTGTTGTCATACCGACGCACTAGCAGGCCAATTTATTCACCTTGTTAGCTGGTGTTCTTATTATTTGCCGTTAGCCGGAACGGTTAATATTATTGTATATAAAGGAGCGCACTCACTTAGTTGAGCAGAGCAGATAGCCGTACGCTCCTCGGCTAGTGAAATTACCTTCGCTAATAAAAAGCTGAATGAAACTACACGCACTCTCTTCTTTTCATTTATTAGCCTAGATCGTGCCAAGCAAATGCTGGCAAATGTCTTTACAATACGTCCAGTAAAAATAAAAAAGTTCTTCGCGCACTGGAGATACGCTCAAGCACTTATGTACTGCAACGAACTTGGCAGAGGAAGGTGGATGCTGGGTGGTGCTTCCGAGTAGTGCCCCTTTCCGCCGCTAACAAGTCAGTAATACCGCCACTAATAGCGTCGGTATTAGCGGCGAACATACGCGCAGGCATGTTCATATGTACCGTTGTTCGTAACTCGAATGTTCGTAAGTAGGGGAGCTTCGGTAAATTTTTATTCTGCAAACCTATATAACTACTAGTATCTATATTTAATTTGTTAGCTTATGGAATCTGATACCGATACAAACATTACAAGATAAAGGAAAAATGATTTTGTCTTCAACAAAGTTGGAAGTCATAAATAAATAGGGCAGCCACTATTGTTAATATTGTTAATATTTAATTTATGGTTGCGACCATATTCCGTATTGAAATATGGTCGCAACCAATCAACAATTGGAATTATTATTAAAAACCAAAACTTCATTGAAGCAAGCGCAAAGAGGAGCTTACGACTCACGACTTGAAAGAGTTAAATCAACATTTAAGAGAAACAACCATTTAGTAGTGGCGAGGAAGTAAAAGAGACAGAAAAACCTACATCGGCAGAAAAATTTCAAGTGTTTAATTTATTGATGTGGACTGGTACATAAAACGATACTGTACAATTCATGTATTATGTATATCATTATTTATCTTCTTTGGGTCGCAGTTTATTTACGTTTTATTCATTTCATTATGCTTTATTTTGTTCATCTTGATTTTATTTTTATTCTTTTGTTTAACCATTTTTTTGCAGGCAAGCCTGTTTTCTACTACATAAATACAAATCATCGTACGTATGTAACTCATATATAACTAGCTACTCAAGATAGTTGACGCATCCACATTACTTTCTAGAACTTGCTAAGGCTCTGTCCTCTAGAGTATAAATATGTACAAACTTCTGTCTGTAGTGGTTTCATTGATTTTGTGCACATTTTATACATAACAGACTACTGTACAACTTTTTTGCACTAGATCCTTTTAAAAGCATTAGCTAGCAATTTTCTGCATTGCACCAGCATTTACAGTGCACCAGCAAGTATCATCTTCAATAATTGATCAAGTAGGCTATCTTTTACATTGCACCAAGTAAGTTTTCTTTCTTAGAGTACTCTGCACCAATAGGGAAGCTGTGTCTTCCTGGCCATTTCTGCTTTTCAGGACTCAAAATTCGTAAACTTTTTGTTTTAAAACGAGTAAAAAATCAGAAAGCATTAGACAACTTGTTTTAGCTTGCTAAAATATTCCACTTTTTTATGTATTAAATTTATTTTTATGTGGACAGTAACATAATTAGCATTGAAACATCTAATTTACTCGCTACATGTACTAGCTCAAGTCACGTTACTCCAAAGGTATGTACGTCCTGTATAGGAAATAAAATTTCATTTTTCTTTTCAATAGTCAAGTGTGCGAGAGGCCACTTTCAAGAACTGCATCGCTCGACCTGTTTTATCGAATTAGGTTGAAAAAGGTTTTAACCAGGCACAGCAAATGATATATTGAAGCCGCAGATAGAAACTGATAAGTGACAAAATTTTGGTGATACAAAGTTGAAACTCAGTAAAATGGTTAAAAAACATACTAAAACTTAGCTTTAAGTGTGTGTTTAGTAAGCTACACCTATTTGAAGTCAATTCAAAGTTTATGTTGTACATACGTCTTGAAGGTAAGAACTTCTTACCGTACGTACTGCATTTGATACATTATAATGTTGCATTTAATTGCAGATCATATCCATCAAAATAAACTAAATACATTACAGTTACTGTAGGTAACTATAATTACTAAATTTAACATACTATTTTGTTACTAATTTTTAATTTGTACACTTGTTATAAGATTTTGACAACTTTTATCAGGAGATGTTTGCATTGCATAATTACAAAGGTTTGTATACCCCTACATACGAATTTTTCACCATGTGATGCTAACCCTGGAACGCATCAAAATCGTATCCTGAGCGTGCACTGTATATTTGATTAGGCGTCCTTGAAGTCATTTTTTGTGAGCCTTTGAGCAGACAACATGTAGTTTTTCAGCTCTGTTTTTTTCATTGCTGATACTTTATTTTATTTATAATAAGTTTCATCATTAGGCCAATCTCATATACATATACATATATAATCAACAGTTAACCAGAAAGGGAATCACATACTATTTATCGATCTCCTAGACGTGTTATTAAGGTAATTGTTGTATCTTTAACTTTATGTGTTTTATTTTACATGTTACCAATGTTACCATCTGTATAATTAACATACATTCAATAACCTTTTATCAGCAATCAAGTTATTGTTTTATTGTAGTTTCACTGTGTTGACAAGCATAAATAATAGATTGGAATAGAATATAAACTATGCCTCATCACTCGTAGGTGACAACATAAGTAACTATGAACCAGGGAATCAGCTACACTGGGACCGGCTGAAAGTTCACTAATCACTGGCATGTCCAAAAGCCAATAAGAAAGGGCTATTTGCATAATAGCCAGCTCAGCTAATGAGACCAAGTTGGCAGGGCTGAGGTCGTCCCAGCCGTTAAGTGCAAAGCCAGCTTGGCTATCTTTGCTGTACTTGACTCTGCTCAGTCAGCCACATGACACGTATAGCTGAGCACATGAGCCAGTCATGTACACCAACCGAATGCAAAGGAGGCGGAGCCAGCCAAGAGAGAAAGGATATGTAAGAAGGCCAGATGAGTCAAGAAAGACAGAGATCGCTGGCAGTCTCTTGCATGTTGTTGTGTTGTATTAACATAGTACACACCGATTAACATGTATTCATATATATTATTGAAATATATATTTGTCTCATTCCATTGCAATCAGTAGTTTTTATTGTGGTGGAGCAGTAAAGGGGTCTGCTAGTTTCTTTAACAGCATGTATAGTGTCACAGGTCAAACAGTTGTCAGCAATGCTTACCAAATTTAAAACAAGATTGGCAAAGTTTTAGGAAAAGTTTAGTATACTATTATAAGATGAAAGATTTGACAAGTTATATTTTTAGCAATAAAATATAACAATTTTTTATTGCTCACTATTTATAGAACTCCTAAAAATGGTCATCAATAAGAAAAAAACACTTTGAACACTACAGGAAAAACTCACCTTAAATTTTGGACATTCTACCAGAGAATAATAAAAAAAAAACATTCTTCTACCAAAGGGCTAGAATTTTTGAAAAACATAAAAAGAATCTGCGTTTTAACCATGATTCTTTGTTATGCTGATAGCTATAATTTGAAACTCAACTAGATAACATTGAGTCAGCCCCCATTTCTACGAATCATCTGCTCTACCATTGCTATTATACACCTACTTTAAACATTTCTATACATAGAGATGAGAAACACTTGAAAGAATAAGTAAATTTGAAATGCAACAGTTGTCATCTAATTTGAAGCATACCCATAGCATGAACTGCAGTTAGCATTGTTAAACACTACATTGAATATACATTACCGATATAGATTCTCCTCGTCACATCTCTTACAGTTGAGCTCCCTTCTATCAAAACTTGACAAGTGAGTGTTTCAAAATTTTTAAAAACTTCTGCAAAGCAAATTAGTAATGAAAGTTGACTTTTGTAAGATTTTGGTATATACAAATATATAAACTTTTATACTGGCATGACTTTGGTCTGTAAACTTAAATGAGATGTACATGTACCATATGTTGTGCAGTAGTCATAGTAAAGGATTTACCATGTTTCTAGATAACGCTCACAAGTATAAGCAAATTCAGTTAGACAGAATTTATTGCTGGAAATACTGATTGTGTCTGGTAGAACTAGATTTTCATTTGAAAACGATGTATCAATCTCTGCTACAGCTCGGTATGGTGAATACTGTTTGTTTTTAAGTTGTGTTTTTAAAATCATGTAAAGATTTAACGAGAGTGTAACATATTTTAGAAAGCCTGTGGTTAGGTTTTTACACACTTCCTTAGAATCTGCTCCATAAAATATGCAAACTATTACAATCTATTAAAGTACAGTCCCGTACCATTAAGTACAAAAACCACGAATCGGCTTGTACTAATTTTATGCAAGTTAAATTTCTCTTCTGTTCTTTTCTTCAGCAAAGGCCAATGTACTTTGCGTTCTTCTTATCATTTCAGTTAGCCAAAGCTAAAACCATAATTTACACCTACTTTCAATGTATATGACACATATTTCTGCAGTTGAACAACTTAAAAAATTAATATATAACTCTCAACATTTTCAAAAGTTTTGGCAAGACTAGAAGACATAGAGCTATTATGAGATATGCAAAAGTAGTCAACTGGTGACAAAATTTATATCCAGAGTTTCGCAGTTTTGGTTTTTAGTAAATAGTTGCTCTATATCTTGGCTCTGCAAACGGCTTCTAATTTTCAGTTAGTTGAATTCTCAGTTAACGACGTTGTTACACAGCTTCATTGCTTGCCCTTCAATGTTCTGCCATTATTCTTTGAATCATAAATTATTGTTAAATATTTATATATTACTATTTGGCTTACCTGTATTATTGCAATTTCTTGGAAGTTTTCTGAATAAAATTATGTTGCCTATTAAATCGATAAACAACCTTCGACGAATAAAAATTGAAATAATCGAGAAAAAAAACTTTCCTTTAGATGCCTTGAGTAAAATATCCACAATTTTAATGCTCGTGATAATAACATTTATCAAATTGCACAGGCTGTAGGAAACAGTTCATTACACTATATTCTAGTTTCTGTCTGTACGGAAAAATTGAAAATACTATGAAGTATTGCTATTTAAACAGATTGTTTCTGACTTTGCAACTATGAGCTTTTAGCAATTGATTTAACATTCATATTTAGTATTAAAGTTTAACTGGTGATAAAATATTCTACAAAATGAATCAATGACAAGTTTTGTGATTTGTGTGAATTTACCAACTTTTTTCTAATTTTCTGTATTTCTCTAGTGTTTACATATACATTTAGCTTGAGAAATGAAAAAAAATTTTAATGTTTGGTTCAAAGTTGAACAATTTGATGACCAACTCCAGCAAATTGCAACAACCAACTGCATAAATTTTATTATAATATCAAACATATTATATCACTTTATCTTACCAGAAATATCATTGGCAGTGAACCTAGTATAGTGATAGTCAACTGTAGGGCTTGTCCAATCTTCTTCATAGTTGGAAACTCCTGCGCTAATTCCTGTCACCTGACTAATGGTAGACTCATTCTTAATTTGAAAAAGGATATGAGTAGGATATGGGAATGATATAACTTCACAGGTGAAGATCACATTCTCCTGATTTGGTTCAAAAATAAAGTTGGGTGAATCGATGTTAGTATGTAAAGAGATGAGCGTTTCACCTAAAATAAAAGAATAAATTTAGTTGTTGTTTGATCCCAAACCTCAACAAATCCTAAAATAATGACTTGCCAACAAACCAACAAAATTATTATTTTATTTAATTTTAGTAGCAATGCAAAATAACTGTCAACTAGAAATTTCTGGTTAAAATAGCTGAAAATCTCTGTCAATTTAGTGAAATATGTTATTATTCTACATAGGTCTAATGTTTTATAATTATTTTTATGAATAATATAGCAGAGCTCTCTCAATGTTAAATGATCATGATGAGCAACTATAGTGGTGTAGAAAAAAACTTGCATAGTCTTGTTTTTAATAAACATCCAAATAACTCAGAGCTTAAAAATGAGCTTACAAACAAAATTATGTTAGATTATATCAGAAAGAGTCAGTATTTTTCCTAAATTTGAAATTTTTTTTTATGTTTGAGATAATCTGACTGCCAGAATATTTCAAGATCAAAATAAAAAAACTTAATTGCTATTAAAACACTCAAATTAAAGAAAGAGGGGTTACGCCATTTATAGTTGTGGTGGAATAGAGACACCCAACGCTGCAATTTAAACGCAACAGCTGATATCAACTATAGCAATGATAGCAACTAGTGATACCATGTCAACATATTTTTCTTGTTCTAAAAGGTTTAATCAATTTAAAATGTGGGTTGTTAGCACACCTACATATAAGCATTACCTTTTGTGTTATGAAAGCTTGAATAATGTGGCTTCTGACTTTAAACTTCAAGTGACTAAATATTTTGAGTAATTATTATTATAATTAGTATTACTATTATTGTTATTAATTATTATTAAATATAGTGCAGAGCAAAATATTAGCATTGTGCTCAGTTGAAAGGCACATCGGTTTTCAACACTACAAAACTACTGGTTGAAGGTTGCCAGAAATACTACTACAAACACCATTCAAAGAACTTAACACTTTAATGTTACATGTCAAGGTCTATTTACCAGCCTCTCTTTTGATTGTAATAAAGTTTGATTAATAGTACTGTAAGCATTATGTGCATGTGTGCGTGCGCGTGTGCATGCATGTGTGCGTGTGTGTATGCGTGTGTGAGCGTGTGTATGTGTACGTGCGTGCGTGTATGCGTGTGTGTGTGTATTTTTGCACTTTATTTTAACACTTACAGTTTACAGCTTACAATTTACTGTAGTAGAAATATAACATTTAGCAAAGTGAGTATATAGTTTGGTATATAATGATTAAATTAAACAAAATAAATGAAAGGTTAGTTCCCACTCGTTAAGGCATGCTGAGGCTCACATTCACAGTAGCACTGCAGCTTGTTGAGGCGCTGAGCCCACATGCACAGTAACACTGCAGCTTGTTGAGGCAAGATGAGGCCCACATGCGCAGTAGCACTGCAGCTTGTTGAGGCATGCTGAGGCCCACATGCTCAGTAGCACTGCAGCTGGTTGAGGCATGCTGAGGCCCACATGCGCAGTAGCACTCCAGCTCATTAAGGCATGATGAGGCCCACATGCGCAGTAGCACTGCAGTTTGTTGAGGCGCTGAGCCCACAACAATTGCCAAACTCAAACAGCCGGAATTAATCTAGGCTTAACAAATGGCTTTTAACATTCTAAAACTAGTAAATGCAAAGGTTTTGTGTAAGTTTATAGGAAGGCTGTATCATTGTGATGGTACTATTTATTTGATTGTTTTTTTGGCCCGAAGCAGCATAAAACAATGGTAAAGATATATTGGCTTTCAAAAATCTGATGTTCTAATTTGTGAAGCTTTCTTTGTTTTGTCATCGCTTTAATAACATTTTGAATGAGCTGTCAAGAGAAATCTATACTAAGAAAGTTTATCAACAGGCAACACAGACAGCTGAACAAGCAGGGACTGAGATAAAGTTGGTGTTGGTCTATAAATATTACACACATTAGACATTTTTGTGATAATCGTACTTTTTAAAATTTTTCCATGACTCAAGATATTAATTAATTTTTTAGTTAATAAACCCATTATATATTAGTTTCATAATACTTCTGGGTAAAAATTTAGGCCATTTAATAATCAGACCTGACATAGATTCTATTTGCATATTTAGTTTATTGATGTGCGTGTTCCATATGAGGTGTCTGTGCATATAAACTTCTAAGAATTTGGTTGAAGATGTCTCTTTTAACTCATAATTGAATAATTTTTTGAATAATAATTTTTATGAGTTCATCATTAACTATTATAGGCTTATAAATGTCATTATTCAAGTTGTTAGACTAAAAAAATAAATTTTTATTGTCAGAATATAGACTATAGCATCGATCTATAGATGCCACTTATCAAAATTTGTTTCTTTGTATACATATCAACAATCTTTACTACAATAAGAGCAGTAGGCTTATCAGTCTGTTTTATTGATACTCGTACCATGGCAGTGCTGTCTACGTGAGACCATCATGTGTAATAAGTAGGTGCACAATTGTTCTTAGATGTGAAAAGGTGGTCTAATGACCTGACCAGGTGATCTACTATAGCCGGATATTTGAATTCAATTAAAGTATGATGCATTTTTCACTAACGCTTCTAGAGTTGCTTCAGTCAAATGAACGCACGAATACAACTCTTATTCTAATAAGATCTATAGACAAGTTTGCATAATTTCATGCATTTCAAGATTTCATAATTTTAAGATTTTCTGAATTTCAAGAATTTACTTAAGTAGTATAATTAGTATAATAGTGATGCAATATAGTTAAGCCTTATTTAAACAATGCGCAATGACTTAAATTTATTTTATAAAAATTGTGCATCTAAGGAATTCTTTTTGTCGTTGCAGTTTGTTTTGACAGTCTTGATGTGATAGTTGGCTATCTAAATCTCTTTTAAAGTTACATAAAACCGAGCCTAACGACAACGAGCCAGTGGTCATTGAACAAAAGTTTTAAAAAAACAATTAAAAATTTCAAAAATTAATTTATCCGTTTAAAAAAATTAATTTTTTATGTGGCAGGCAAACATATTATAAGCTAGTTCTACTGCCAATCTTAAAAGATTAATCGGAAAAAGTTTTTCAATTGGTGAGAAACGTCATTTTAGTGACATTGTATTAAATCTTTATGACTTTTAATAGTTCTATTATTTTTTGTGTATTGAATATAGGCTCATTCAAAAGCCAAGACTTTGATGTATTGAGATATACAATAAAAAAATTATGTAATTTATGTGCTTTAAGTATTTTTGACTTACTTTCAAAGCTCAAACTGTTCCGACTCATCGTGGGTGGAAAGTTGAAAGCCTCTATTTCACACTTGTATTCTCCTCCGTGGAAAATAGGATGAAATTGAAATCTTTTTGCTATCCGGTTAGGTGAAATTTCATAGAGAGTTTCAGTCTTTTCTTCATCCCAAATCATTAATGTATAATTTTCAGACGAGCTGTGTCTATTATACCTATAACCGAAACTATCTTTGTTGCATCATATGCTGGGCCACACGAACAATAAAACTGTCTGATACAGTGGGTTGCTAAAAACAACTAGACCATTGCATTGATTGTAACCAGTTTTCAATAATGAACAACCAGTAATTCCGCAGTTGTTCAAGATTTTGTTGATTTTTAAGCAGATAGTCCATAGCATCTGCATAGTTTTTAATGCATATTGCGACACTACTTTTATGACAAAAAATTATGATTGTGTTCATTAATAGATACAGTCCTAAATGCATGTAAGTAAACTTCATCCAGTTTTTAATTAGATAGATTGTTGCGGATGTTCAGCGAAACCAAATTCCACGGTTGTATTGTCGGGTTTTGCTTGAAGCCAGCATGCTCTGTTACATCAAACATGACATAGATGATGTGTAGAGCTCTGACAAATTGTTCTCATAAAAATTCCACCATTTGAGAATTGTTTAAAACCATGAAACACTTTTCTTATTGCAGTAAAAATTCTGCAAGCACCAAAAGTGGTTGATAAGTCAGTTAGTAAAGCGTTTGATAAAGTAGTTGATAAGGTGGTTGATAAGGTGGTTGATAAGGTGTTTGATAAGGTGGTTGATAAGGTGGTTGATAAGGTGGTTAATAAGGTGGTTGATAAGGTGGTTGGTGAGGCGATTAACAAGGTGGTTGATAAGGCGGTTGATAAGGCGGTTGATAAGGCGGTTGATAAGGTGGTTGACAAGGTGGTTGATAAGGTGGTTAATAAGGTGGTTGATAAGGTGGTTAATAAGGTGGTTGATAAGGTGGTTGATAAGGCGGTTAATAAGGTGGTTGATAAGGTGGTTGATAAGGTGGTTAATAAGGTGGTTGATAAGGTGGTTGTTAAGGCGGTTAATAAGGTGGTTAATAAGGTGGTTGATAAGGTGGTTGATAAGGTGGTTAATAAGGTGGTTGATAAGGTGGTTGATAAGGTGGTTGATAAGGTGGTTGATAAGGTGGTTAATAAGGCGGTTGATAAGGTGGTTGATAAGGTGGTTGATAAGGTGGTTGATAAGGTGGTTAATAAGGCGGTTGATAAGGTGGTTGATAAGGTGGTTGATAAGGTGGTTAATAAGGCGGTTGATAAGGTGGTTGATAAGGTGGTTGATAGGGTGGTTAATAAGGTGGTTAATAAGGTGGTTGATAAGGTGGTTGATAAGGTGGTTGATAAGGTGGTTAATAAGGCGGTTGATAAGGTGGTTGATAAGGTGGTTGTTAAGGTGGTTAATAAGGCGGTTGATAAGGCAGTTGATAAGGCGGTTGATAAGGTGGTTAATAAGGTGGTTGATAAGGTGGTTAATAAGGTGGTTGATAAGGCGGTTGATAAGGTGGTTAATAAGGTGGTTGATAAGGTGGTTAATAAGGTGGTTGATAAGGTGGTTAATAAGGTGGTTGATAAGGTGGTTAATAAGGTGGTTGATAAGGCGGTTGATAAGGTGGTTGATAAGGTGGTTGACAAGATGGTTGATAGGGTGGTTAATAAGGGGGTTAATAAGGTGGTTGATAAGGTGGTTGATAAGGTGGTTAATAAGGTGGTTGATAAGGTGGTTGATAAGGTGGTTAATAAGGTGGTTAATAAGGTGGTTAATAAGGTGGTTGATAAGGTGGTTAATAAGGTGGTTGATAAGGTGGTTGATAAGGTGGTTAATAAGGTGGTTAATAAGGTGGTTGATAAGGTGGTTGATAAGGTGGTTATTAAGGTGGTTGATAAGGCAGTTGATAAGGTGGTTAATAAGGTGGTTAATAAGGTGGTTGATAAGGTGGTTGATAAGGTGGTTAATAAGGTGGTTGATAAGGTGGTTGATAAGGTGGTTAATAAGGTGGTTAATAAGGTGGTTGATAAGGTGGTTGATAAGGTGGTTAATAAGGTGGTTGATAAGGCAGTTGATAAGGTGGTTAATAAGGTGGTTAATAAGGTGGTTGATAAGGTGGTTGATAAGGTGGTTGATAAGGTGGTTAATGAGGCGGTTGATAAGGTGGTTGATAAGGTGGTTGATAAGGTGGTTAATAAGGCGGTTGATAAGGCGGTTAATAAGGTGGTTGATAAGGTGGTTAATAAGGCGGTTGATAAGGCAGTTGATAACGCAGTTAATGAGGCAGTTAATTAGGCGGTTAATTAGGCGGTTAATTAGGTGGTTAATAAGGGGGTTGATAAGGCAGTTGATAAGGTGGTTAATAAGGTGGTTAATAAGGTGGTTGATAAGGTGGTTGATAAGGTGGTTGATAAGGTGGTTGATAAGGTGGTTAATAAGGTGGTTGATAAGGTGGTTGATAAGGTGGTTGATAAGGTGGTTAATAAGGTGGTTGATAAGGTGGTTGATAAGGTGGTTAATAAGGCGGTTGATAAGGCAGTTGATAACGCAGTTAATGAGGCAGTTAATTAGGCGGTTAATTAGGCGGTTAATTAGGTGGTTAATAAGGGGGTTAAAAATGTAGTTGATCAGTGCAGTTGATAAGTGCAGGAGAGGGAGTGGCGGGCTACTACACTAGGAGCATCGAGTTTCGGCTCTGCACAAAGCAATCTTTTATGAAGCACATTAGTTACCATCCATATTATTTTTTCAGGGCAATAGTTTACGGTATGTTTACAGGGCAATCAGGGTTTATAAATTTTGAGATTTTTAGAGCAAAACTTAAATAACTGTAACTATAAGCCTGACAGCGTTT